>NC_090375.1:193997908-194297908 GCF_036365525.1 Heterodontus francisci
GCTTTCCCACTCCCCAATAACAATTACAGTAACCATTTGCCCTTTCTCCCCCTCCCCCAAAACACTTACCTTTTACACCTGGCCTTTTCCCCCGCCAAACTGCACAAAGTTTGAAGTTCCTTCCCACCATCCCCTACATGCATTCCGTTTGTTTGACCCCGTTCACCCTCACTGCAGATCTTGCCTCCGCCACCACCCCCTCCCCCACACTGCCCCTCCCCCCACCAGTGTGGCACCGTGTTTCCCCAGATGGGGATTTGAAGACATGGGATTGCTGGCTGCCACACCGAAGATCCCAGCGGGCCCTCAAGATCACAGGTAAGTCTATTTAAATGTATTCATTTTATTGATTTAAATATTTAAATGGGTGGTCCCGTCGCCCAGCGGTGGGGTGCTGCCACGAAGCCTCGCCGCCGCTGGGGGTACAGGCCGTGCCCTCCCAGCATCAAGGTCCATGGCGGGCCTTATACGGAGCCATCTTCAGGCTCCTCTGCCATGGAACCTGAAGCCTCGGGGAGAATAAAATTCAGCCAATTATTTCATGGGCGTAACGCCCCAGATATTCAGGGAAGGAGACCATTTTTGTAAAGTCATTTTTAATGGCGATGGGAAATCCTCCTGAAAAGTTGCTATTTTTCTTTAGCATATTATTATTTTGTGGAGAATGCATTAACTCCAAACAACACAAGCATTCTTTATTCAGAAAGTGATCCTGCTTTCAGGCACAGAATTTTACGGTTCGCATGTTAGCTATGGCCTTGCTGGGTGAAATCTTTGCCACCGAAAGAACTTCCAGGCCTGCATCGTTTTTATTTGACAGGAAGCAAAAGATGATTTGTTCCAATGACACAGCTCATACCACAATCAGAAAAGCAAACGCAATTAACCAGTTATTTCCTTTTAAAAACAAGTTCCCCCCCCCCCCCCCCACAGTACGTTAAACCCTGCAGGTATCGCTAAGTGCTATCATCTGGTTGAAAGAACAGACAAAAAAAATCTGCTGTCGGACGTCATCATCGAAACACACAGCACAGAAAGACGCCATTCAGCCCATTGTGCCTGTGCTGGCTCTTTGAATGAGCCATCCAATTAGTCCCACTCCCCTGCTCTTTCCCCATAACCCTGCAAATTATGATAATTCCTTTTGAATTTGAAAGTTGCTATTGAATCTGCTTCCACTGCCCTTTCTGACTGCACATTCCAGATCACAACTACTCACTGTGCAGAAAAAATATCTGCATCTCCCCCTTTGGATCTCTTGCCAATTACCTTAAATCTATGTACTCCTACCAGTAGAAATGGTTCCTTATTTACTCAATCAAAACCCTTCTAACATGTTCTAGTTATCAAATGGTTCTCGTTATCAAAATTATATAAAAGTATAATGTTTTGCTGAACTCTGAAGGAAAAAGTACAAATAGATTACCTCTAATTTACATCACTTCGATATCATTTTCACCATTTTTGCAGCTATTGCTAACAATTTGTCCAAAACAATTTGAACTTGACTGCAAAAGAACAGCAAAATTGGGAAAACTAACACTTTGATATCAGGGAGAGCTCCTGGAACTAGAAAAATGTAATATTTCAAATGTTTCATAGCTGCTTGTATTTATTTTGAAAAAACAGATTTTGATTTTGTATTTGCAGAGAACAATTGCTGTTAATTTATGAATTCCTTTGGCGTTGTTATCCACTCGAAGTGGGAGTAAATAAAACAACCTGAGAATCAAATAAAAATTGAAAGGGAGGACACAGCTGGAATGCTGCGCTTTGGGCTGGTATAGTAGAGCCCTCAATGCAGCCCAGCCTCTACCAATCGTGGATGAGCTGGACATACAGCCAACCAAATCGGAACTCAGTGATGCCATTTATTCTCTAGCCAGCGGAAAAGCCCCTGGGAAGGACAGCATTACCCCTGAAATAATCAAGAGTGCCAAGCCTGCTATACTCTCAGCACTACATGAACTGCTATGCCTGTGCTGGGACGAGGGAGCAGTACCACAGGACATGCATGATGCCAATATCATCACCCTCTATAAGAACAAAGGTGACCGCGGTGACTGCAACAACTACTGTGGAATCTCCGTGCTCAGCATAGTGGGGAAAGTCTTTGCTCGAGTCGCTCTGAACAGGCTCCAGAAGCTGGCCGAGCGCATCTACCCTGAGGCACAGTGTGGCTTTCATGCAGAGAGATCGACCGTTGACATGCTGTTCTCCCTTCGTCAGATACAGGAGAAATGCCGCGAACAACAGATGCCCCTCTACATTGCTTTCATTGATCTCACCAAAGCTTTTGACCTCGTCAGTAGACGTGGTCTTTTCAGACTACTAGAAAAGATTGGATGTCCACCAAAGCTACTAAGTATCATCACCTCATTCCATGACAATATGAAAGGCACAATTCAACATGGTGGCTCCTCATCAGACCCCTTTCCTATCCTGAGTGGTGTGAAACAGGGCTGTGTTCTCGTACCTACACTGTTTGGGATTTTCTTCTCCCTGCTGCTTTCACATGCGTTCAAGTCCTCTGAAGAAGGAATTTTCCTCCACACAAGATCAGGGGGCAGGTTGTTCAACCTTGCCCGTCTAAGAGCGAAGTCCAAAGTACGGAAAGTCCCCATCAGGGAACTCCTCTTTGATGACGATGCTGCTTTAACATCTCACACTGAAGAGTGCCTGCAGAGTCTCATCGACAGGTTTGCGGCTGCCTGCAATGAATTTGGCCTAACCATTAGCCTCAAGAAAACAAACATCATGGGGCAGGACGTCAGAAATGCTCCATCCATCAATATTGGCGACCACGCTCTGTAAGTGGTTCAAGAGTTCACCTACCTAGGATCAACTATCACCAGTAACCTGTCTCTAGATGCAGAAATCAACAAGCGCATGGGTAAGGCTTCCACTGCTATGTCCAGACTGGCCAAGAGAGTGTGGGAAAATGGCGCACTGACACGGAACACAAATTTCCGAGTGTATCAGGCCTGTGTCCTCAGTACCTTGCTCTATGGCAGCGAGGCCTGGACAACGTATGCCAGCCAAGAGCGACGTCTCAATTCATTCCATCTTCACTGCCTCCGGAGAATACTTGGCATCAGGTGGCAGGACCGTATCTCCAACACAGAAGTCCTCGAGGCGGCCAACATCCCCAGCTTGTACACACTACTGAGTCAGCGGTGCTTGAGATGGCTTGGCCATGTGAGCCGCATGGAAGATGGCAGGATCCCCAAAGACACATTGTACAGCGAGCTTGCCACTGGTATCAGACCCACCGGCCGTCCATGTCTCCGCTATAAAGACGTCTGCAAACACGACATGAAATCCTGTGACATTGATCACAAGTTGTGGGAGTCAGTTGCCAGCGTTCGCCAGAGCTGGCGGGCAGCCATAAAGACAGGGCTAAAATGTGACGAGTCGAAGAGACTTAGTAGTTGGCAGGAAAAAAGACAGAGGCGCAAGGGGAGAGCCAACTGTGCAACAGCCCCGACAAACAAATTTCTCTGCAGCACCTGTGGAAGAGCCTGTCACTCTAGAATTGGCCTTTATAGCCACTCCAGGCGCTGCTTCACAAACCACTGACCACCTCCAGGCGCGTATCCATTGTCTCTCGAGATAAGGAGGCCCAAAAGAAGTAGAGGGTCTAGCCTGAGCTTTGCTACAGGCTGAATTCCTGATCATAGTCACCACATCACTGAGAGGCATAGCACAGAATCCAATTGCTTGCCATATAATGAAGGAAATACAATGCCTGAGAGGGTGGTGGAAGCAGATTCAATTAGTAACTTTCAAAAGGCAATTACAAACATATGAACATACAAACAAGGAGCAGGAGTAGGCCATTTGGCCCCTCGAGCCTGCTCCACCATTCAATAAGATCATGGCTGATTTGATTGCGGCCTCAACTCCACTTCCCTGTCTGCCCCCATAACACTTGAGTCCCTCGTCTATCAAAAATATGCCTAACTCGGCCTTGAAAATATTCGATGATTCAGCCTCCACTGCTCTCTGGGGAAGAGAATTCCACAGACCAATGACTCTGAGAAAAAGAAATTCTCATCTGCCTTATTTTTAGATTGTCTCCCATAGTTCTAGTTTCACCCATAAGTGGAAACATCCTTCCAATATCCACCCTATCAAGTCCCCTCAGTATCTTCTATGTTTCATAAAGATCACCTCTCATTCTTCTAAACTCCAAATGCTATAGGCCCAACCTGTTTAACCTTTCCTCATAAGATAACCCTCATCCCAGGCATCTGTCAAGTGAACCTTCTCTGAACTGCTTCTGATGCAATTATATCCTTAAGTAAGGAGACCAAAACTGTACACAGTACTCCAGATGTGGTCTCACTAAGGCTCTGTATAGTTTTAGCAAAACTTTCCTTTTTTTATATTCCATTCTCCTTGCAATAAATGCCAACATTCCATTTGCCTTCTTAATCACTTGCTGCGCCTGCATACTAACCTTTTGTCATTCATGTATAAGGACAGCCAGATCTCTCTGTACCACAGAATTCTGCAAACTCTCCATTTAAATAATATTCTGCTTTTCTATTCCTCCTGCCAAAGTGGACAAGTTCACATTTTCCCACATCACACTCTATCTGCCAAATTTTTGCCCACTCACTTAACCTTTGTGGACTTGATGTCGTCTTGACAACTTACCTTCCTAACTATCTGTCATCTGCAAATTTAGCTACCATGCGGTCCTTTCAGCCAAGTCATTGATGCAGATTGTAAATAGTTGAGGCCCCAGCACTGATCCCTGTGGCACTCCACTAGTCACATCCTGCCAAACTGAAAATGACCCATTTATTGAATCATAGAACATTTAAGGCACAGAAAGCAGCCACTTGGCCCATTGTGTCTGTACTGGCTGAAAAATGATCCACCTATTCTAATCCCACCTTCCAGCATTTAGTCCATTTGAGGTGCATTTCCAGACTCCTTTTGAATGAATTGAGGGTCTCTGTCTCAACTATCCTTTCAGGCAGTGAGTTCCAGACCCCCACCACCCTCTGGGTGAAAAAGTTTTTCCTTATCTCCCCTCTGATATTTCTACCAATCACTTTAAATCCATGCCTCCTCATCACTGACCTCTCTGCCAAGGTGAATAGATCCTTCACCTCCACTCTATCCAGGCCCCTCAAAATTTTGTACATTTCAATGAGATCTCCCTTCTCTGTTCCAAGGAGAACAACCCCAGCCTATCCAATCGTTTCACGTAGCTGCATTTTTCCAGTCCTGGCAACATCCTTGTAAATCTCCTCTGTATCCTCTCTAGTGCAATTACATCCTTTCTGTAATGAGGTGACCAGAACTGCAGACAGTACTCAAGTTGTGGCCTAACCAATGAGTTATACAGTTCCAGCATTCTATACCTCAGCTAATAAAGGAAAGGATTCCATATGCCTTCTTAACCACCTTATCGACCTGTCCTGCTACCTTCAGAGATCTGTGGACATTCACTCCAAGGTCCCTCACTGCCTCTACACTTCTCAGTATTTTCCCATTAATCATGTATTCATTTGCCTTGTTTGACCTCCCCAAATGCATCACCTTACACTTCTCCACATTGAATTCCATTTGCCACTTTTCTGCCCACCTGACCAGACCATCAATATCGTCCTGCAGCCTACAGCTATCCTCCTTACGATCTACCACATGGCCAATCTTTGTCATTTACAAACTTCTTGATCATGCCCCCTACATTTATGTCCAAATTGTTAATATGTACTACGAAAATCAGGGGACCCAGAACTGAGCCCTGCGGAACGCCACTGAAAAGAGCTCTCCAGTCACTAAAACACAATTACCCTTTGTTTCCTGCCACTGAGCCAATTTTGTATCCACCTTGTTGCATTTCCCTGGATCCCATGGGATTTTCTTTAACCAGTCTGCCATGTGGGACCTTGTCAAAAGCTTTGCTAAAATCAATGTAGACCACATCCCTACTCTCTACTTCCTGTTAGCTAACCAATGCTCTATCCATGCTAATATGTTACCCGCTACACCATCTGCTCTTATTTTGTGTAGTAACCTTTTATGTGACACCTTATCTCATGCCTTTTGGAAATCCAAGTGCAGCACATCTACAGGTTCCCCTTTATCCATGTTGCTTGTTACTTGCTGAAAGAACTCTGTTAGTCAAACATGGTTTCCCTTTCACAAATCCATGTTGACTCTGCCTGATTGCATTAGGATTTTCTAAAATGTCTTGCTACAACCTCCACAATAATCAATTCTAACATTTTCCCTATGACAGACGGGCCTATAGTTTCTTGCTTTCTGTCTCTTCTTTCTTGAACAGAGGTATTTTCCAATCTTCTGGGACCTTTCCAGAATCTAGGGAATTTTGGAAGATCGCAACCAATGCATCTACTGTTTTGGCAGCAACTTCTTTTAAGGCCCTAGGAAACAGGCCATCAGGTCCAGGAGACTTGTCAGCCGTTAGCTCTCATGGTTTTCCAAGTACCTTTCCCCTGATTGATTTAAGTTCTTCCTTCCCTTTTATCCCTTGTTTTTCATGTATCTTTGGGATGTTTTTTGTGTCGAAAACAAAATCTGTTCAAAGCTTCTGCCATTTCCTTGTTACCCATTATTATTTCTCCAGAGGACCAGCTCTCACTTCAGCGACTCATTTACTTTTTAAATACTTGTTATATTTCTAACTAGCTTTCTCTCATACTCTAATTTCTCCCTTCTTTTTTGTCATTCTTTGCTGGTTTTTAAAATCTGTCTAATCTTCTGATCTACCACTAATCTTTGTGAATTGTAAGCTTTTTCTTTCAATTTGATACTATCTTTAACTTCCTTAGTTAGCCATGGATGCTGCATCCTTCTCCTACAGTCTTTCTTTCTCAATGGAATATATCTTTGCTGAGAGATATGAAATATCTCCTTCAATGTCTGCCACTGCATCTCTACTGTCCTATCATTTAACCTAATTTCCCAGTTCCCTTTGGCCAACTCTGTCTACATACTCATATAATTGCCTTTATTTAAGTTTAAAACACTGACCTTAGACCCACACTTTGCATTCTCAAACTGATTGTGAAATTCATCTCGTTATGATCACTGTTGCCTAGAGGCTCCTTTACCATGAGGTCATTAACGTCTCATTGCACATTACCAGGTCCAGAGGGCCTGTTCCCTGGTTGGCACTGGAACGTACTACTCTAAGAAATTGTTCCAAATACACTCTATGAATGCATCTTCCGGGGCTACCTTTGGACAATTCAGATTGGCAATCTATAAGTAGATTAAACTCACTCATAAATAAATAAATACTTGAAAGGGAAAATTGCAGTGTTTTGGGGAAAGAGCAAAGGGAACTAACTGGATAGCTCTTTCAAAGAGCCGGCACAGGCATGATGTGCTGAATGGCCATGATCTGTGTTACAATGTATTTTGAGCACAGGCCATTTGGCACAATAGGCCATGTCAGTGTTTATGCTTCACACAAGCCTCCTTCCACCCTTCTTTGTTTCACCCTATCAGTATATTCTTCTACTCCCTTGTCCCTCATGTATTTCTCTAGCTTCGTTTTAAACGTGTCTATACTATTCATCACAACCATTCCCCGCAGTAGCAAATTCTACATTTTCACCACTCTCTGGGTGAAGAGGTTTCTCCTGAATTTCTTATTGAATTTATTAGTGATGATCTTCTATTTATGGCCCCTAATTCTGGTCTCTCCCACAAGTGGAAACATCTCGACACCTGCTTTATCAAACTCTTTCATAATTTTAAAGACCTTTATCAAATCACCCCTCCGTCTTCTCTTTTCCAGAGCAAAGGCCTGTCAGTGTTTCCTACTAACCTCTCAGTTTTGGTATCATTCTAGTAAATATTTTTTGCACCTTCTCCAGTGCCCTATATCCTTTTTAAATAGAGACCAGAACTGCTCACAGTAACTCCAAGTGTGGTCTAACCAGGTTTTGATATAAGATTAACATAACTTCTCTGCTTTACAATTCCATCGCCCTAGAAATAAACCCCAGCACTTTATCTGTCTTTTTATGGCCTCATTAACCTGTGTTGCTATTTTCTGTATCTGTACCCCCAGATCCCTCTCTTCCTCTACCCTATTTAGACACTTATTTTTGAAGCAGTATGTGGCCTCCTTATTTTTCCTACCAAAATGTATCATCTCACACTTATCTATATTAAAAGTTCATTTGCCAATTACATGCCCATTCTACAATGTCTTCCTATATTTTGTTGCAGTCCTCCTCCGCATTAACGATCCCCCCCACCACCCCTCACCCAATTGATGTTGTCTGCAAATTTTGAAATCCGTGCTGTGACATTCTAACTTCTCTCATCCTGGTTTCTGAGCAGCAGTGGTTAGGCTGACATTTGGGATGAACAACGACTGAAAAGGGAAAAAGAAACGAAAAACAGATGAAGAGGAAATCTCCCTTCAAAATAAAATAATGTGTAAAAAAAGATTCATGAACAGGATAACATGAGGAAACTCTCACTGGAGTCTAACAGTAGTTGATTATGGAACAAGTTCTAGGAAAAGCCCAGAAGTAATTAGGTTTGTATAACCTTTCCACTTATCACAAATTGTTCTGTCAGGCTTTTGGGATATATTATTCCCAGGATATATTTAATGCTGATTGCTAGCTTTTGAACTTTTATTTCAAAAGGAACTTTGGGAGTTATTATAATTGCTGGTGATTTATTAATCAAGTGTTACTGGAGTAGCACATTGCATGGAACTAGTGTTCCCTCATCGGGCTTCAGACTCTGAAAGCAATCTAAAAGTGTTTAATGCAAGAAATTTTCTGCTTGTTGACTGAATGGGCAGCAAGCAAAAGACTTATTAGCAGTAAATCTAATTTCTACTAGTCTAAACATTTTTACTTCAATGTTTGAATTTGGCATATGGTCACATTACTGGCCTGTATAAGCCAGTAGCTTTTAAAGCAGATTGTGGATGAGTGGTCCTTTCTCTGTTACTAACAGATTGTGGTTGAATGGTCCTATATCTGTTACTAACAGATTGTGGATGAGTGGCCCTTTCTCTGTTACTAGCAGATTGTGGTAGAATGTTCCTATCTCTGTTACTAACAGATTGTGGATGAGTGGTCCTATCTCTGTTACTAGCAGATTGTGGATGAGTGGCCCTTTCTCTGTTACTAGCAGATTGTGGTAGAATGTTCCTATATCTGTTACTAACAGATTGTGGATGAGTGGTCCTATCTCTGTTACCAACAGATTGTGGATGAGTGGCCCTTTCTCTGTTACTAGCAGATTGTGGTAGAATGTTCCTATATCTGTTACTAACAGATTGTGGATGAGTGGTCCTATCTCTGTTACCAACAGATTGTGGATGAGTGGTCCTTTCTCTGTTACTAGCAGATTGTGGATGAGTGGCCCTTTCTCTGTTACTAGCAGATTGTGGTAGAATGTTCCTATATCTGTTACTAACAGATTGTGGATGAGTGGTCCTATCTCTGTTACCAACAGATTGTGCATGAGTGGTCCTATCTCTGTTACCAACAGATTGTGGATGAGTGGTCCTATCTCTGTTACTAGCAGATTGTGGATGAGTGGCCCTTTCTCTGTTCCTAACAGATTGTGGATGAGTGGCCCTTTCTCTGTAACGAACAGATTGTGGATGAGTGGCCCTTTCTCTGTTACTAACAGATTGTGGATTAGTGGTCCTATCTCTGTTACCAACAGATTGTGGATGAGTGGTCCTATCTCTGTTACTAGCAGATTGTGGATGAGTGGCCCTTTCTCTGTTCCTAACAGATTGTGGATGAGTGGCCCTTTCTCTGTAACGAACAGATTGTGGATGAGTGGCCCTATCTCTGTTACTAGCAGATTGTGGATGAGTGGCCCTATCTCTGTTACTAACAGATTGTGGATGAGTGGCCCTTTCTCTGTTACTAGCAGATTGTGGATGAATGGCCCTATCTCTGTTACTAACAGATTGTGGATGAGTGGCCCTTTCTCTGTTACTAGCAGATTGTGGATGAATGGCCCTATCTCTGTTACTAACAGATTGTGGATGAGTGGCCCTTTCTCTGTTACTAACAGATTATGGATGAGTGGTCCTATCTCTGTTACAAACAGATTGTGGATGAGTGGTCCTATCTCTGTTACTGGCAGATTGTGGATGAGTGGCCCTGTCTCTGTTACTAGCAGATTGTGGATGAGTGGCCCTGTCTCTGTTCCTAACAGATTGTGGATGAGTGGCCCTATCTCTGTTACTAGCAGATTGTGGATGAGTGGCCCTTTCTCTGTTACTAGCAGATTGTGGATGAGTGGCCCTATATCTGTTACTAGCAGATTGTGGATGAGTGGCCCTATCTCTGTTACTGGCAGATTGTGGATGAGTGGCCCTGTCTCTGTTACTAGCAGGTTGTGGATGAGTGGCCCTTTCTCTGTTACTAGCAGATTGTGGATGAGTGGCCCTATATCTGTTACTAGCAGATTGTGGATGAGTGGCCCTATCTCTGTTACTAGCAGATTGTGGATGAGTGGCCCTTTCTCTGTTACTAGCAGATTGTGGAAGAGTGGCCCTTTCTCTGTTACTAGCAGATTGTGGATGAGTGGCCCTATCTCTGTTACTAGCAGATTGTGGATGAGTGGCCCTATCTCTGTTACTAGCAGATTGTGGATGAGTGGCCCTTTCTCTGTTACTAGCAGATTGTGGATGAGTGGTCCTATCTCTGTTACTAGCAGATTGTGGATGAGTGGCCCTATATCTGTTACTAGCAGATTGTGGATGAGTGGCCCTGTCTCTGTTACTAGCAGATTGTGGATGAGTGGCCCTTTCTCTGTTACTAGCAGATTGTGGATGAGTGGCCCTTTCTCTGTTACTAGCAGATTGTGGATGAGAGGCCCTATATCTGTTACTAGCAGATTGTGGATGAGTGGCCCTTTCTCTGTTACTAGCAGATTGTGGATGAGTGGCCCTATATCTGTTACTAACAGATTGTGGATGAGTGGTCCTATCTCTGTTACGAACAGATTGTGGATGAGTGGTCCTATCTCTGTTACTAACAGATTGTGGATGAGTGGTCCTATCTCTGTTACTAACAGATTGTGGATGAGTGGTCCTATCTCTGTTACTAACAGATTGTGGATGAGTGGCCCTTTCTATGTTACTAGCAGATTGTGGATGAGTGGCCCTATCTCTGTTACTAACAGATTGTGGATGAGTGGCCCTTTCTATGTTACTAGCAGATTGTGGATGAGTGGTCCTATCTCTGTTACTAACAGATTGTGGATGAGTGGTCCTATCTCTGTTACTAACAGATTGTGGAGGAGAGGTCCTATCTCTGTTACTAGCAGATTGTGGATGAGTGGCCTTATCTCTGTT
Organism: Heterodontus francisci; assembly: GCF_036365525.1. Classification (NCBI taxonomy): domain Eukaryota; kingdom Metazoa; phylum Chordata; class Chondrichthyes; order Heterodontiformes; family Heterodontidae; genus Heterodontus; species Heterodontus francisci. The sequence continues at coordinate 194,009,250 of NC_090375.1, forward strand.
ACTAGCAGATTGTGGATGAGTGGCCCTATCTCTGTTACTAGCAGATTGTGGATGAGTGGTCCTATCTCTGTTACTAACAGATTGTGGATGAGTGGCCCTTTCTATGTTACTAGCAGATTGTGGATGAGTGGTCCTATCTCTGTTACTAACAGATTGTGGATGAGTGGTCCTATCTCTGTTACTAACAGATTGTGGAGGAGAGGTCCTATCTCTGTTACTGGCAGATTGTGGATGAGTGGCCCTGTCTCTGTTACTAGCAGATTGTGGATGAGTGGCCCTGTCTCTGTTCCTAACAGATTGTGGATGAGTGGCCCTATCTCTGTTACTAGCAGATTGTGGATGAGTGGCCCTTTCTCTGTTACTAGCAGATTGTGGATGAGTGGCCCTATATCTGTTACTAGCAGATTGTGGATGAGTGGCCCTATCTCTGTTACTGGCAGATTGTGGATGAGTGGCCCTGTCTCTGTTACTAGCAGGTTGTGGATGAGTGGCCCTTTCTCTGTTACTAGCAGATTGTGGATGAGTGGCCCTATATCTGTTACTAGCAGATTGTGGATGAGTGGCCCTATCTCTGTTACTAGCAGATTGTGGATGAGTGGCCCTTTCTCTGTTACTAGCAGATTGTGGAAGAGTGGCCCTTTCTCTGTTACTAGCAGATTGTGGATGAGTGGCCCTATCTCTGTTACTAGCAGATTGTGGATGAGTGGCCCTATCTCTGTTACTAGCAGATTGTGGATGAGTGGCCCTTTCTCTGTTACTAGCAGATTGTGGATGAGTGGTCCTATCTCTGTTACTAGCAGATTGTGGATGAGTGGCCCTATATCTGTTACTAGCAGATTGTGGATGAGTGGCCCTGTCTCTGTTACTAGCAGATTGTGGATGAGTGGCCCTTTCTCTGTTACTAGCAGATTGTGGATGAGTGGCCCTTTCTCTGTTACTAGCAGATTGTGGATGAGAGGCCCTATATCTGTTACTAGCAGATTGTGGATGAGTGGCCCTTTCTCTGTTACTAGCAGATTGTGGATGAGTGGCCCTATATCTGTTACTAACAGATTGTGGATGAGTGGTCCTATCTCTGTTACGAACAGATTGTGGATGAGTGGTCCTATCTCTGTTACTAACAGATTGTGGATGAGTGGTCCTATCTCTGTTACTAACAGATTGTGGATGAGTGGTCCTATCTCTGTTACTAACAGATTGTGGATGAGTGGCCCTTTCTATGTTACTAGCAGATTGTGGATGAGTGGCCCTATCTCTGTTACTAACAGATTGTGGATGAGTGGCCCTTTCTATGTTACTAGCAGATTGTGGATGAGTGGTCCTATCTCTGTTACTAACAGATTGTGGATGAGTGGTCCTATCTCTGTTACTAACAGATTGTGGAGGAGAGGTCCTATCTCTGTTACTAGCAGATTGTGGATGAGTGGCCTTATCTCTGTTACTAGCAGATTGTGGATGAGTGGCCCTATCTCTGTTACTAGCAGATTGTGGATGAGTGGTCCTATCTCTGTTACTAACAGATTGTGGATGAGTGGCCCTTTCTATGTTACTAGCAGATTGTGGATGAGTGGTCCTATCTCTGTTACTAACAGATTGTGGATGAGTGGTCCTATCTCTGTTACTAACAGATTGTGGAGGAGAGGTCCTATCTCTGTTACTAGCAGATTGTGGATGAGTGGCCTTATCTCTGTTACTAGCAGATTGTGGATGAGTGGCCCTATCTCTGTTACTAGCAGATTGTGGATGAGTGGCCCTATCTCTGTTACTAGCAGATTGTGGATGAGTGGCCCTATCTCTGTTACTAGCAGATTGTGGATGAGTGATCCTATCTCTGTTACTAGCAGATTGTGGATGAGTGGCCCTATCTCTGTTACTAGCAGATTGTGGATGAGTGGCCCTATCTCTGTTACTAGCAGATTGTGGATGAGTGATCCTATCTCTGTTACTAGCAGATTGTGGATGAGTGGCCCTATCTCTGTTACTAGCAGATTGTGGATGAGTGGCCCTATCTCTGTTACTAGCAGATTGTGGATGAGTGGCCCTATCTCTGTTACTAGCAGATTGTGGATGAGTGATCCTATCTCTGTTACTAGCAGATTGTGGATGAGTGGCCCTATCTCTGTTACTAGCAGATTGTGGATGAGTGGCCCTATCTCTGTTACTAGCAGATTGTGGATGAGTGGCCCTATCTCTGTTACTCGCAGATTGTGGATGAGTGGCCCTATCTCTGTTACTAGCAGATTGTGGATGAGTGATCCTATCTCTGTTACTAGCAGATTGTGGATGAGTGGCCCTATCTCTGTTACTAGCAGATTGTGGATGAGTGGCCCTATCTCTGTTACTAGCAGATTGTGGATGAGTGGCCCTATCTCTGTTACTCGCAGATTGTGGATGAGTGGCCCTGTCTCTGTTACTAGCAGATTGTGGATGAGTGATCCTATCTCTGTTACTAGCAGATTGTGGATGAGTGGTCCTATCTCTGTTACTAACAGATTGTGGATGAGTGGCCCTATCTCTGTTACTAGCAGATTGTGGATGAGTGGTCCTGTCTCTGTTACTAGCAGATTGTGGATGAGTGGCCCTATCTCTGTTACTCGCAGATTGTGGATGAGTGGCCCTGTCTCTGTTACTAGCAGATTGTGGATGAGTGATCCTATCTCTGTTACTAGCAGATTGTGGATGAGTGGTCCTATCTCTGTTACTAACAGATTGTGGATGAGTGGCCCTTTCTATGTTACTAGCAGATTGTGGATGAGTGGTCCTATCTCTGTTACTAACAGATTGTGGATGAGTGGTCCTATCTCTGTTACTAACAGATTGTGGAGGAGAGGTCCTATCTCTGTTACTAGCAGATTGTGGATGAGTGGCCTTATCTCTGTTACTAGCAGATTGTGGATGAGTGGCCCTATCTCTGTTACTAGCAGATTGTGGATGAGTGGCCCTATCTCTGTTACTAGCAGATTGTGGATGAGTGGCCCTATCTCTGTTACTCGCAGATTGTGGATGAGTGGCCCTGTCTCTGTTACTAGCAGATTGTGGATGAGTGGCCCTATCTCTGTTACTAGCAGATTGTGGATGAGTGATCCTATCTCTGTTACTAGCAGATTGTGGATGAGTGGTCCTATCTCTGTTACTAGCAGATTGTGGATGAGTATCCCTATCTCTGTTACTCGCAGATTGTGGATGAGTGGCCCTGTCTCTGTTACTAGCAGATTGTGGATGAGTGATCCTATCTCTGTTACTCGCAGATTGTGGATGAGTGGCCCTGTCTCTGTTACTAGCAGATTGTGGATGAGTGATCCTATCTCTGTTACTAGCAGATTGTGGATGAGTGGCCCTATCTCTGTTACTAGCAGATTGTGGATGAGTGGCCCTATCTCTGTTACTCGCAGATTGTGGATGAGTGGTCCTATCTCTGTTACTAGTAGATTGTGGATGAGTGGTCCTATCTCTGTTACTAGCAGATTGTGGATGAGTGGCCTTATCTCTGTTACTAGCAGATTGTGGATGAGTGGCCCTTTCTCTGTTACTAGCAGATTGTGGATGAGTGGCCCTGTCTCTGTTACTGGCAGATTGTGGATGAGTGGTCCTATCACTGTTACTAGCAGATTGTGGATGAGTGGTCCTATCTCTGTTACTAGCAGATTGTGGATGAGTGGCCCTGTCTCTGTTACTGGCAGATTGTGGATGAGTGATCCTATCTCTGTTACGGGCAGATTGTGGATGAGTGGCCCTATCTCTGTTACTAGCAGATTGTGGATGAGTGGCCCTATCTGTGTTACTAGCAGATTGTGGATGAGTGGTCCTATCTCTGTTACTAGCAGATTGTGGATGAGTGGCCCTGTCTCTGTTACTAACAGATTGTGGATGAGTGGCCCTGTCTCTGTTACTAGCAGATTGTGGATGAGTGGTCCTATCTCTGTTACTAGCAGATTGTGCATGAGTGGCCCTGTCTCTGTTACTCGCACATTGTGGATGAGTGGTCCTATCTCTGTTACTAGCAGATTGTGGATGAGTGGCCCTGTCTCTGTTACTAGCAGATTGTGGATGAGTGGCCCTGTCTCTGTTCCTAACAGATTGTGGATGAGTGGCCCTATCTCTGTTACTAGCAGATTGTGGATGAGTGGTCCTATCTCTGTTACTAGCAGATTGTGGATGAGTGGCCCTGTCTCTGTTACTAGCAGATTGTGGATGAGTGGCCCATTCTCTGTTACTAGCAGATTGTGGATGAGTGGTCCTATCTCTGTTACTAGCAGATTGTGGATGAGTGATCCTATCTCTGTTACTAGCAGATTGTGGATGAGTGGTCATATCTCTGTTACTAGCAGATTGTGGATGAGTGGCCCTGTCTCTGTTACTAGCAGATTGTGGATGAGTGATCCTATCTCTGTTACTAGCAGATTGTGGATGAGTGGCCCTATCTCTGTTACTAGCAGATTGTGGATGAGTGGCCCTGTCTCTGTTCTTAACAGATTGTGGATGAGTGGCCCTGTCTCTGTTCCTAACAGATTGTGGATGAGTGGCCCTAACTCTGTTACTAGCAGATTGTGGATGAGTGGTCCTATCTCTGTTACTAGCAGATTGTGGATGAGTGGCCCTGTCTCTGTTACTAGCAGATTGTGGATGAGTGGCCCTGTCTCTGTTACTAGCAGATTGTGGATGAGTGGCCCTTTCTCTGTTACTAGCAGATTGTGGATGAGTGGCCCTATATCTGTTACTAGCAGATTGTGGGTGAGTGGCCCTTTCTCTGTTACTAGCAGATTGTGGATGAGTGGCCCTTTCTCTGTTACTAGCAGATTGTGGATGAGTGGCCCTTTCTCTGTTACTAGCAGATTGTGGATGAGTGGCCCTTTCTCTGTTACTAGCAGATTGTGGATGAGTGGCCCTATCTCTGTTACTAGCAGATTGTGGATGAGTGGCCCTTTCTCTGTTACTAGCAGATTGTGGATGAGTGGCCCTTTCTCTGTTACTAACAGATTATGGATGAGTGGTCCTATCTCTGTTACAAACAGATTGTGGATGAGTGGTCCTATCTCTGTTACTGGCAGATTGTGGATGAGTGGCCCTGTCTCTGTTACTAGCAGATTGTGGATGAGTGGCCCTGTCTCTGTTCCTAACAGATTGTGGATGAGTGGCCCTATCTCTGTTACTAGCAGATTGTGGATGAGTGGCCCTTTCTCTGTTACTAGCAGATTGTGGATGAGTGGCCCTATATCTGTTACTAGCAGATTGTGGATGAGTGGCCCTATCTCTGTTACTAGCAGATTGTGGATGAGTGGCCCTTTCTCTGTTACTAGCAGATTGTGGAAGAGTGGCCCTTTCTCTGTTACTAGCAGATTGTGGATGAGTGGCCCTATCTCTGTTACTAGCAGATTGTGGATGAGTGGCCCTATCTCTGTTACTAGCAGATTGTGGATGAGTGGCCCTTTCTCTGTTACTAGCAGATTGTGGATGAGTGGTCCTATCTCTGTTACTAGCAGATTGTGGATGAGTGGCCCTATATCAGTTACTAGCAGATTGTGGATGAGTGGCCCTATATCTGTTACTAGCAGATTGTGGATGAGTGGCCCTGTCTCTGTTACTAGCAGATTGTGGATGAGTGGCCCTATATCTGTTACTAGCAGATTGTGGATGAGTGGCCCTATCTCTGTTACTAGCAGATTGTGGATGAGTGGCCCTTTCTCTGTTACTAGCAGATTGTGGATGAGAGGCCCTATCTCTGTTACTAGCAGATTGTGGATGAGTGGCCCTTTCTCTGTTACTAGCAGATTGTGGATGAGTGGTCCTATCTCTGTTACGAACAGATAGTGGATGAGTGGTCCTATCTCTGTTACTAACAGATTGTGGATGAGTGGTCCTATCTCTGTTACTAACAGATTGTGGATGAGTGGTCCTATCTCTGTTACTAACAGATTGTGGATGAGTGGCCCTTTCTATGTTACTAGCAGATTGTGGATGAGTGGTCCTATCTCTGTTACTAACAGATTGTGGATGAGTGGTCCTATCTCTGTTACTAACAGATTGTGGAGGAGAGGTCCTATCTCTGTTACTAGCAGATTGTGGATGAGTGGCCTTATCTCTGTTACTAGCAGATTGTGGATGAGTGGCCCTATCTCTGTTACTAGCAGATTGTGGATGAGTGGCCCTTTCTCTGTTACTAGCAGATTGTGGATGAATGGTCCTATCTCTGTTACTAGCAGATTGTGGATGAGTGGTCCTATCTCTGTTACTAGCAGATTGTGGATGAGTGGCCCTATCTCTGTTACTCGCAGATTGTGGATGAGTGGCCCTGTCTCTGTTACTAGCAGATTGTGGATGAGTGATCCTATCTCTGTTACTCGCAGATTGTGGATGAGTGGCCCTGTCTCTGTTACTAGCAGATTGTGGATGAGTGATCCTATCTCTGTTACTAGCAGATTGTGGATGAGTGGCCCTATCTCTGTTACTAGCAGATTGTGGATGAGTGGCCCTATCTCTGTTACTCGCAGATTGTGGATGAGTGGCCCTGTCTCTGTTACTAGCAGATTGTGGATGAGTGATCCTATCTCTGTTACTAGCAGATTGTGGATGAGTGGCCTTATCTCTGTTCCTAACAGATTGTGGATGAGTGGCCCTATCTCTGTTACTAGCAGATTGTGGATGAGTGGTCCTATCTCTGTTACTAGCAGATTGTGGATGAGTGGCCCTGTCTCTGTTACTAGCAGATTGTGGATGAGTGGCCTTATCTCTGTTACTAGCAGATTGTGGATGAGTGGCCCTGTCTCTGTTACTGGCAGATTGTGGATGAGTGGTCCTATCACTGTTACTAGCAGATTGTGGATGAGTGGCCCTATCTCTGTTACTAGCAGATTGTGGATGAGTGGCCCTGTCTCTGTTACTGGCAGATTGTGGATGAGTGGTCCTATCACTGTTACTAGCAGATTGTGGATGAGTGGCCCTATCTCTGTTACTAGCAGATTGTGGATGAGTGGCCCTGTCTCTGTTACTGGCAGATTGTGGATGAGTGCTCCTATCTCTGTTACGGGCAGATTGTGGATGAGTGGCCCTATCTCTGTTACTAGCAGATTGTGGATGAGTGGCCCTATCTGTGTTACTAGCAGATTGTGGATGAGTGGTCCTATCTCTGTTACTGGCAGATTGTGGATGAGTGCTCCTATCTCTGTTACGGGCAGATTGTGGATGAGTGGCCCTATCTCTGTTACTAGCAGATTGTGGATGAGTGGCCCTATCTGTGTTACTAGCAGATTGTGGATGAGTGGTCCTATCTCTGTTACTAGCAGATTGTGGATGAGTGGCCCTGTCTCTGTTACTAGCAGATTGTGGATGAGTGGCCCTGTCTCTGTTCCTAACAGATTGTGGATGAGTGGCCCTGTCTCTGTTACTAGCAGATTGTGGATGAGTGGTCCTATCTCTGTTACTAGCAGATTGAGGATGAGTGATCCTATCTCTGTTACTAGCAGATTGTGGATGAGTGGTCATATCTCTGTTACTAGCAGATTGTGGATGAGTGGCCCTATCTCTGATACTAGCAGATTGTGGATGAGTGGCCCTATCTCTGATACTAGCAGATTGTGGATGAGTGGCCCTGTCTCTGTTCCTAACAGATTGTGGATGAGTGGCCCTGTCTCTGTTACTAGCAGATTGTGGATGAGTGATCCTATCTCTGTTACTAGCAGATTGTGGATGAGTGGCCCTATCTCTGATACTAGCAGATTGTGGATGAGTGGCCCTGTCTCTGTTCCTAACAGATTGTGGATGAGTGGCCCTGTCTCTGTTCCTAACAGATTGTGGATGAGTGGCCCTATCTCTGTTACTAGCAGATTGTGGATGAGTGGTCCTATCTCTGTTACTAGCAGATTGTGGATGAGTGGCCCTGTCTCTGTTACTAGCAGATTGTGGATGAGTGGCCCTGTCTCTGTTACTAGCAGATTGTGGATGAGTGGCCCTATCTCTGTTACTAGCAGATTGTGGGTGAGTGGCCCTATATCTGTTACTAGCAGATTGTGGATGAGTGGCCCTTTCTCTGTTACTAGCAGATTGTGGATGAGTGGTCCTATCTCTGTTACTAGCAGATTGTGGATGAGTGGCCCTGTCTCTGTTACTAGCAGATTGTGGATGAGTTGCCCTTTCTCTGTTACTGGCAGATTGTGGATGAGTGGCCCTGTCTCTGTTGCTAGCAGATTGTGGATGAGTGGCCCATTCTCTGTTACTAGCAGATTGTGGATGAGTGGTCCTATCTCTGTTACTAGCAGATTGTGGATGAGTGGCCCTATCTCTGTTACTAGCAGATTGTGGAGGAGTGGCCCTTTCTCTGTTACTAGCAGATTGTGGATGAGTGGCCCTGTCTCTGTTACTAGCAGATTGTGGATGAGTGGCCCATTCTCTGTTACTAGCAGATTGTGGATGAGTGGTCCTATCTCTGTTACTAGCAGATTGTGGATGAGTGGCCCTATCTCTGTTACTAGCAGATTGTGGAGGAGTGGCCCTATCTCTGTTGCTAGCAGATTGTGGATGAGTGATCCTATCTCTGTTACTAGCAGATTGTGGATGAGTGGCCCTATCTCTGTTACTAGCAGATTGTGGATGAGTGGCCCTATCTCTGTTACTCGCAGATTGTGGATGAGTGGCCCTGTCTCTGTTACTAGCAGATTGTGGATGAGTGATCCTATCTCTGTTACTAGCAGATTGTGGATGAGTGGCCTTATCTCTGTTCCTAACAGATTGTGGATGAGTGGCCCTATCTCTGTTACTAGCAGATTGTGGATGAGTGGTCCTATCTCTGTTACTAGCAGATTGTGGATGAGTGGCCCTGTCTCTGTTACTAGCAGATTGTGGATGAGTGGCCTTATCTCTGTTACTAGCAGATTGTGGATGAGTGGCCCTGTCTCTGTTACTGGCAGATTGTGGATGAGTGGTCCTATCACTGTTACTAGCAGATTGTGGATGAGTGGTCCTATCTCTGTTACTAGCAGATTGTGGATGAGTGGCCCTGTCTCTGTTACTGGCAGATTGTGGATGAGTGCTCCTATCTCTGTTACGGGCAGATTGTGGATGAGTGGCCCTATCTCTGTTACTAGCAGATTGTGGATGAGTGGCCCTATCTGTGTTACTAGCAGATTGTGGATGAGTGGTCCTATCTCTGTTACTAGCAGATTGTGGATGAGTGGCCCTGTCTCTGTTACTAGCAGATTGTGGATGAGTGGCCCTGTCTCTGTTACTAGCAGATTGTGGATGAGTGGTCATATCTCTGTTACTAGCAGATTGTGGATGAGTGGCCCTGTCTCTGTTACTAGCAGATTGTGGATGAGTGATCCTATCTCTGTTACTAGCAGATTGTGGATGAGTGGCCCTATCTCTGTTACTAGCAGATTGTGGATGAGTGGCCCTGTCTCTGTTCCTAACAGATTGTGGATGAGTGGCCCTGTCTCTGTTCCTAACAGATTGTGGATGAGTGGCCCTATCTCTGTTACTAGCAGATTGTGGATGAGTGGTCCTATCTCTGTTACTAGCAGATTGTGGATGAGTGGCCCTGTCTCTGTTACTAGCAGATTGTGGATGAGTGGCCCTGTCTCTGTTACGAGCAGATTGTGGATGAGTGGCCCTTTCTCTGTTCCTAGCAGATTGTGGATGAGTGGCCCTATCTCTGTTACTAGCAGATTGTGGGTGAGTGGCCCTATATCTGTTACTAGCAGATTGTGGATGAGTGGCCCTTTCTCTGTTACTAGCAGATTGTGGATGAGTGGTCCTATCTCTGTTACTAGCAGATTGTGGATGAGTGGCCCTGTCTCTGTTACTAGCAGATTGTGGATGAGTTGCCCTTTCTCTGTTACTGGCAGATTGTGGATGAGTGGCCCTGTCTCTGTTACTAGCAGATTGTGGATGAGTGGCCCATTCTCTGTTACTAGCAGATTGTGGATGAGTGGTCCTATCTCTGTTACTAGCAGATTGTGGATGAGTGGCCCTTTCTCTGTCACTAGCAGATTGTGGATGAGTGGCCCTTTCTCTGTTACTGGCAGATTGTGGATGAGTGGCCCTTTCTCTGTCACAAGCAGATTGTGGATGAGTGGCCCTTTCTCTGTTACTAGCAGATTGTGGATGAGTGGCCCATTCTCTGTTACTAGCAGATTGTGGATGAGTGGCCCTTTCTCTGTTACTGGCAGATTGTGGATGAGTGGACCTGTCTCTGTTACTAGCAGATTGTGGATGAGTGGCCCATTCTCTGTTACTAGCAGATTGTGGATGAGTGGCCCATTCTCTGTTACTAGCAGATTGTGGATGAGTGGTCCTATCTCTGTTACTAGCAGATTGTGGATGAGTGGTCATATCTCTGTTACTAGCAGATTGTGGATGAGTGGCCCTGTCTCTGTTACTAGCAGATTGTGGATGAGTGATCCTATCTCTGTTACTAGCAGATTGTGGATGAGTGGCCCGATCTCTGTTACTAGCAGATTGTGGATGAGTGGCCCTGTCTCTGTTCCTAACAGATTGTGGATGAGTGGCCCTATCTCTGTTACTAGCAGATTGTGGATGAGTGGTCCTATCTCTGTTACTAGCAGATTGTGGATGAGTGGCCCTGTCTCTGTTACTAGCAGATTGTGGATGAGTGGCCCTGTCTCTGTTACTAGCAGATTGTGGATGAGTGGCCCTTTCTCTGTTACTAGCAGATTGTGGATGAGTGGCCCTATCTCTGTTACTAGCAGATTGTGGGTGAGTGGCCCTATATCTGTTACTAGCAGATTGTGGATGAGTGGCCCTTTCTCTGTTACTAGCAGATTGTGGATGAGTGGCCCTATCTCTGTTACTAGCAGATTGTGGATGAGTGGCCCTTTCTCTGTTACTAGCAGATTGTGGATGAGTGGCCCTTTCTCTGTTACTGGCAGATTGTGGATGAGTGGCCCTGTCTCTGTTACTAGCAGATTGTGGATGAGTGGCCCTATCTCTGTTACTAGCAGATTGTGGATGAGTGGCCCTTTCTCTGTTACTAGCAGATTGTGGATGAGTGGCCCTTTCTCTGTTGCTAGCAGATTGTGGATGAGTGGCCTTATCTCTGTTACTAGCAGATTGTGGATGAGTGGCCCTTTCTCTGTTGCTAGCAGATTGTGGATGAGTGGCCTTATCTCTGTTACTAGCAGATTGTGGATGAGTGGCCCTTTCTCTGTTACTAGCAGATTGTGGATGAGTGGCCCTTTCTCTGTTACTAGCAAATTGTGGATGAGTGGCCCTATATCTGTTACTAACAGATTGTGGATGAGTGGCCCTATCTCTGTTACTAGCAAATTGTGGATGAGTGGCCCTATATCTGTTACTAACAGATTGTGGATGAGTGGCCCTATCTCTGTTACTAACAGATTGTGGATGAGTGGTCCTATCTCTGTTACTAACAGATTGTGGATGAGTGGTCCTATCTCTGTTACTAACAGATTGTGGATGAGTGGTCCTATCTCTGTTACTAGCAGATTGTGGATGAGTGGTCCTATCTCTGTTACTAACAGATTGTGCATGAGTGGTCCTATCTCTGTGACTAGCAGATTGTGGATGAGTGGTCCTATCTCTGTTACTAACAGATTGTGGATGAGTGGCCCTTTCTCTGTTACTAGCAGATTGTGGATGAGTGGTCCTATCTCTGTTACTAACAGATTGTGGATGAGTGGTCCTATCTCTGTTACTAACAGACTGTGGAGGAGAGGTCCTATCTCTGTTACGAGCAGATTGTGGATGAGTGGTCCTATCTCTGTTACTAACAGATTGTGGATGAGTGGCCCTATCTCTGTTACTAGCAGATTGTGGATGAGTGGCCCTATCTCTGTTACTCGCAGATTGTGGATGAGTGGCCCTGTCTCTGTTACTAGCAGATTGTGGATGATTGATCCTATCTCTGTTACGAGCAGATTGTGGATGAGTGGCCTCATCTCTGTTACTAGCAGATTGTGGATGAGTGGTCCTATCTCTGTTACTAGCAGATTGTGGATGAGTGGCCCTGTCTCTGTCACTGGCAGATTGTGGATGAGTGGTCCTGTCTCTGTTACTAGCAGATTGTGGATGATTGATCCTATCTCTGTTACGAGCAGATTGTGGATGAGTGGCCTCATCTCTGTTACTAGCAGATTGTGGATGAGTGGTCCTATCTCTGTTACTAGCAGATTGTGGATGAGTGGCCCTATCTCTGTTATTGGCAGATTGTGGATGAGTGGTCCTATCTCTGTTACGAGCAGATTGTGGATGAGTGGCCCTATCTCTGTTACTAGCAGATTGTGGATGAGTGGCCCTGTCTCTGTTGCTAGCAGATTGTGGATGATTGATCCTATCTCTGTTACGAGCAGATTGTGGATGAGTGGCCCTATCTCTGTTACTAGCAGATTGTGGATGAGTGGTCCTATCTCTGTTACGAGCAGATTGTGGATGAGTGGCCCTATCTCTGTTACTAGCAGATTGTGGATGAGTGGTCCTATCTCTGTTACTAGCAGATTGTGGATGAGTGGCCCTATCTCTGTTACTAGCAGATTGTGGATGAGTGGCCCTGTCTCTGTTACTAGCAGATTGTGGATGAGTGATCCTATCTCTGTTACTAGCAGATTGTGGATGAGTGGTCCTATCTCTGTTACTAGCAGATTGTGGATGAGTGGCCCTGTCTCTGTTACTCGCACATTGTGGATGAGTGGTCCTATCTCTGTTACTAGCAGATTGTGGATGAGTGGCCCTATCTCTGTTACTAGCAGATTGTGGATGAGTGGCCCTTTCTCTGTTACTAGCAGATTGTGGATGAGTGGCCCTGTCTCTGTTACTAGCAGATTGTGGATGAGTGGCCCTGTCTCTGTTCCTAACAGATTGTGGATGAGTGGCCCTATCTCTGTTACTAGCAGATTGTGGATGAGTGGTCCTATCTCTGTTACTAGCAGATTGTGGATGAGTGGCCCTGTCTCTGTTACTAGCAGATTGAGGATGAGTGGCCCTTTCTCTGTTACTAGCAGATTGTGGATGAGTGGCCCTGTCTCTGTTACTAGCAGATTGAGGATGAGTGGCCCTTTCTCTGTTACTAGCAGATTGAGGATGAGTGGCCCTTTCTCTGTTACTAGCAGATTGTGGATGAGTGGTCCTATCTCTGTTACTAGCAGATTGTGGATGAGTGATCCTATCTCTGTTACTAGCAGATTGTGGATGAGTGGCCCTGTCTCTGTTACTAGCAGATTGTGGATGAGTGGCCCTATCTCTGTTCCTAACAGATTGTGGATGAGTGGCCCTATCTCTGTTACTAGCAGATTGTGGATGAGTGGCCCTATCTCTGTTACTAGCAGATTGTGGATGAGTGGTCCTATCTCTGTTACTAGCAGATTGTGGATGAGTGGCCCTGTCTCTGTTACTAGCAGATTGTGGATGAGTGGCCCTATCTCTGTTACTAGCAGATTGTGGATGAGTGGCCCTGTCTCTGTTACTAGCAGATTGTGGATGAGTGGCCCTTTCTCTGTTACTAGCAGATTGTGGATGAGTGGTCCTATCTCTGTTACTAGCAGATTGTGGGTGAGTGGCCCTATATCTGTTACTAGCAGATTGTGGATGAGTGGCCCTGTCTCTGTTACTAGCAGATTGTGGATGAGTGGCCCTTTCTCTGTTACTAGCAGATTGTGGATGAGTGGCCCTTTCTCTGTTACTAGCAGATTGTGGATGAGTGGCCCTATCTCTGTTACTAGCAGATTGTGGATGAGTGGCCCTTTCTCTGTTACTAGCAGATTGTGGATGAGTGGCCCTTTCTCTGTTACTAGCAGATTGTGGATGAGTGGCCCTGTCTCTGTTACTAGCAGATTGTGGATGAGTGGCCCTATCTCTGTTACTAGCAGATTGTGGATGAGTGGCCCTTTCTCTGTTACTAGCAGATTGTGGATGAGTGGCCCTTTCTCTGTTACTAGCAGATTGTGGATGAGTGGCCCTATCTCTGTTACTAGCAGATTGTGGATGAGTGGCCCTATCTCTGTTACTAGCAGATTGTGGATGAGTGGCCCTTTCTCTGTTACTAGCAGATTGTGGATGAGTGGCCCTATATCTGTTACTAGCAGATTGTGGATGAGTGGCCCTATCTCTGTTACTAGCAGATTGTGGATGAGTGGCCCTATCTCTGTTACTAGCAGATTGTCGATGAGTGGCCCTTTCTCTGTTACTAGCAGATTGTGGATGAGTGGCCCTTTCTCTGTTACTAGCAGATTGTGGATGAGTGGCCCTATATCTGTTACTAGCAGATTGTGGATGAGTGGCCCTATCTCTGTTACTAGCAGATTGTGGATGAGTGGCCCTATCTCTGTTGCTCGCAGATTGTGGATGAGTGGCCCTATATCTGTTACTAGCAGATTGTGGATGAGTGGCCTTATCTCTGTTACTCGCAGATTGTGGATGAGTGGCCTTATCTCTGTTACTAGCAGATTGTGGATGAGTGGCCCTTTCTCTGTTACTAGCAGATTGTGAATGAGTGGCCCTGTCTCTGTTACTGGCAGATTGTGGATGAGTGGTCCTATCACTGTTACTAGCAGATTGTGGATGAGTGGTCCTATCTCTGTTACTAGCAGATTGTGGATGAGTGGCCATGTCTCTGTTACTGGCAGATTGTGGATGAGTGATCCTATCTCTGTTACGGGCAGATTGTGGATGAGTGGCCCTATCTCTGTTACTAGCAGATTGTGGATGAGTGGCCCTATCTGTGTTACTAGCAGATTGTGGATGAGTGGTCCTATCTCTGTTACTAGCAGATTGTGGATGAGTGGCCCTGTCTCTGTTACTAGCAGATTGTGGATGAGTGGCCCTGTCTCTGTTACTAGCAGATTGTGGATGAGTGGTCCTATCTCTGTTACGATGCAGATTGTGGATGAGTGGCCCTGTCTCTGTTACTCGCACATTGTGGATGAGTGGTCCTATCTCTGTTACTAGCAGGTTGTGGATGAGTGGCCCTGTCTCTGTTACTAGCAGATTGTGGATGAGTGGCCCTGTCTCTGTTCCTAACAGATTGTGGATGAGTGGCCCTATCTCTGTTACTAGCAGATTGTGGATGAGTGGTCCTATCTCTGTTACTAGCAGATTGTGGATGAGTGGCCCTGTCTCTGTTACTAGCAGATTGTGGATGAGTGGTCCTATCTCTGTTACTAGCAGATTGAGGATGAGTGATCCTATCTCTGTTACTAGCAGATTGTGGATGAGTGGTCATATCTCTGTTACTAGCAGATTGTGGATGAGTGGCCCTGTCTCTGTTACTAGCAGATTGTGGATGAGTGATCCTATCTCTGTTACTAGCAGATTGTGGATGAGTGGCCCTATCTCTGTTACTAGCAGATTGTGGATGAGTGGCCCTGTCTCTGTTCCTAACAGATTGTGGATGAGTGGCCCTGTCTCTGTTCCTAACAGATTGTGGATGAGTGGCCCTATCTCTGTTACTAGCAGATTGTGGATGAGTGGTCCTATCTCTGTTACTAGCAGATTGTGGATGAGTGGCCCTGTCTCTGTTACTAGCAGATTGTGGATGAGTGGCCCTGTCTCTGTTACTAGCAGATTGTGGATGAGTGGCCCTGTCTCTGTTACTAGCAGATTGTGGATGAGTGGCCCTTTCTCTGTTACTAGCAGATTGTGGATGAGTGGCCCTGTCGCTGTTACTAGCAGATTGTGGATGAGTGGCCCTGTCTCTGTTACTAGCAGATTGTGGATGAGTGGCCCTTTCTCTGTTACTAGCAGATTGTGGATGAGTGGCCCTATCTCTGTTACTAGCAGATTGTGGGTGAGTGGCCCTATATCTGTTACTAGCAGATTGTGGATGAGTGGCCCTATCTCTGTTACTAGCAGATTGTGGATGAGTGGCCCTTTCTCTGTTACTAGCAGATTGTGGATGAGTGGCCCTTTCTCTGTTACTGGCAGATTGTGGATGAGTGGCCCTGTCTCTGTTACTAGCAGATTGTGGATGAGTGGCCCATTCTCTGTTACTAGCAGATTGTGGATGAGTGGCCCTTTCTCTGTTACTAGCAGATTGTGGATGAGTGGCCCTATCTCTGTTACTAGCAGATTGTGGATGAGTGGCCCTTTCTCTGTTACTAGCAGATTGTGGATGAGTGGCCCTTTCTCTGTTACTGGCAGATTGTGGATGAGTGGCCCTTTCTCTGTTACTAGCAGATTGTGGATGAGTGGCCCTATCTCTGTTACTAGCAGATTGTGGATGAGTGGCCCTTTCTCTGTTACTAGCAGATTGTGGATGAGTGGCCCTTTCTCTGTTGCTAGCAGATTGTGGATGAGTGGCCTTATCTCTGTTACTAGCAGATTGTGGATGAGTGGCCCTTTCTCTGTTGCTAGCAGATTGTGGATGAGTGGCCTTATCTCTGTTACTAGCAGATTGTGGATGAGTGGCCCTTTCTCTGTTACTAGCAGATTGTGGATGAGTGGCCCTTTCTCTGTTACTAGCAAATTGTGGATGAGTGGCCCTATATCTGTTACTAACAGATTGTGGATGAGTGGCCCTATCTCTGTTACTAGCAAATTGTGGATGAGTGGCCCTATATCTGTTACTAACAGATTGTGGATGAGTGGCCCTATCTCTGTTACTAACAGATTGTGGATGAGTGGTCCTATCTCTGTTACTAACAAATTGTGGATGAGTGGTCCTATCTCTGTTACTAACAGATTGTGGATGAGTGGTCCTATCTCTGTTACTAACAGATTGTGGATGAGTGGTCCTATCTCTGTTACTAGCAGATTGTGGATGAGTGGTCCTATCTCTGTTACTAACAGATTGTGGATGAGTGGCCCTTTCTCTGTTACTAGCAGATTGTGGATGAGTGGTCCTATCTCTGTTACTAACAGATTGTGGATGAGTGGTCCTATCTCTGTTACTAACAGACTGTGGAGGAGAGGTCCTATCTCTGTTACTAGCAGATTGTGGATGAGTGGTCCTATCTCTGTTACTAACAGATTGTGGATGAGTGGCCCTATCTCTGTTACTAGCAGATTGTGGATGAGTGGCCCTATCTCTGTTACTCGCAGATTGTGGATGAGTGGCCCTGTCTCTGTTACTAGCAGATTGTGGATGATTGATCCTATCTCTGTTACGAGCAGATTGTGGATGAGTGGCCTCATCTCTGTTACTAGCAGATTGTGGATGAGTGGTCCTATCTCTGTTACTAGCAGATTGTGGATGAGTGGCCCTGTCTCTGTCACTGGCAGATTGTGGATGAGTGGTCCTGTCTCTGTTACTAGCAGATTGTGGATGATTGATCCTATCTCTGTTACGAGCAGATTGTGGATGAGTGGCCTCATCTCTGTTACTAGCAGATTGTGGATGAGTGGTCCTATCTCTGTTACTAGCAGATTGTGGATGAGTGGCCCTATCTCTGTTACTAGCAGATTGTGGATGAGTGGTCCTATCTCTGTTACGAGCAGATTGTGGATGAGTGGCCCTATCTCTGTTACTAGCAGATTGTGGATGAGTGGCCCTGTCTCTGTTACTAGCAGATTGTGGATGATTGATCCTATCTCTGTTACGAGCAGATTGTGGATGAGTGGCCCTATCTCTGTTACTAGCAGATTGTGGATGAGTGGTCCTATCTCTGTTACGAGCAGATTGTGGATGAGTGGCCCTATCTCTGTTACTAGCAGATTGTGGATGAGTGGTCCTATCTCTGTTACTAGCAGATTGTGGATGAGTGGCCCTATCTCTGTTACTAGCAGATTGTGGATGAGTGGCCCTGTCTCTGTTACTAGCAGATTGTGGATGAGTGATCCTATCTCTGTTACTAGCAGATTGTGGATGAGTGGTCCTATCTCTGTTACTAGCAGATTGTGGATGAGTGGCCCTGTCTCTGTTACTCGCACATTGTGGATGAGTGGTCCTATCTCTGTTACTAGCAGATTGTGGATGAGTGGCCCTATCTCTGTTACTAGCAGATTGTGGATGAGTGGCCCTTTCTCTGTTACTAGCAGATTGTGGATGAGTGGCCCTGTCTCTGTTACTAGCAGATTGTGGATGAGTGGCCCTGTCTCTGTTCCTAACAGATTGTGGATGAGTGGCCCTATCTCTGTTACTAGCAGATTGTGGATGAGTGGTCCTATCTCTGTTACTAGCAGATTGTGGATGAGTGGCCCTGTCTCTGTTACTAGCAGATTGAGGATGAGTGGCCCTTTCTCTGTTACTAGCAGATTGTGGATGAGTGGCCCTGTCTCTGTTACTAGCAGATTGAGGATGAGTGGCCCTTTCTCTGTTACTAGCAGATTGAGGATGAGTGGCCCTTTCTCTGTTACTAGCAGATTGTGGATGAGTGGTCCTATCTCTGTTACTAGCAGATTGTGGATGAGTGATCCTATCTCTGTTACTAGCAGATTGTGGATGAGTGGCCCTGTCTCTGTTACTAGCAGATTGTGGATGAGTGGCCCTATCTCTGTTCCTAACAGATTGTGGATGAGTGGCCCTATCTCTGTTACTAGCAGATTGTGGATGAGTGGCCCTATCTCTGTTACTAGCAGATTGTGGATGAGTGGTCCTATCTCTGTTACTAGCAGATTGTGGATGAGTGGCCCTGTCTCTGTTACTAGCAGATTGTGGATGAGTGGCCCTATCTCTGTTACTAGCAGATTGTGGATGAGTGGCCCTGTCTCTGTTACTAGCAGATTGTGGATGAGTGGCCCTTTCTCTGTTACTAGCAGATTGTGGATGAGTGGTCCTATCTCTGTTACTAGCAGATTGTGGGTGAGTGGCCCTATATCTGTTACTAGCAGATTGTGGATGAGTGGCCCTGTCTCTGTTACTAGCAGATTGTGGATGAGTGGCCCTTTCTCTGTTACTAGCAGATTGTGGATGAGTGGCCCTTTCTCTGTTACTAGCAGATTGTGGATGAGTGGCCCTATCTCTGTTACTAGCAGATTGTGGATGAGTGGCCCTTTCTCTGTTACTAGCAGATTGTGGATGAGTGGCCCTTTCTCTGTTACTAGCAGATTGTGGATGAGTGGCCCTGTCTCTGTTACTAGCAGATTGTGGATGAGTGGCCCTATCTCTGTTACTAGCAGATTGTGGATGAGTGGCCCTTTCTCTGTTACTAGCAGATTGTGGATGAGTGGCCCTTTCTCTGTTACTAGCAGATTGTGGATGAGTGGCCCTATCTCTGTTACTAGCAGATTGTGGATGAGTGGCCCTATCTCTGTTACTAGCAGATTGTGGATGAGTGGCCCTTTCTCTGTTACTAGCAGATTGTGGATGAGTGGCCCTATATCTGTTACTAGCAGATTGTGGATGAGTGGCCCTATCTCTGTTACTAGCAGATTGTGGATGAGTGGCCCTATCTCTGTTACTAGCAGATTGTCGATGAGTGGCCCTTTCTCTGTTACTAGCAGATTGTGGATGAGTGGCCCTTTCTCTGTTACTAGCAGATTGTGGATGAGTGGCCCTATATCTGTTACTAGCAGATTGTGGATGAGTGGCCCTATCTCTGTTACTAGCAGATTGTGGATGAGTGGCCCTATCTCTGTTGCTCGCAGATTGTGGATGAGTGGCCCTATATCTGTTACTAGCAGATTGTGGATGAGTGGCCTTATCTCTGTTACTCGCAGATTGTGGATGAGTGGCCTTATCTCTGTTACTAGCAGATTGTGGATGAGTGGCCCTTTCTCTGTTACTAGCAGATTGTGGATGAGTGGCCCTGTCTCTGTTACTGGCAGATTGTGGATGAGTGGTCCTATCACTGTTACTAGCAGATTGTGGATGAGTGGTCCTATCTCTGTTACTAGCAGATTGTGGATGAGTGGCCATGTCTCTGTTACTGGCAGATTGTGGATGAGTGATCCTATCTCTGTTACGGGCAGATTGTGGATGAGTGGCCCTATCTCTGTTACTAGCAGATTGTGGATGAGTGGCCCTATCTGTGTTACTAGCAGATTGTGGATGAGTGGTCCTATCTCTGTTACTAGCAGATTGTGGATGAGTGGCCCTGTCTCTGTTACTAGCAGATTGTGGATGAGTGGCCCTGTCTCTGTTACTAGCAGATTGTGGATGAGTGGTCCTATCTCTGTTACGATGCAGATTGTGGATGAGTGGCCCTGTCTCTGTTACTCGCACATTGTGGATGAGTGGTCCTATCTCTGTTACTAGCAGGTTGTGGATGAGTGGCCCTGTCTCTGTTACTAGCAGATTGTGGATGAGTGGCCCTGTCTCTGTTCCTAACAGATTGTGGATGAGTGGCCCTATCTCTGTTACTAGCAGATTGTGGATGAGTGGTCCTATCTCTGTTACTAGCAGATTGTGGATGAGTGGCCCTGTCTCTGTTACTAGCAGATTGTGGATGAGTGGTCCTATCTCTGTTACTAGCAGATTGAGGATGAGTGATCCTATCTCTGTTACTAGCAGATTGTGGATGAGTGGTCATATCTCTGTTACTAGCAGATTGTGGATGAGTGGCCCTGTCTCTGTTACTAGCAGATTGTGGATGAGTGATCCTATCTCTGTTACTAGCAGATTGTGGATGAGTGGCCCTATCTCTGTTACTAGCAGATTGTGGATGAGTGGCCCTGTCTCTGTTCCTAACAGATTGTGGATGAGTGGCCCTGTCTCTGTTCCTAACAGATTGTGGATGAGTGGCCCTATCTCTGTTACTAGCAGATTGTGGATGAGTGGTCCTATCTCTGTTACTAGCAGATTGTGGATGAGTGGCCCTGTCTCTGTTACTAGCAGATTGTGGATGAGTGGCCCTGTCTCTGTTACTAGCAGATTGTGGATGAGTGGCCCTTTCTCTGTTACTAGCAGATTGTGGATGAGTGGCCCTGTCTCTGTTACTAGCAGATTGTGGATGAGTGGCCCTGTCTCTGTTACTAGCAGATTGTGGATGAGTGGCCCTTTCTCTGTTACTAGCAGATTGTGGATGAGTGGCCCTATCTCTGTTACTAGCAGATTGTGGGTGAGTGGCCCTATATCTGTTACTAGCAGATTGTGGATGAGTGGCCCTATCTCTGTTACTAGCAGATTGTGGATGAGTGGCCCTTTCTCTGTTACTAGCAGATTGTGGATGAGTGGCCCTTTCTCTGTTACTGGCAGATTGTGGATGAGTGGCCCTGTCTCTGTTACTAGCAGATTGTGGATGAGTGGCCCATTCTCTGTTACTAGCAGATTGTGGATGAGTGGCCCTTTCTCTGTTACTAGCAGATTGTGGATGAGTGGCCCTATCTCTGTTACTAGCAGATTGTGGATGAGTGGCCCTTTCTCTGTTACTAGCAGATTGTGGATGAGTGGCCCTTTCTCTGTTACTGGCAGATTGTGGATGAGTGGCCCTTTCTCTGTTACTAGCAGATTGTGGATGAGTGGCCCTATCTCTGTTACTAGCAGATTGTGGATGAGTGGCCCTTTCTCTGTTACTAGCAGATTGTGGATGAGTGGCCCTTTCTCTGTTGCTAGCAGATTGTGGATGAGTGGCCTTATCTCTGTTACTAGCAGATTGTGGATGAGTGGCCCTTTCTCTGTTGCTAGCAGATTGTGGATGAGTGGCCTTATCTCTGTTACTAGCAGATTGTGGATGAGTGGCCCTTTCTCTGTTACTAGCAGATTGTGGATGAGTGGCCCTTTCTCTGTTACTAGCAAATTGTGGATGAGTGGCCCTATATCTGTTACTAACAGATTGTGGATGAGTGGCCCTATCTCTGTTACTAGCAAATTGTGGATGAGTGGCCCTATATCTGTTACTAACAGATTGTGGATGAGTGGCCCTATCTCTGTTACTAACAGATTGTGGATGAGTGGTCCTATCTCTGTTACTAACAGATTGTGGATGAGTGGTCCTATCTCTGTTACTAACAGATTGTGGATGAGTGGTCCTATCTCTGTTACTAACAGATTGTGGATGAGTGGTCCTATCTCTGTTACTAGCAGATTGTGGATGAGTGGTCCTATCTCTGTTACTAACAGATTGTGGATGAGTGGCCCTTTCTCTGTTACTAGCAGATTGTGGATGAGTGGTCCTATCTCTGTTACTAACAGATTGTGGATGAGTGGTCCTATCTCTGTTACTAACAGACTGTGGAGGAGAGGTCCTATCTCTGTTACTAGCAGATTGTGGATGAGTGGTCCTATCTCTGTTACTAACAGATTGTGGATGAGTGGCCCTATCTCTGTTACTAGCAGATTGTGGATGAGTGGCCCTATCTCTGTTACTCGCAGATTGTGGATGAGTGGCCCTATCTCTGTTACTAACAGATTGTGGATGAGTGGTCCTATCTCTGTTACTAACAGACTGTGGAGGAGAGGTCCTATCTCTGTTACTAGCAGATTGTGGATGAGTGGTCCTATCTCTGTTACTAACAGATTGTGGATGAGTGGCCCTATCTCTGTTACTAGCAGATTGTGGATGAGTGGCCCTGTCTCTGTTACTAGCAGATTGTGGATGATTGATCCTATCTCTGTTACGAGCAGATTGTGGATGAGTGGCCTCATCTCTGTTACTAGCAGATTGTGGATGAGTGGTCCTATCTCTGTTACTAGCAGATTGTGGATGAGTGGCCCTGTCTCTGTCACTGGCAGATTGTGGATGAGTGGTCCTGTCTCTGTTACTAGCAGATTGTGGATGATTGATCCTATCTCTGTTACGAGCAGATTGTGGATGAGTGGCCTCATCTCTGTTACTAGCAGATTGTGGATGAGTGGTCCTATCTCTGTTACTAGCAGATTGTGGATGAGTGGCCCTATCTCTGTTACTAGCAGATTGTGGATGAGTGGTCCTATCTCTGTTACGAGCAGATTGTGGATGAGTGGCCCTATCTCTGTTACTAGCAGATTGTGGATGAGTGGCCCTGTCTCTGTTACTAGCAGATTGTGGATGATTGATCCTATCTCTGTTACGAGCAGATTGTGGATGAGTGGCCCTATCTCTGTTACTAGCAGATTGTGGATGAGTGGTCCTATCTCTGTTACGAGCAGATTGTGGATGAGTGGCCCTATCTCTGTTACTAGCAGATTGTGGATGAGTGGTCCTATCTCTGTTACTAGCAGATTGTGGATGAGTGGCCCTATCTCTGTTACTAGCAGATTGTGGATGAGTGGCCCTGTCTCTGTTACTAGCAGATTGTGGATGAGTGATCCTATCTCTGTTACTAGCAGATTGTGGATGAGTGGTCCTATCTCTGTTACTAGCAGATTGTGGATGAGTGGCCCTGTCTCTGTTACTCGCACATTGTGGATGAGTGGTCCTATCTCTGTTACTAGCAGATTGTGGATGAGTGGCCCTATATCTGTTACTAGCAGATTGTGGATGAGTGGCCCTTTCTCTGTTACTAGCAGATTGTGGATGAGTGGCCCTATCTCTGTTACTAGCAGATTGTGGATGAGTGGCCCTTTCTCTGTTACTAGCAGATTGTGGATGAGTGGCCCTGTCTCTGTTACTAGCAGATTGTGGATGAGTGGCCCTGTCTCTGTTCCTAACAGATTGTGGATGAGTGGCCCTATCTCTGTTACTAGCAGATTGTGGATGAGTGGTCCTATCTCTGTTACTAGCAGATTGTGGATGAGTGGCCCTGTCTCTGTTACTAGCAGATTGTGGATGAGTGGCCCTTTCTCTGTTACTAGCAGATTGTGGATGAGTGGCCCTGTCTCTGTTACTAGCAGATTGTGGATGAGTGGCCCTGTCTCTGTTCCTAACAGATTGTGGATGAGTGGCCCTATCTCTGTTACTAGCAGATTGTGGATGAGTGGTCCTATCTCTGTTACTAGCAGATTGTGGATGAGTGGCCCTGTCTCTGTTACTAGCAGATTGAGGATGAGTGGCCCTTTCTCTGTTACTAGCAGATTGTGGATGAGTGGTCCTATCTCTGTTACTAGCAGATTGTGGATGAGTGGTCCTATCTCTGTTACTAGCAGATTGTGGATGAGTGATCCTATCTCTGTTACTAGCAGATTGTGGATGAGTGGCCCTGTCTCTGTTACTAGCAGATTGTGGATGAGTGGCCCTATCTCTGTTCCTAACAGATTGTGGATGAGTGGCCCTATCTCTGTTACTAGCAGATTGTGGATGAGTGGCCCTATCTCTGTTACTAGCAGATTGTGGATGAGTGGTCCTATCTCTGTTACTAGCAGATTGTGGATGAGTGGCCCTGTCTCTGTTACTAGCAGATTGTGGATGAGTGGCCCTATCTCTGTTACTAGCAGATTGTGGATGAGTGGCCCTGTCTCTGTTACTAGCAGATTGTGGATGAGTGGCCCTTTCTCTGTTACTAGCAGATTGTGGATGAGTGGTCCTATCTCTGTTACTAGCAGATTGTGGGTGAGTGGCCCTATATCTGTTACTAGCAGATTGTGGATGAGTGGCCCTTTCTCTGTTACTAGCAGATTGTGGATGAGTGGCCCTTTCTCTGTTACTAGCAGATTGTGGATGAGTGGCCCTATCTCTGTTACTAGCAGATTGTGGATGAGTGGCCCTTTCTCTGTTACTAGCAGATTGTGGATGAGTGGTCCTATCTCTGTTACTAGCAGATTGTGGGTGAGTGGCCCTATATCTGTTACTAGCAGATTGTGGATGAGTGGCCCTTTCTCTGTTACTAGCAGATTGTGGATGAGTGGCCCTTTCTCTGTTACTAGCAGATTGTGGATGAGTGGCCCTATCTCTGTTACTAGCAGATTGTGGATGAGTGGCCCTTTCTCTGTTACTAGCAGATTGTGGATGAGTGGCCCTGTCTCTGTTACTAGCAGATTGTGGATGAGTGGCCCTATCTCTGTTACTAGCAGATTGTGGATGAGTGGCCCTTTCTCTGTTACTAGCAGATTGTGGATGAGTGGCCCTTTCTCTGTTACTAGCAGATTGTGGATGAGTGGCCCTATCTCTGTTACTAGCAGATTGTGGATGAGTGGCCCTATCTCTGTTACTAGCAGATTGTGGATGAGTGGCCCTTTCTCTGTTACTAGCAGATTGTGGATGAGTGGCCCTATATCTGTTACTAGCAGATTGTGGATGAGTGGCCCTATCTCTGTTACTAGCAGATTGTGGATGAGTGGCCCTATCTCTGTTACTAGCAGATTGTCGATGAGTGGCCCTTTCTCTGTTACTAGCAGATTGTGGATGAGTGGCCCTTTCTCTGTTACTAGCAGATTGTGGATGAGTGGCCCTATATCTGTTACTAGCAGATTGTGGATGAGTGGCCCTATCTCTGTTACTAGCAGATTGTGGATGAGTGGCCCTATCTCTGTTGCTCGCAGATTGTGGATGAGTGGCCCTATATCTGTTACTAGCAGATTGTGGATGAGTGGCCTTATCTCTGTTACTAGCAGATTGTGGATGAGTGGCCCTTTCTCTGTTACTAGCAGATTGTGGATGAGTGGCCCTATATCTGTTACTAGCAGATTGTGGATGAGTGGCCCTATCTCTGTTACTAGCAGATTGTGGATGAGTGGCCCTATCTCTGTTACAAGCAGATTGTGGATGAGTGGCCTTATTTCTGTTACTAGCAGATTGTGGATGAGTGGCCCTATCTCTGTTGCTCGCAGATTGTGGATGAGTGGCCTTATCTCTGTTACTTTCAGATTGTGGATGAGTGGCCCTATATCTGTTACTAGCAGATTGTGGATGAGTGGCCCTATATCTGTTACTAGCAGATTGTGGATGAGTGGCCCTATATCTGTTACTAGCAGATTGTGGATGAGTGGCCCTATCTCTGTTACTAGCAGATTGTGGATGAGTGGCCCTATCTCTGTTGCTCGCAGATTGTGGATGAGTGGCCTTATCTCTGTTACTTTCAGATTGTGGAGAGTGGCCCTATATCTGTTACTAGCAGATTGTGGATGAGTGGCCCTATCTCTGTTACTAGCAGATTGTGGATGAGTGGCCCTATCTCTGTTACAAGCAGATTGTGGATGAGTGGCCTTATTTCTGTTACTAGAAGATTGTGGATGAGTGGCCCTTTCTCTGTTACTAGCAGATTGTGGATGAGTGGCCCTATATCTGTTACTAGCAGATTGTGGATGAGTGGCCCTATCTCTGTTACTAGCAGATTGTGGATGAGTGGCCCTATCTCTGTTGCTCGCAGATTGTGGATGAGTGGCCTTATCTCTGTTACTTTCAGATTGTGGATGAGTGGCCCTATATCTGTTACTAGCAGATTGTGGATGAGTGGTCCTATCTCTGTTACTTGCAGATTGTGGATGAGTGGCCCTTTCTCTGTTACTAGCAGATTGTGGATGAGTGGCCTTATCTCTGTTACTAGCAGATTGTGGATGAGTGGTCCTATCTATGTTACCAGCAGATTGTGGATGAGTGGCCCTATCTCTGTTACTAGCAGATTGTGGATGAGTGGCCTTATCTCTGTTACTAGCAGATTGTGGATGAGTGGTCCTATCTCTGTTACTAGCAGATTGTGGATGAGTGGCCCTATCTCTGTTACTAGCAGATTGTGGATGAGTGGCCCTATCTCTGTTACCAGCAGATTGTGGATGAGTGGCCCTATATCTGTTACTAGCAGATTGTGGATGAGTGGCCCTGTCTCTGTTACTAGCAGATTGTGGATGAGTGGCCCTATCTCTGTTACCAGCAGATTGTGGATGAGTGGCCCTATATCTGTTACTAGCAGATTGTGGATGAGTGGCCCTATCTCTGTTACGAGCAGATTGTGGATGAGTGGCCCTATATCTGTTACTAGCAGATTGTGGGTGAGTGGCCCTTTCTCTGTTACTAGCAGATTGTGGATGAGTGGCCCTATCTCTGTTACTAGCAGATTGTGGATGAGTGGCCCTATCTCTGTTACTAGCAGATTGTGGATGAGTGGCCCTTTCTCTGTTACTAGCAGATTGTGGATGAGTGGCCCTATCTCTGTTACGAGCAGATTGTGGATGAGTGGCCCTATCTCTGTTACTAGCAGATTGTGGATGAGTGGCCCTATCTCTGTTACTAGCAGATTGCGGATGAGTGGCCCTATATCTGTTACTAGCAGATTGTGGATGAGTGGCCCTTTCTCTGTTACAAGCAGATTGTGGATGAGTGGCCCTATCTCTGTTACTAGCAGATTGTGGATGAGTGGCCCTTTCTCTGTTACTAGCAGATTGTGGATGAGTGGCCCTATCTCTGTTACTAGCAGATTGTGGATGAGTGGCCCTTTCTCTGTTACTAGCTGATTGTGGATGAGTGGCCCTATCTCTATTACGAGCAGATTGTGGATGAGTGGCCCTATCTCTGTTACTAGCAGATTGTGGATGAGTGGCCTTATCTCTGTTACTAGCAGATTGTGGATGAGTGGCCCTTTCTCTGTTACTAGCAGATTGTGGATGAGTGGCCCTATCTCTGTTACGAGCAGATTGTGGATGAGTGGCCCTATCTCTATTACTAGCAGATTGTGGATGAGTGGCCCTATCTCTGTTGCTCGCAGATTGTGGATGAGTGGCCCTATATCTGTTACTAGCAGATTGTGGATGAGTGGCCTTATCTCTGTTACTAGCAGATTGTGGATGAGTGGCCCTTTCTCTGTTACTAGCAGATTGTGGATGAGTGGCCCTATCTCTGTTACTAGCAGATTGTGGATGAGTGGCCTTATCTCTGTTACTAGCAGATTGTGGATGAGTGGCCCTTTCTCTGTTACTAGCAGATTGTGGATGAGTGGCCCTATCTCTGTTACGAGCAGATTGTGGATGAGTGGCCCTATCTCTATTACTAGCAGATTGTGGATGAGTGGCCCTATCTCTGTTGCTCGCAGATTGTGGATGAGTGGCCCTATATCTGTTACTAGCAGATTGTGGATGAGTGGCCTTATCTCTGTTACTAGCAGATTGTGGATGAGTGGCCCTATCTCTGTTACTAGCAGATTGTGGATGAGTGGCCCTATCTCTGTTACTAGCAGATTGTGGAGGAGTGGCCCTATCTCTGTTGCTAGCAGATTGTGGATGAGTGGCCCTTTCTCTGTTACTAGCAGATTGTGGATGAGTGGCCCTTTCTCTGTTACCGGCAGATTGTGGATGAGTGGCCCTTTCTCTGTTACTAGCAGATTGTGGATGAGTGGCCCTTTCTCTGTTACTAGCAGATTGTGGATGAGTGGTCCTATCTATGTTACTAGCAGATTGTGGATGTGTGGCCCTTTCTCTGTTACTAGCAGATTGTGGATGAGAGGCCCTATATCTGTTGCTAGCAGATTGTGGATGAGTGGCCCTATCTCTGTTACTAGCAGATTGTGGATGATTGACCCTATCTCTGTTAGTAGCAGATTGTGGATGAGTGGCCCTATATCTGTTACTAGCAGATTGTGGATGAGTGGCCCTTTCTCTGTTACAAGCAGATTGTGGATGAGTGGCCCTTTCTCTGTTACTAGCAGATTGTGGATGAGTGGCCCTTTCTCTGTTACGAGCAGATTGTGGATGAGTGGCCCTATATCTGTTACTAGCAGATTGTGGATGAGTGGCCCTATATCTGTTACTAGCAGATTGTGGATGAGTGGCCCTATCTCTGTTACTAGCAGATTGTGGATGAGTGGCCCTGTCTCTGTTACTAGCAGATTGTGGATGAGTGGCCCTATATCTGTTACTAGCAGATTGTGGATGAGTGGCCCTATCTCTGTTACTAGCAGATTGTGGATGAGTGGCCCTGTCTCTGTTACTAGCAGATTGTGGATGAGTGGCCCTATCTCTGTTACTAGCAGATTGTGGATGAGTGGCCCTATCTCTGTTGCTCGCAGATTGTGGATGAGTGGCCCTATCTCTGTTACTAGCAGATTGTGGATGAGTGGCCCTATCTCTGTTACTAGCAGATTGTGGATGAGTGGCCCTGTCTCTGTTACTAGCAGATTGTGGATGAGTGGCCCTTTCTCTGTTACAAGCAGATTGTGGATGAGTGGCCCTTTCTCTGTTACTAGCAGATTGTGGATGAGTGGCCCTTTCTCTGTTACTAGCAGATTGTGGATGAGTGGCCCTTTCTCTGTTACTAGCAGATTGTGGATGAGTGGCCCTATATCTGTTACTAGCAGATTGTGGATGAGTGGCCCTATATCTGTTACTAGCAGATTGTGGATGTGTGGCCCTATCTCTGTTACTAGCAGATTGTGGATGAGTGGCCCTGTCTCTGTTACTAGCCGATTGTGGATGAGTGGCCCTATCTCTGTTACTAGCAGATTGTGGATGAGTGGCCCTATCTCTGTTGCTCGCAGATTGTGGATGAGTGGCCTTATCTCTGTTACTAGCAGATTGTGGATGAGTGGCCCTATCTCTGTTACTTGCAGATTGTGGATGAGTGGCCCTTTCTCTGTTACTAGCAGATTGTGGATGAGTGGCCTTATCTCTGTTACTAGCAGATTGTGGATGAGTGCTCCTATCTATGTTACCAGCAGATTGTGGATGAGTGGCCCTATCTCTGTTACTAGCAGATTGTGGATGAGTGGCCTTATCTCTGTTACTAGCAGATTGTGGATGAGTGGTCCTATCTATGTTACTAGCAGACTGTGGATGAGTGGCCCTTTCTCTGTTACTGGCAGATTGTGGATGAGTGGCCCTATATCTGTTACTAGCAGATTGTGGATGAGTGGCCCTATATCTGTTACTAGCAGATTGTGGGTGAGTGGCCCTTTCTCTGTTACTAGCAGATTGTGGATGAGTGGCCCTATCTCGGTTACAAGCAGATTGTGGATGAGTGGCCCTATCTCTGTTACGAGCAGATTGTGGATGACTGGCCCTATATCTGTTACTAGCAGATTGTGGGTGATTGGCCCTTTCTGTGTTAGTAGCAGATTGTGGATGAGTGGCCCTATCTCTGTTACTAGCAGATTGTGGATGAGTGGCCTTATCTCTGTTACTAGCAGATTGTGGATGAGTGGTCCTATCTATGTTACCAGCAGATTGTGGATGAGTGGCCCTATCTCTGTTACTAGCAGATTGTGGATGAGTGGCCCTATCTCTGTTACTAGCAGATTGTGGATGAGTGGCCTTATCTCTGTTACTAGCAGATTGTGGATGAGTGGCCCTTTCTCTGTTACTGGCAGATTGTGGATGAGTGGCCCTATATCTGTTACTAGCAGATTGTGGATGAGTGGCCCTATATCTGTTACTAGCAGATTGTGGGTGAGTGGCCCTTTCTCTGTTACTAGCAGATTGTGGATGAGTGGCCCTATCTCTGTTACTAGCAGATTGTGGATGAGTGGCCCTTTCTCTGTTACTAGCAGATTGTGGATGAGTGGCCCTATCTCTGTTACTAGCAGATTGTGGATGAGTGGCCCTATATCTGTTACTAGCAGATTGTGGATGAGTGGCCCTATATCTGTTACTAGCAGATTGTGGGTGAGTGGCCCTTTCTCTGTTACTAGCAGATTGTGGATGAGTGGCCCTATCTCTGTTACTAGCAGATTGTGGATGAGTGGCCCTTTCTCTGTTACTAGCAGATTGTGGATGAGTGGCCCTATCTATGTTACTAGCAGACTGTGGATGAGTGGCCCTTTCTCTGTTACTGGCAGATTGTGGATGAGTGGCCCTATATCTGTTACTAGCAGATTGTGGATGAGTGGCCCTATATCTGTTACTAGCAGATTGTGGGTGAGTGGCCCTTTCTCTGTTACTAGCAGATTGTGGATGAGTGGCCCTATCTCTGTTACTAGCAGATTGTGGATGAGTGGCCCTATCTCGGTTACTAGCAGATTGTGGATGAGTGGCCCTATCTCTGTTACGAGCAGATTGTGGATGACTGGCCCTATATCTGTTACTAGCAGATTGTGGGTGATTGGCCCTTTCTGTGTTAGTAGCAGATTGTGGATGAGTGGCCCTATCTCTGTTACGAGCAGATTGTGGATGAGTGGCCCTACATCTGTTACTAGCAGATTGTGGATGAGTGGCCCTATCTCTGTTACTAGCAGATTGTGGGTGAGTGGCCCTTTCTCTGTTACTAGCAGATTGTGGATGAGTGGCCCTATCTCTGTTACTAGCAGATTGTGGATGAGTGGCCCTATCTCTGTTACTAGCAGATTGTGGATGAGTGGCCCTATCTCTGTTACGAGCAGATTGTGGATGACTGGCCCTATATCTGTTACTAGCAGATTGTGGGTGATTGGCCCTTTCTGTGTTACTAGCAGATTGTGGATGAGTGGCCCTATCTCTGTTACGAGCAGATTGTGGATGAGTGGCCCTGTCTCTGTTACTAGCAGATTGTGGATGAGTGGCCCTTTCTCTGTTACTAGCAGATTGTGGATGAGTGGCCCTATATCTGTTACTAGCAGATTGTGGGTGAGTGGCCCTTTCTCTGTTACTAGCAGATTGTGGATGAGTGGCCCTATCTCTGTTACTGGCAGATTGTGGATGAGTGGCCCTGTCTCTGTTACTAGCAGATTGTGGATGAGTGGCCCTTTCTCTGTTACAAGCAGATTGTGGATGAGTGGCCCTATCTCTGTTACTAGCAGATTGTGGATGAGTGGTCCTTTCTCTGTTACTAGCAGATTGTGGATGAGTGGCCCTTTCTCTGTTACAAGCAGATTGTGGATGAGTGGCCCTATCTCTGTTACTAGCAGATTGTGGATGAGTGGCCCTTTCTCTGTTACAAGCAGATGGTGGATGAGTGGCCCTCTCTCTGTTACTAGCAGATTGTGGATGAGTGGCCCTATATCTGTTACTAGCAGATTGTGGATGAGTGGCCCTTTCTCTGTTACAAGCAGATTGTGGATGAGTGGCCCTATCTCTGTTACTAGCAGATTGTGGATGAGTGGCCCTTTCTCTGTTACTAGCAGATTGTGGATGAGTGGCCCTATCTCTGTTACTAGCAGATTGTGGATGAGTGGCCCTTTCTCTGTTACTAGTAGATTGTGGATGAGTGGCCCTATCTCTGTTACTAGCAGATTGTGGATGAGTGGTCCTATCTCTGTTGCTAGCAGATTGTGGATGAGTGGCCCTATCTCTGTTACTAGCAGATTGTGGATGAGTGGCCCTATATCTGTTACTAGCAGATTGTGGATGAGTGGCCTTATCTCTGTTACTAGCAGATTGTGGATGAGTGGCCCTTTCTCTGTTACTAGCAGATTGTGGATGAGTGGCCCTTTCTCTGTTCCCAGCAGATTGTGGATGAGTGGCCTTATCTCTGTTACCTGCAGATTGTGGATGAGTGGCCCTTTCTCTGTTACTAGCAGATTGTGGAGGAGTGGCCCTATCTCTGTTGCTAGCAGATTGTGGATGAGTGGCCTTATCTCTGTTACTAGCAGATTGTGGATGAGTGGCCCTATCTCTGTTACCTGCAGATTGTGGATGAGTGGCCCTTTCTCTGTTACTAGCAGATTGTGGATGAGTGGCCCTTTCTCTGTTACTAGCAGATTGTGGGTGAGTGGCCTTATCTCTGTTACTAGCAGATTGTGGATGAGTGGCCCTTTCTCTGTTACTAGCAGATTGTGGATGAGTGGCCCTATATCTGTTACTAGCAGATTGTGGATGAGTGGCCCTATATCTGTTACTAGCAGATTCTGGATGAGTGGCCCTATATCTGTTACTAGCAGATTGTGGATGAGTGGTCCTATCTCTGTTACTAGCAGATTGTGGATGAGTGGCCCTATCTCTGTTACTAGCAGATTGTGGATGAGTGGCCCTATATCTGTTACTAGCAGATTGTGGATGAGTGGTCCTATCTCTGTTACTAGCAGATTGTGGATGAGTGGCCCTATCTCTGTTACTAGCAGATTGTGGATGAGTGGCCCTATATCTGTTACTAGCAGATTGTGGATGAGTGGCCCTATCTCTGTTACTAGCAGATTGTGGATGAGTGGCCCTTTCTCTGTTACTAGCAGATTGTGGATGAGTGGCCCTATATCTGTTACTAGCAGATTGTGGATGAGTGGCCCTATATCTGTTACTAGCAGATTGTGGATGAGTGGCCCTATATCTGTTACTAGCAGATTGTGGATGAGTGGTCCTATCTCTGTTACTAGCAGATTGTGGATGAGTGGCCCTATCTCTGTTACTAACAGATTGTGGATGAGTGGTCCTATCTCTGTTACTAGCAGATTGTGGATGAGTGGCCCTATCTCTGTTACTAACAGATTGTGGATGAGTGGCCCTTTCTCTGTTACTAGCAGATTGTGGATGAGTGGCCCTATATCTGTTACCAGCAGATTGTGGATGAGTGGCCCTATCTCTGTTACTAGCAGATTGTGGATGAGTGGCCTTATCTCTGTTACTAGCAGATTGTGGATGAGTGGTCCTATCTATGTTACTAGCAGACTGTGGATGAGTGGCCCTTTCTCTGTTACTGGCAGATTGTGGATGAGTGGCCCTATATCTGTTACTAGCAGATTGTGGATGAGTGGCCCTATATCTGTTACTAGCAGATTGTGGGTGAGTGGCCCTTTCTCTGTTACTAGCAGATTGTGGATGAGTGGCCCTATCTCTGTTACTAGCAGATTGTGGATGAGTGGCCCTATCTCGGTTACTAGCAGATTGTGCATGAGTGGCCCTATCTCTGTTACGAGCAGATTGTGGATGACTGGCCCTATATCTGTTACTAGCAGATTGTGGGTGATTGGCCCTTTCTGTGTTAGTAGCAGATTGTGGATGAGTGGCCCTATCTCTGTTACGAGCAGATTGTGGATGAGTGGCCCTATATCTGTTACTAGCAGATTGTGGATGAGTGGCCCTATCTCTGTTACTAGCAGATTGTGGGTGAGTGGCCCTTTCTCTGTTACTAGCAGATTGTGGATGAGTGGCCCTATCTCTGTTACTAGCAGATTGTGGATGAGTGGCCCTATCTCTGTTACTAGCAGATTGTGGATGAGTGGCCCTATCTCTGTTACGAGCAGATTGTGGATGACTGGCCCTATATCTGTTACTAGCAGATTGTGGGTGATTGGCCCTTTCTGTGTTACTAGCAGATTGTGGATGAGTGGCCCTATCTCTGTTACGAGCAGATTGTGGATGAGTGGCCCTGTCTCTGTTACTAGCAGATTGTGGATGAGTGGCCCTTTCTCTGTTACTAGCAGATTGTGGATGAGTGGCCCTATATCTGTTACTAGCAGATTGTGGGTGAGTGGCCCTTTCTCTGTTACTAGCAGATTGTGGATGAGTGGCCCTATCTCTGTTACTAGCAGATTGTGGATGAGTGGCCCTGTCTCTGTTACTAGCAGATTGTGGATGAGTGGCCCTTTCTCTGTTACAAGCAGATTGTGGATGAGTGGCCCTATCTCTGTTACTAGCAGATTGTGGATGAGTGGTCCTTTCTCTGTTACTAGCAGATTGTGGATGAGTGGCCCTTTCTCTGTTACAAGCCGATTGTGGATGAGTGGCCCTATCTCTGTTACTAGCAGATTGTGGATGAGTGGCCCTTTCTCTGTTACAAGCAGATTGTGGATGAGTGGCCCTCTCTCTGTTACTAGCAGATTGTGGATGAGTGGCCCTATATCTGTTACTAGCAGATTGTGGATGAGTGGCCCTTTCTCTGTTACAAGCAGATTGTGGATGAGTGGCCCTATCTCTGTTACTAGCAGATTGTGGATGAGTGGCCCTTTCTCTGTTACTAGCAGATTGTGGATGAGTGGCCCTATCTCTGTTACTAGCAGATTGTGGATGAGTGGCCCTTTCTCTGTTACTAGTAGATTGTGGATGAGTGGCCCTATCTCTGTTACTAGCAGATTGTGGATGAGTGGTCCTATCTCTGTTGCTAGCAGATTGTGGATGAGTGGCCCTATCTCTGTTACTAGCAGATTGTGGATGAGTGGCCCTATATCTGTTACTAGCAGATTGTGGATGAGTGGCCTTATCTCTGTTACTAGCAGATTGTGGATGAGTGGCCCTTTCTCTGTTACTAGCAGATTGTGGATGAGTGGCCCTTTCTCTGTTCCCAGCAGATTGTGGATGAGTGGCCTTATCTCTGTTACCTGCAGATTGTGGATGAGTGGCCCTTTCTCTGTTACTAGCAGATTGTGGAGGAGTGGCCCTATCTCTGTTGCTAGCAGATTGTGGATGAGTGGCCTTATCTCTGTTACTAGCAGATTGTGGATGAGTGGCCCTATCTCTGTTACCTGCAGATTGTGGATGAGTGGCCCTTTCTCTGTTACTAGCAGATTGTGGATGAGTGGCCCTATATCTGTTACTAGCAGATTGTGGATGAGTGGCCGTTTCTCTGTTACTAGCAGATTGTGGGTGAGTGGCCTTATCTCTGTTACTAGCAGATTGTGGATGAGTGGCCCTTTCTCTGTTACTAGCAGATTGTGGATGAGTGGCCCTATATCTGTTACTAGCAGATTGTGGATGAGTGGCCCTATATCTGTTACTAGCAGATTGTGGATGAGTGGCCCTATATCTGTTACTAGCAGATTGTGGATGAGTGGTCCTATCTCTGTTACTAGCAGATTGTGGATGAGTGGCCCTATCTCTGTTACTAACAGATTGTGGATGAGTGGTCCTATCTCTGTTACTAGCAGATTGTGGATGAGTGGCCCTATCTCTGTTACTAACAGATTGTGGATGAGTGGCCCTTTCTCTGTTACTAGCAGATTGTGGATGAGTGGCCCTATATCTGTTACTAGCAGATTGTGGATGAGTGGCCCTATATCTGTTACTAGCAGATTGTGGATGAGTGGCCCTATCTCTGTTACGAACAGATTGTGGATGAGTGGCCCTATATCTGTTACTAGCAGATTGTGGATGAGTGGCCCTATCTCTGTTACTAGCAGATTGTGGATGAGTGGCCTTATCTCTGTTACTAGCAGATTGTGGATGAGTGGCCCTATATCTGTTACTAGCAGATTGCGGATGAGTGGCCCTATCTCTGTTACTAGCAGATTGTGGATGAGTGGCCCTATCTATGTTACCAGCATATTGTGGATGAGTGGCCCTATATCTGTTACTAGCAGATTGTGGATGAGTGGCCCTATATCAGTTACTAGCAGATTGTGGATGAGTGGCCCTATCTCTGTTCCTAGCAGATTGTGGATGAGTGGCCCTATATCTGTAACTAGCAGATTGTGGATGAGTGGCCCTATCTCTGTTACTAGCAGATTGTGGATGAGTGGCCCTTTCTCTGTTACTAGCAGATTGTGGATGAGTGGCCCGATCTCTCTTACCTGCAGATTGTGGATGAGTGGCCCTTTCTCTGTTACTAGCAGATTGTGGATGAGTGGCCCTTTCTCTGTTACTAGCAGATTGTGGATGAGTGGCCCTATCTCTGTTACCTGCAGATTGTGGATGAGTGGCCCTTTCTCTGTTACCAGCAGATTGTGGATGAGTGGCCCTTTCTCTGTTACCAGCAGATTGTGGATGAGTGGCCCTATCTCTGTTACCTGCAGATTGTGGATGAGTGGCCCTTTCTCTGTTACCAGCAGATTGTGGATGAGTGGCCCTTTCTCTGTTACCAGCAGATTGTGGATGAGTGGCCTTATCTCTGTTGCTAGCAGATTGTGCATGAGTGGCCTTATCTCTGTTACTAGCAGATTGTGGATGAGTGGCCCTTTCTCTGTTACTAGCAGATTGTGGATGAGTGGCCCTATCTCTGTTACCTGCAGATTGTGGATGAGTGGCCCTTTCTCTGTTACCAGCAGATTGTGGATGAGTGGCCCTTTCTCTGTTACCAGCAGATTGTGGATGAGTGGCCTTATCTCTGTTGCTAGCAGATTGTGCATGAGTGGCCTTATCTCTGTTGCTAGCAGATTGTGCATGAGTGGCCTTATCTCTGTTACTAGCAGATTGTGGATGAGTGGTCCTATCTATGTTACTGGCAGATTGTGGATGAGTGGCCCTTTCTCTGTTACTAGCAGATTGTGGATGAGAGGCCCTATATCTGTTACTAGCAGATTGTGGATGAGTGGCCCTATCTCTGTTACGAGCAGATTGTGGATGATTGGCCCTATATCTGTTACTAGCAGATTGTGGATGAGTGGCCCTATCTCTGTTACTAACAGATTGTGGATGAGTGGCCCTTTCTCTGTTACTAGCAGATTGTGGATGAGTGGCCCTATATCTGT
The DNA here is from genome assembly GCF_036365525.1 of Heterodontus francisci. NCBI lineage: Eukaryota > Metazoa > Chordata > Chondrichthyes > Heterodontiformes > Heterodontidae > Heterodontus > Heterodontus francisci. The sequence goes on from NC_090375.1 coordinate 194,046,114, forward strand.
TACTAGCAGATTGTGGATGAGTGGCCCTATCTCTGTTACTAGCAGATTGTGGATGAGTGGCCCTATCTCTGTTACTAGCAGATTGTGGATGAGTGGCCCTATATCTGTTACTAGCAGATTGTGGATGAGTGGCCCTATATCTGTTACTAGCAGATTGTGGGTGATTGGCCCTTTCTGTGTTACTAGCAGATTGTGGATGAGTGGCCCTATCTCTGTTACGAGCAGATTGTGGATGAGTGGCCCTGTCTCTGTTACTAGCAGATTGTGGATGAGTGGCCCTTTCTCTGTTACTAGCAGATTGTGGATGAGTGGCCCTATATCTGTTACTAGCAGATTGTGGGTGAGTGGCCCTTTCTCTGTTACTAGCAGATTGTGGATGAGTGGCCCTATCTCTGTTACTAGCAGATTGTGGATGAGTGGCCCTGTCTCTGTTACTAGCAGATTGTGGATGAGTGGCCCTTTCTCTGTTACAAGCAGATTGTGGATGAGTGGCCCTATCTCTGTTACTAGCAGATTGTGGATGAGTGGTCCTTTCTCTGTTACTAGCAGATTGTGGATGAGTGGCCCTTTCTCTGTTACAAGCCGATTGTGGATGAGTGGCCCTATCTCTGTTACTAGCAGATTGTGGATGAGTGGCCCTTTCTCTGTTACAAGCAGATTGTGGATGAGTGGCCCTCTCTCTGTTACTAGCAGATTGTGGATGAGTGGCCCTATATCTGTTACTAGCAGATTGTGGATGAGTGGCCCTTTCTCTGTTACAAGCAGATTGTGGATGAGTGGCCCTATCTCTGTTACTAGCAGATTGTGGATGAGTGGCCCTTTCTCTGTTACTAGCAGATTGTGGATGAGTGGCCCTATCTCTGTTACTAGCAGATTGTGGATGAGTGGCCCTTTCTCTGTTACTAGTAGATTGTGGATGAGTGGCCCTATCTCTGTTACTAGCAGATTGTGGATGAGTGGTCCTATCTCTGTTGCTAGCAGATTGTGGATGAGTGGCCCTATCTCTGTTACTAGCAGATTGTGGATGAGTGGCCCTATATCTGTTACTAGCAGATTGTGGATGAGTGGCCTTATCTCTGTTACTAGCAGATTGTGGATGAGTGGCCCTTTCTCTGTTACTAGCAGATTGTGGATGAGTGGCCCTTTCTCTGTTCCCAGCAGATTGTGGATGAGTGGCCTTATCTCTGTTACCTGCAGATTGTGGATGAGTGGCCCTTTCTCTGTTACTAGCAGATTGTGGAGGAGTGGCCCTATCTCTGTTGCTAGCAGATTGTGGATGAGTGGCCTTATCTCTGTTACTAGCAGATTGTGGATGAGTGGCCCTATCTCTGTTACCTGCAGATTGTGGATGAGTGGCCCTTTCTCTGTTACTAGCAGATTGTGGATGAGTGGCCCTATATCTGTTACTAGCAGATTGTGGATGAGTGGCCGTTTCTCTGTTACTAGCAGATTGTGGGTGAGTGGCCTTATCTCTGTTACTAGCAGATTGTGGATGAGTGGCCCTTTCTCTGTTACTAGCAGATTGTGGATGAGTGGCCCTATATCTGTTACTAGCAGATTGTGGATGAGTGGCCCTATATCTGTTACTAGCAGATTGTGGATGAGTGGCCCTATATCTGTTACTAGCAGATTGTGGATGAGTGGTCCTATCTCTGTTACTAGCAGATTGTGGATGAGTGGCCCTATCTCTGTTACTAACAGATTGTGGATGAGTGGTCCTATCTCTGTTACTAGCAGATTGTGGATGAGTGGCCCTATCTCTGTTACTAACAGATTGTGGATGAGTGGCCCTTTCTCTGTTACTAGCAGATTGTGGATGAGTGGCCCTATATCTGTTACTAGCAGATTGTGGATGAGTGGCCCTATATCTGTTACTAGCAGATTGTGGATGAGTGGCCCTATCTCTGTTACGAACAGATTGTGGATGAGTGGCCCTATATCTGTTACTAGCAGATTGTGGATGAGTGGCCCTATCTCTGTTACTAGCAGATTGTGGATGAGTGGCCTTATCTCTGTTACTAGCAGATTGTGGATGAGTGGCCCTATATCTGTTACTAGCAGATTGCGGATGAGTGGCCCTATCTCTGTTACTAGCAGATTGTGGATGAGTGGCCCTATCTATGTTACCAGCATATTGTGGATGAGTGGCCCTATATCTGTTACTAGCAGATTGTGGATGAGTGGCCCTATATCAGTTACTAGCAGATTGTGGATGAGTGGCCCTATCTCTGTTCCTAGCAGATTGTGGATGAGTGGCCCTATATCTGTAACTAGCAGATTGTGGATGAGTGGCCCTATCTCTGTTACTAGCAGATTGTGGATGAGTGGCCCTTTCTCTGTTACTAGCAGATTGTGGATGAGTGGCCCGATCTCTCTTACCTGCAGATTGTGGATGAGTGGCCCTTTCTCTGTTACTAGCAGATTGTGGATGAGTGGCCCTTTCTCTGTTACTAGCAGATTGTGGATGAGTGGCCCTATCTCTGTTACCTGCAGATTGTGGATGAGTGGCCCTTTCTCTGTTACCAGCAGATTGTGGATGAGTGGCCCTTTCTCTGTTACCAGCAGATTGTGGATGAGTGGCCCTATCTCTGTTACCTGCAGATTGTGGATGAGTGGCCCTTTCTCTGTTACCAGCAGATTGTGGATGAGTGGCCCTTTCTCTGTTACCAGCAGATTGTGGATGAGTGGCCTTATCTCTGTTGCTAGCAGATTGTGCATGAGTGGCCTTATCTCTGTTACTAGCAGATTGTGGATGAGTGGCCCTTTCTCTGTTACTAGCAGATTGTGGATGAGTGGCCCTATCTCTGTTACCTGCAGATTGTGGATGAGTGGCCCTTTCTCTGTTACCAGCAGATTGTGGATGAGTGGCCCTTTCTCTGTTACCAGCAGATTGTGGATGAGTGGCCTTATCTCTGTTGCTAGCAGATTGTGCATGAGTGGCCTTATCTCTGTTGCTAGCAGATTGTGCATGAGTGGCCTTATCTCTGTTACTAGCAGATTGTGGATGAGTGGTCCTATCTATGTTACTGGCAGATTGTGGATGAGTGGCCCTTTCTCTGTTACTAGCAGATTGTGGATGAGAGGCCCTATATCTGTTACTAGCAGATTGTGGATGAGTGGCCCTATCTCTGTTACGAGCAGATTGTGGATGATTGGCCCTATATCTGTTACTAGCAGATTGTGGATGAGTGGCCCTATCTCTGTTACTAACAGATTGTGGATGAGTGGCCCTTTCTCTGTTACTAGCAGATTGTGGATGAGTGGCCCTATATCTGTTACTAGCAGATTGTGGATGAGTGGCCCTATCTCTGTTACTAGCAGATTGTGGATGAGTGGCCCTATCTCTGTTACTAGCAGATTGTGGATGAGTGGCCCTATATCTGTTACTAGCAGATTGTGGATGAGTGGCCCTATATCTGTTACTAGCAGATTGTGGATGAGTGGCCCTATATCTGTTACTAGCAGATTGTGGATGAGTGGCCCTATATCTGTTACTAGCAGATTGTGGATGAGTGGTCCTATCTCTGTTACTAGCAGATTGTGGATGAGTGGCCCTATCTCTGTTACTAACAGATTGTGGATGAGTGGTCCTATCTCTGTTACTAGCAGATTGTGGATGAGTGGCCCTATCTCTGTTACTAACAGATTGTGGATGAGTGGCCCTTTCTCTGTTACTAGCAGATTGTGGATGAGTGGCCCTATATCTGTTACTAGCAGATTGTGGATGAGTGGCCCTATATCTGTTACTAGCAGATTGTGGATGAGTGGCCCTATCTCTGTTACGAACAGATTGTGGATGAGTGGCCCTATATCTGTTACTAGCAGATTGTGGATGAGTGGCCCTATCTCTGTTACTAGCAGATTGTGGATGAGTGGCCTTATCTCTGTTACTAGCAGATTGTGGATGAGTGGCCCTATATCTGTTACTAGCAGATTGCGGATGAGTGGCCCTATCTCTGTTACTAGCAGATTGTGGATGAGTGGCCCTATCTATGTTACCAGCATATTGTGGATGAGTGGCCCTATATCTGTTACTAGCAGATTGTGGATGAGTGGCCCTATATCAGTTACTAGCAGATTGTGGATGAGTGGCCCTATCTCTGTTCCTAGCAGATTGTGGATGAGTGGCCCTATATCTGTAACTAGCAGATTGTGGATGAGTGGCCCTATCTCTGTTACTAGCAGATTGTGGATGAGTGGCCCTTTCTCTGTTACTAGCAGATTGTGGATGAGTGGCCCGATCTCTCTTACCTGCAGATTGTGGATGAGTGGCCCTTTCTCTGTTACTAGCAGATTGTGGATGAGTGGCCCTTTCTCTGTTACTAGCAGATTGTGGATGAGTGGCCCTATCTCTGTTACCTGCAGATTGTGGATGAGTGGCCCTTTCTCTGTTACCAGCAGATTGTGGATGAGTGGCCCTTTCTCTGTTACCAGCAGATTGTGGATGAGTGGCCCTATCTCTGTTACCTGCAGATTGTGGATGAGTGGCCCTTTCTCTGTTACCAGCAGATTGTGGATGAGTGGCCCTTTCTCTGTTACCAGCAGATTGTGGATGAGTGGCCTTATCTCTGTTGCTAGCAGATTGTGCATGAGTGGCCTTATCTCTGTTACTAGCAGATTGTGGATGAGTGGCCCTTTCTCTGTTACTAGCAGATTGTGGATGAGTGGCCCTATCTCTGTTACCTGCAGATTGTGGATGAGTGGCCCTTTCTCTGTTACCAGCAGATTGTGGATGAGTGGCCCTTTCTCTGTTACCAGCAGATTGTGGATGAGTGGCCTTATCTCTGTTGCTAGCAGATTGTGCATGAGTGGCCTTATCTCTGTTGCTAGCAGATTGTGCATGAGTGGCCTTATCTCTGTTACTAGCAGATTGTGGATGAGTGGTCCTATCTATGTTACTGGCAGATTGTGGATGAGTGGCCCTTTCTCTGTTACTAGCAGATTGTGGATGAGAGGCCCTATATCTGTTACTAGCAGATTGTGGATGAGTGGCCCTATCTCTGTTACGAGCAGATTGTGGATGATTGGCCCTATATCTGTTACTAGCAGATTGTGGATGAGTGGCCCTATCTCTGTTACTAACAGATTGTGGATGAGTGGCCCTTTCTCTGTTACTAGCAGATTGTGGATGAGTGGCCCTATATCTGTTACTAGCAGATTGTGGATGAGTGGCCCTATCTCTGTTACTAGCAGATTGTGGATGAGTGGCCCTATCTCTGTTACTAGCAGATTGTGGATGAGTGGCCCTATATCTGTTACTAGCAGATTGTGGATGAGTGGCCCTATATCTGTTCCTAGCAGATTGCGGATGAGTGGCCCTATATCTGTTACTAGCAGATTGTGGATGAGTGGCCCTGTCTCTGTTACTAGCAGATTGTGGATGAGTGGCCCTGTCTCTGTTACTAGCAGATTGTGGATGAGTGGCCCTTTCTCTGTTACAAGCAGATTGTGGATGAGTGGCCCTATCTCTGTTACTAGCAGATTGTGGATGAGTGGCCCTATCTCTGTGACTGGCAGATTGTGGATGAGTGGCCCTTTCTCTGTTACTAGCAGATTGTGGTTGAGTGGTTCCATCTCTGTTACTAGCAGATTGTGGATGAGTGGCCCTGTCTCTGTTACTGGCAGATTGTGGATGAGTGGCCCTTTCTCTGTTACTAGCAGATTGTGGTTGAGTGGTTCCATCTCTGTTACTAGCAGATTGTGGATGAGTGGCCCTGTCTCTGTTACTGGCAGATTGTGGATGAGTGGCCCGGTCTCTGTTACTCGCAGATTGTGGATGAGTGGCCCTGTCTCTGTTACTAGCAAATTGTGGATGAGTGGCCCTTTCTCTGTTACTAGCAGATTGTGGATGAGTGGCCCTTTCTCTGTTACTAGCAGATTGTGGATGAGTGGCCCTATCTCTGTTACTAGCAAATTGTGGATGAGTGGCCCTTTCTCTGTTACTAGCAGATTGTGGATGAGTGGCCCTTTCTCTGTTACTAGCAGATTGTGGATGAGTGGCCCTATGTCTGTTAGTAGCAGATTGTGGATGAGTGGCCCTTTCTCTGTTACTAGCAGATTGTGGATGAATGGCCCTATCTCTGTTACTAGCAGATTGTGGATGAGTGGTCCTTACTCTGTTACTAGCAGTTTGTGGATGAGGGGCCCTATCTCTGTTACTAGCAGATTGTGGATGAGTGGCCCTATCTCTGTTACTAGCAGATTGTGGATGAGTGGCCCTATCTCTGTTACTAGCAAATTGTGGATGAGTGGCCCTTTCTCTGTTACTAGCAGATTGTGGATGAGTGGTCCTATCTCTGTTACTAGCAGATTGTGGATGAGTGGTCCTATATCTGTTACCAGCAGATTGTGGATGAGTGGTCCTATCTCTGTTACTAGCAGATTGTGGATGAGTGATCCTATCTCTGCTACTAGCAGATTGTGGATGAGTGATCCTATCTCTGTTACTAGCAGATTGTGGATGAGTGGCCCTGTCTCTGTTACTAGCAGATTGTGGATGAGTGGCCCTGTCTCTGTTACTAGCAGATTGTGGATGAGTGGCCCTTTCTCTGTTACAAGCAGATTGTGGATGAGTGGCCCTATCTCTGTTACTAGCAGATTGTGGATGAGTGGCCCTATCTCTGTGACTGGCAGATTGTGGATGAGTGGCCCTTTCTCTGTTACTAGCAGATTGTGGTTGAGTGGTTCCATCTCTGTTACTAGCAGATTGTGGATGAGTGGCCCTGTCTCTGTTACTGGCAGATTGTGGATGAGTGGCCCTTTCTCTGTTACTAGCAGATTGTGGTTGAGTGGTTCCATCTCTGTTACTAGCAGATTGTGGATGAGTGGCCCTGTCTCTGTTACTGGCAGATTGTGGATGAGTGGCCCGGTCTCTGTTACTCGCAGATTGTGGATGAGTGGCCCTGTCTCTGTTACTAGCAAATTGTGGATGAGTGGCCCTTTCTCTGTTACTAGCAGATTGTGGATGAGTGGCCCTTTCTCTGTTACTAGCAGATTGTGGATGAGTGGCCCTATCTCTGTTACTAGCAAATTGTGGATGAGTGGCCCTTTCTCTGTTACTAGCAGATTGTGGATGAGTGGCCCTTTCTCTGTTACTAGCAGATTGTGGATGAGTGGCCCTATGTCTGTTAGTAGCAGATTGTGGATGAGTGGCCCTATCTCTGTTACTAGCAAATTGTGGATGAGTGGCCCTTTCTCTGTTACTAGCAGATTGTGGATGAGTGGCCCTTTCTCTGTTACTAGCAGATTGTGGATGAGTGGCCCTATGTCTGTTACTAGCAGATTGTGGATGAGTGGCCCTTTCTCTGTTACTAGCAGATTGTGGATGAATGGCCCTATCTCTGTTACTAGCAGATTGTGGATGAGTGGTCCTTACTCTGTTACTAGCAGTTTGTGGATGAGGGGCCCTATCTCTGTTACTAGCAGATTGTGGATGAGTGGCCCTATCTCTGTTACTAGCAGATTGTGGATGAGTGGTCCTATCTCTGTTACGAGCAGATTGTGGATGAGTGGCCCTATCTCTGTTACTAGCAGATTGTGGATGAGTGGCCCTTTCTCTGTTACTAGCAGATTGTGGATGAGTGGCCCTATGTCTGTTAGTAGCAGATTGTGGATGAGTGGCCCTTTCTCTGTTACTAGCAGATTGTGGATGAATGGCCCTATCTCTGTTACTAGCAGATTGTGGATGAGTGGTCCTTACTCTGTTACTAGCAGTTTGTGGATGAGGGGCCCTATCTCTGTTACTAGCAGATTGTGGATGAGTGGCCCTATCTCTGTTACTAGCAGATTGTGGATGAGTGGCCCTATCTCTGTTACTAGCAAATTGTGGATGAGTGGCCCTTTCTCTGTTACTAGCAGATTGTGGATGAGTGGTCCTATCTCTGTTACTAGCAGATTGTGGATGAGTGGTCCTATATCTGTTACCAGCAGATTGTGGATGAGTGGTCCTATCTCTGTTACTAGCAGATTGTGGATGAGTGATCCTATCTCTGCTACTAGCAGATTGTGGATGAGTGATCCTATCTCTGTTACTAGCAGATTGTGGATGAGTGGCCCTGTCTCTGTTACTAGCAGATTGTGGATGAGTGGCCCTGTCTCTGTTACTAGCAGATTGTGGATGAGTGGCCCTTTCTCTGTTACAAGCAGATTGTGGATGAGTGGCCCTATCTCTGTTACTAGCAGATTGTGGATGAGTGGCCCTATCTCTGTGACTGGCAGATTGTGGATGAGTGGCCCTTTCTCTGTTACTAGCAGATTGTGGTTGAGTGGTTCCATCTCTGTTACTAGCAGATTGTGGATGAGTGGCCCTGTCTCTGTTACTGGCAGATTGTGGATGAGTGGCCCTTTCTCTGTTACTAGCAGATTGTGGTTGAGTGGTTCCATCTCTGTTACTAGCAGATTGTGGATGAGTGGCCCTGTCTCTGTTACTGGCAGATTGTGGATGAGTGGCCCGGTCTCTGTTACTCGCAGATTGTGGATGAGTGGCCCTGTCTCTGTTACTAGCAAATTGTGGATGAGTGGCCCTTTCTCTGTTACTAGCAGATTGTGGATGAGTGGCCCTTTCTCTGTTACTAGCAGATTGTGGATGAGTGGCCCTATCTCTGTTACTAGCAAATTGTGGATGAGTGGCCCTTTCTCTGTTACTAGCAGATTGTGGATGAGTGGCCCTTTCTCTGTTACTAGCAGATTGTGGATGAGTGGCCCTATGTCTGTTAGTAGCAGATTGTGGATGAGTGGCCCTATCTCTGTTACTAGCAAATTGTGGATGAGTGGCCCTTTCTCTGTTACTAGCAGATTGTGGATGAGTGGCCCTTTCTCTGTTACTAGCAGATTGTGGATGAGTGGCCCTATGTCTGTTACTAGCAGATTGTGGATGAGTGGCCCTTTCTCTGTTACTAGCAGATTGTGGATGAATGGCCCTATCTCTGTTACTAGCAGATTGTGGATGAGTGGTCCTTACTCTGTTACTAGCAGTTTGTGGATGAGGGGCCCTATCTCTGTTACTAGCAGATTGTGGATGAGTGGCCCTATCTCTGTTACTAGCAGATTGTGGATGAGTGGCCCTATCTCTGTTACTAGCAAATTGTGGATGAGTGGCCCTTTCTCTGTTACTAGCAGATTGTGGATGAGTGGTCCTATCTCTGTTACTAGCAGATTGTGGATGAGTGGTCCTATATCTGTTACCAGCAGATTGTGGATGAGTGGTCCTATCTCTGTTACTAGCAGATTGTGGATGAGTGATCCTATCTCTGCTACTAGCAGATTGTGGATGAGTGATCCTATCTCTGTTACTAGCAGATTGTGGATGAGTGGCCCTATCTCTGTTACTTGCAGATTGTGGATGAGTGATCCTATCTCTGCTACTAGCAGATTGTGGATGAGTGGCCCTATCTCTGTTACTAGCAGATTGTGGATGACTGATCCTATCTCTGTTACTAGCAGATTGTGGATGAGTGGCCCTATCTCTGTTACTAGCAGATTGTGGATGAGTGGCCCTATCTCTGTTACTAGCAGATTGTGGATGAGTGGCCCTATCTCTGTTACTAGCAGATTGTGGATGAGTGGCCCTATCTCTGTTGCTAGCAGATTGTGGATGAGTGGCCTTATCTCTGTTACTAGCAGATTGTGGATGAGTGGCCCTATCTCTGTTGCTAGCAGATTGTGGATGAGTGGCCTTATCTCTGTTACTAGCAGATTGTGGATGAGTGGCCCTTTCTCTGTTACTAGCAGATTGTGGATGAGTGGCCCTTTCTCTGTTACTAGCAGATTGTGGATGAGTGGCCCTATCTCTGTTGCTAGCAGATTGTGGATGAGTGGCCTTATCTCTGTTACTAGCAGATTGTGGATGAAAGGCCCTTTCTCTGTTACTAGCAGATTGTGGATGAGTGGCCCTATCTCTGTTGCTCGCAGATTGTGGATGAGTGGCCTTATCTAAGTTACTAGCAGATTGTGGATGAGTGGCCCTATCTCTGTTGCTAGCAGATTGTGGATGAGTGGCCCTATCTCTGTTACTAGCAGATTGTGGATGAGTGGCCCTATCTCTGTTGCTAGCAGATAGTGGATGAGTGGCCTTATCTCTGTTACTAGCAGATTGTGGATGAGTGGCCCTATCTCTGTTACTTGCAGATTGTGGATGAGTGGCCCTGTCTCTGTTACCAGCAGATTGTGGATGAGTGGCCTTATCTCTGTTACGAGCAGATTGTGGATGAGTGGTCCTATCTATGTTACCAGCAGATTGTGGATGAGTGGCCCTTACTCTGTTACTAGCAGATTGTGGATGAGTGGCCCTATCTCTGTTGCTAGCAGATTGTGGATGAGTGGCCTTATCTCTGTTACTAGCAGATTGTGGATGAAAGGCCCTTTCTCTGTTTCTAGCAGATTGTGGATGAGTGGCCCTATCTCTGTTGCTCGCAGATTGTGGATGAGTGGCCTTATCTCTGTTACTAGCAGATTGTGGATGAGTGGCCCTATCTCTGTTACGAGCAGATTGTGGATGATTGGCCCTATATCTGTTACTAGCAGATTGTGGATGAGTGGCCCTATCTCTGTTACTAACAGATTGTGGATGAGTGGCCCTTTCTCTGTTACTAGCAGATTGTGGATGAGTGGCCCTATATCTGTTACTAGCAGATTGTGGATGAGTGGCCCTATCTCTGTTACTAGCAGATTGTGGATGAGTGGCCCTATCTCTGTTACTAGCAGATTGTGGATGAGTGGCCCTATATCTGTTACTAGCAGATTGTGGATGAGTGGCCCTATATCTGTTCCTAGCAGATTGCGGATGAGTGGCCCTCTTTCTGTTACTAGCAGATTGTGGATGAGTGGCCCTTTCTCTGTTACTAGCAGATTGTGGATGTGTGGCCCTATCTCTGTTACTAACAGATTGTGGATGAGTGGCCCTTTCTCTGTTACTAGCAGATTGTGGATGAGTGGCCCTTTCTCTGTTACTAGCAGATTGTGGATGAGTGGCCCTATATCTGTTACTAGCAGATTGTGGATGAGTGGCCCTATATCTGTTACTAGCAGATTGTGGATGAGTGGCCCTATCTCGGTTGCTAGCAGATTGTGGATGAGTGGCCTTATCTCTGTTACTAGCAGATTGTGGATGAGTGGCCCTATATCTGTTACTAGCAGATTGCGGATGAGTGGCCCTATCTCTGTTACTAGCAGATTGTGGATGAGTGGCCCTATCTATGTTACCAGCATATTGTGGATGAGTGGCCCTATATCTGTTACTAGCAGATTGTGGATGAGTGGCCCTATATCTGTTACTAGCAGATTGTGGATGAGTGGCCCTATCTCTGTTCCTAGCAGATTGTGGATGAGTGGCCCTATATCTGTTACTAGCAGATTGTGGATGAGTGGCCCTATCTCTGTTACGAGCAGATTGTGGATGAGTGGCCCTTTCTCTGTTACTAGCAGATTGTGGATGAGTGGCCCTATCTCTGTTACCTGCAGATTGTGGATGAGTGGCCCTTTCTCTGTTACTAGCAGATTGTGGATGAGTGGCCCTTTCTCTGTTACTAGCAGATTGTGGATGAGTGGCCCTATCTCTGTTACCTGCAGATTGTGGATGAGTGGCCCTTTCTCTGTTACCAGCAGATTGTGGATGAGTGGCCCTTTCTCTGTTACCAGCAGATTGTGGATGAGTGGCCCTATCTCTGTTACCTGCAGATTGTGGATGAGTGGCCCTTTCTCTGTTACCAGCAGATTGTGGATGAGTGGCCCTTTCTCTGTTACCAGCAGATTGTGGATGAGTGGCCTTATCTCTGTTGCTAGCAGATTGTGCATGAGTGGCCTTATCTCTGTTACTAGCAGATTGTGGATGAGTGGCCCTATCTCTGTTACTAGCAGATTGTGGATGAGTGGCCCTTTCTCTGTTACTAGCAGATTGTGGATGAGTGGCCCTATCTCTGTTACCTGCAGATTGTGGATGAGTGGCCCTTTCTCTGTTACCAGCAGATTGTGGATGAGTGGCCTTATCTCTGTTGCTAGCAGATTGTGCATGAGTGGCCTTATCTCTGTTACTAGCAGATTGTGGATGAGTGGCCCTATCTCTGTTACTAGCAGATTGTGGATGAGTGGCCCTATCTCTGTTACCAGCAGATTGTGGATGAGTGGCCCTTTCTCTGTTACCAGCAGATTGTGGATGAGTGGCCTTATCTCTGTTGCTAGCAGATTGTGCATGAGTGGCCTTATCTCTGTTACTAGCAGATTGTGGATGAGTGGTCCTATCTATGTTACTGGCAGATTGTGGATGAGTGGCCCTTTCTCTGTTACTAGCAGATTGTGGATGAGAGGCCCTATATCTGTTACTAGCAGATTGTGGATGAGTGGCCCTATCTCTGTTACGAGCAGATTGTGGATGATTGGCCCTATATCTGTTACTAGCAGATTGTGGATGAGTGGCCCTATCTCTGTTACTAACAGATTGTGGATGAGTGGCCCTTTCTCTGTTACTAGCAGATTGTGGATGAGTGGCCCTATATCTGTTACTAGCAGATTGTGGATGAGTGGCCCTATCTCTGTTACTAGCAGATTGTGGATGAGTGGCCCTATCTCTGTTACTAGCAGATTGTGGATGAGTGGCCCTATATCTGTTACTAGCAGATTGTGGATGAGTGGCCCTATATCTGTTCCTAGCAGATTGCGGATGAGTGGCCCTATATCTGTTACTAGCAGATTGTGGATGAGTGGCCCTGTCTCTGTTACTAGCAGATTGTGGATGAGTGGCCCTGTCTCTGTTACTAGCAGATTGTGGATGAGTGGCCCTTTCTCTGTTACAAGCAGATTGTGGATGAGTGGCCCTATCTCTGTTACTAGCAGATTGTGGATGAGTGGCCCTATCTCTGTTACTGGCAGATTGTGGATGAGTGGCCCTTTCTCTGTTACTAGCAGATTGTGGTTGAGTGGTTCCATCTCTGTTACTAGCAGATTGTGGATGAGTGGCCCTGTCTCTGTTACTGGCAGATTGTGGATGAGTGGCCCTTTCTCTGTTACCAGCAGATTGTGGATGAGTGGCCTTATCTCTGTTGCTAGCAGATTGTGCATGAGTGGCCTTATCTCTGTTACTAGCAGATTGTGGATGAGTGGTCCTATCTATGTTACTGGCAGATTGTGGATGAGTGGCCCTTTCTCTGTTACTAGCAGATTGTGGATGAGAGGCCCTATATCTGTTACTAGCAGATTGTGGATGAGTGGCCCTATCTCTGTTACGAGCAGATTGTGGATGATTGGCCCTATATCTGTTACTAGCAGATTGTGGATGAGTGGCCCTATCTCTGTTACTAACAGATTGTGGATGAGTGGCCCTTTCTCTGTTACTAGCAGATTGTGGATGAGTGGCCCTATATCTGTTACTAGCAGATTGTGGATGAGTGGCCCTATCTCTGTTACTAGCAGATTGTGGATGAGTGGCCCTATCTCTGTTACTAGCAGATTGTGGATGAGTGGCCCTATATCTGTTACTAGCAGATTGTGGATGAGTGGCCCTATATCTGTTCCTAGCAGATTGCGGATGAGTGGCCCTATATCTGTTACTAGCAGATTGTGGATGAGTGGCCCTGTCTCTGTTACTAGCAGATTGTGGATGAGTGGCCCTGTCTCTGTTACTAGCAGATTGTGGATGAGTGGCCCTTTCTCTGTTACAAGCAGATTGTGGATGAGTGGCCCTATCTCTGTTACTAGCAGATTGTGGATGAGTGGCCCTATCTCTGTTACTGGCAGATTGTGGATGAGTGGCCCTTTCTCTGTTACTAGCAGATTGTGGTTGAGTGGTTCCATCTCTGTTACTAGCAGATTGTGGATGAGTGGCCCTGTCTCTGTTACTGGCAGATTGTGGATGAGTGGCCCTTTCTCTGTTACTAGCAGATTGTGGTTGAGTGGTTCCATCTCTGTTACTAGCAGATTGTGGATGAGTGGCCCTGTCTGTGTTACTGGCAGATTGTGGATGAGTGGCCCGGTCTCTGTTACTCGCAGATTGTGGATGAGTGGCCCTGTCTCTGTTACTAGCAAATTGTGGATGAGTGGCCCTTTCTCTGTTACTAGCAGATTGTGGATGAGTGGCCCTTTCTCTGTTACTAGCAGATTGTGGATGAGTGGCCCTATCTCTGTTACTAGCAAATTGTGGATGAGTGGCCCTTTCTCTGTTACTAGCAGATTGTGGATGAGTGGCCCTTTCTCTGTTACTAGCAGATTGTGGATGAGTGGCCCTATATCTGTTAGTAGCAGATTGTGGATGAGTGGCCCTTTCTCTGTTACTAGCAGATTGTGGATGAATGGCCCTATCTCTGTTACTAGCAGATTGTGGATGAGTGGTCCTTACTCTGTTACTAGCAGTTTGTGGATGAGGGGCCCTATCTCTGTTACTAGCAGATTGTGGATGAGTGGCCCTATCTCTGTTACTAGCAGATTGTGGATGAGTGGCCCTATCTCTGTTACTAGCAAATTGTGGATGAGTGGCCCTTTCTCTGTTACTAGCAGATTGTGGATGAGTGGTCCTTTCTCTGTTACTAGCAGATTGTGGATGAGTGGTCCTATATCTGTTACCAGCAGATTGTGGATGAGTGGTCCTATCTCTGTTACTAGCAGATTGTGGATGAGTGATCCTATCTCTGCTACTAGCAGATTGTGGATGAGTGATCCTATCTCTGTTACTAGCAGATTGTGGATGAGTGGCCCTATCTCTGTTACTAGCAGATTGTGGATGAGTGATCCTATCTCTGCTACTAGCAGATTGTGGATGAGTGGCCCTATCTCTGTTACTAGCAGATTGTGGATGACTGGTCCTATCTCTGTTACTAGCAGATTGTGGATGAATGGCCCTATCTCTGTTACTAGCAGATTGTGGATGAGTGGCCCTATCTCTGTTACTAGCAGATTGTGGATGAGTGGCCCTATCTCTGTTACTAGCAGATTGTGGATGAGTGGCCCTATCTCTGTTGCTAGCAGATTGTGGATGAGTGGCCTTATCTCTGTTACTAGCAGATTGTGGATGAGTGGCCCTATCTCTGTTGCTAGCAGATTGTGGATGAGTGGCCTTATCTCTGTTACTAGCAGATTGTGGATGAGTGGCCCTTTCTCTGTTACTAGCAGATTGTGGATGAGTGGCCCTTTCTCTGTTACTAGCAGATTGTGGATGAGTGGCCCTATCTCTGTTGCTAGCAGATTGTGGATGAGTGGCCTTATCTCTGTTACTAGCAGATTGTGGATGAAAGGCCCTTTCTCTGTTACTAGCAGATTGTGGATGAGTGGCCCTATCTCTGTTGCTCGCAGATTGTGGATGAGTGGCCTTATCTCTGTTACTAGCAGATTGTGGATGAGTGGCCCTATCTCTGTTGCTAGCAGATTGTGGATGAGTGGCCCTATCTCTGTTACTAGCAGATTGTGGATGAGTGGCCCTATCTCTGTTGCTAGCAGATTGTGGATGAGTGGCCTTATCTCTGTTACTAGCAGATTGTGGATGAGTGGCCCTATCTCTGTTACTTGCAGATTGTGGATGAGTGGCCCTGTCTCTGTTACCAGCAGATTGTGGATGAGTGGCCTTATCTCTGTTACGAGCAGATTGTGGATGAGTGGTCCTATCTATGTTACCAGCAGATTGTGGATGAGTGGCCCTCTCTCTGTTACTAGCAGATTGTGGATGAGTGGCCCTATCTCTGTTGCTAGCAGATTGTGGATGAGTGGCCTTATCTCTGTTACTAGCAGATTGTGGATGAAAGGCCCTTTCTCTGTTACTAGCAGATTGTGGATGAGTGGCCCTATCTCTGTTGCTCGCAGATTGTGGATGAGTGGCCTTATCTCTGTTACTAGCAGATTGTGGATGAGTGGCCCTATCTCTGTTACGAGCAGATTGTGGATGATTGGCCCTATATCTGTTACTAGCAGATTGTGGATGAGTGGCCCTATCTCTGTTACTAACAGATTGTGGATGAGTGGCCCTTTCTCTGTTACTAGCAGATTGTGGATGAGTGGCCCTATATCTGTTACTAGCAGATTGTGGATGAGTGGCCCTATCTCTGTTACTAGCAGATTGTGGATGAGTGGCCCTATCTCTGTTACTAGCAGATTGTGGATGAGTGGCCCTATATCTGTTACTAGCAGATTGTGGATGAGTGGCCCTATATCTGTTCCTAGCAGATTGCGGATGAGTGGCCCTATATCTGTTACTAGCAGATTGTGGATGAGTGGCCCTGTCTCTGTTACTAGCAGATTGTGGATGAGTGGCCCTGTCTCTGTTACTAGCAGATTGTGGATGAGTGGCCCTTTCTCTGTTACAAGCAGATTGTGGATGAGTGGCCCTATCTCTGTTACTAGCAGATTGTGGATGAGTGGCCCTATCTCTGTTACTGGCAGATTGTGGATGAGTGGCCCTTTCTCTGTTACTAGCAGATTGTGGTTGAGTGGTTCCATCTCTGTTACTAGCAGATTGTGGATGAGTGGCCCTGTCTATGTTACTGGCAGATTGTGGATGAGTGGCCCTTTCTCTGTTACTAGCAGATTGTGGTTGAGTGGTTCCATCTCTGTTACTAGCAGATTGTGGATGAGTGGCCCTGTCTCTGTTACTGGCAGATTGTGGATGAGTGGCCCGGTCTCTGTTACTCGCAGATTGTGGATGAGTGGCCCTGTCTCTGTTACTAGCAAATTGTGGATGAGTGGCCCTTTCTCTGTTACTAGCAGATTGTGGATGAGTGGCCCTTTCTCTGTTACTAGCAGATTGTGGATGAGTGGCCCTATCTCTGTTACTAGCAAATTGTGGATGAGTGGCCCTTTCTCTGTTACTAGCAGATTGTGGATGAGTGGCCCTTTCTCTGTTACTAGCAGATTGTGGATGAGTGGCCCTATATCTGTTACTAGCAGATTGTGGATGAGTGGCCCTTTCTCTGTTACTAGCAGATTGTGGATGAATGGCCCTATCTCTGTTACTAGCAGATTGTGGATGCGTGGTCCTTACTCTGTTACTAGCAGTTTGTGGATGAGGGGCCCTATCTCTGTTACTAGCAGATTGTGGATGAGTGGCCCTATCTCTGTTACTAGCAGATTGTGGATGAGTGGCCCTATCTCTGTTACTAGCAAATTGTGGATGAGTGGCCCTATCTCTGTTACTAGCAGATTGTGGATGAGTGGCCCTATCTCTGTTGCTAGCAGATTGTGGATGAGTGGCCTTATCTCTGTTACTAGCAGATTGTGGATGAGTGGCCCTATCTCTGTTACTTGCAGATTGTGGATGAGTGGCCCTGTCTCTGTTACCAGCAGATTGTGGATGAGTGGCCTTATCTCTGTTACGAGCAGATTGTGGATGAGTGGTCCTATCTATGTTACCAGCAGAATGTGGAGGAGTGGCCCTATCTCTGTTGCTAGCAGATTGTGGATGAGTGGACTTATCTCTGTTACTAGCAGATTGTGGATGAGTCGTCCTATCTATGTTACTGGCAGATTGTGGATGAGTGGCCCTTTCTCTGTTCCTAGCAGATTGTGGATGAGTGGCCCTTCCTCTGTTACTCGCAGATTGTGGATGAGTGGCCCTTTCTCTGTTACTAGCAGATTGTGGATGAGTGGTCCTATCTCTGTTACTAGCAGATTGTGGATGAGTGGTCCTATCTCTGTTACTAGCAGATTGTGGATGAGTGGTCCTATATCTGTTACTAGCAGATTGTGGATGAGTGGCCCTATCTCTGTTACTAGCAGATTGTGGATGAGTGATCCTATCTCTGTTCCTAGCAGATTGTGGATGAGTGGCCCTATCTCTGTTACTAGCAGATTGTGGATGAGTGGCCCTATCTCTGTTACTAGCAGATTGTGGATGAGTGGCCCTATCTCTGTTACTAGCAGATTGCGGATGAGTGGCCCTATCTCTGTTACTAGCAGATTGTGGATGAGTGGCCCTACCTCTGTTACTAGCAGATTGTGGATGAGTGGCCCGATATCTGTGACTAGCAGATTGTGGATGAGTGGCCCTATCTCTGTTACTAGCAGATTGTGGATGAGTGGCCCTATCTCTGTTACTAGCAGATTGTGGATGAGTGGCCCTATCTCTGTTACTAGCAGATTGTGGATGAGTGGCCCTATCTCTGTTACTAGCAGATTGTGGATGAGTGGCCCTATATCTGTTACTAGCAGATTGTGGATGAGTGGCCCTTTCTCTGTTACAAGCAGATTGTGGATGAGTGGCCCTTTCTCTGTTACTAGCTGATTGTGGATGAGTGGCCATATCTCTGTTACTAGCAGATTGTGGATGAGTGGCCCTTTCTCTGTTACTAGCTGATTGTGGATGAGTGGCCATATCTCTGTTACTAGCAGATTGTGGATGAGTGGCCATATCTCTGTTACTAGCAGATTGTGGATGAGTGGCCCTTTCTCTGTTACTAGCAGATTGTGGATGAGTGGCCCTATCTCTGCTCCTAGCAGATTGTGGAGGAGTGGCCCTATCTCTGTCGCTAGCAGATTGTGGATGAGTGGCCTTATCTCTGTTACTAGCAGATTGTGGATGGTTGGCCCTATCTCTGTTACCTGCAGATTGTGGATGAGTGGCCCTTTCTCTGTTACTAGCTGATTGTGGATGAGTGGCCCTTTCTCTGTTACCAGCAGATTGTGGATGAGTGGCCCTTTCTCTGTTACTAGCAGATTGTGGATGAGTGGCCCTTTCTCTGTTACTAGCAGATTGTGGATGAGTGGTCCTATCTATGTTACTAGCAGATTGTGGATGTGTGGCCCTTTCTCTGTTACTAGCAGATTGTGGATGAGAGGCCCTATATCTGTTACTAGCAGATTGTGGATGAGTGGCCCTATCTCTGTTACTAGCAGATTGTGGATGATTGGCCCTATCTCTGTTCGTAGCAGATTGTGGATGAGAGGCCCTATATCTGTTACTAGCAGATTGTGGATGAGTGGCCCTATCTCTGTTACTAGCAGATTGTGGATGAGTGGCCCTATCTCTGTTACTAACAGATTGTGGATGAGTGGCCCTTTCTCTGTTACTAGCAGATTGTGGATGAGTGGCCCTATATCTGTTACTAGCAGATTGTGGATGAGTGGCCCTATCTCTGTTACTAGCAGATTGTGGATGAGTGGCCCTATCTCTGTTACTAACAGATTGTGGATGAGTGGCCCTTTCTCTGTAACTAGCAGATTGTGGATGAGTGGCCCTATATCTGTTACTAGCAGATTGTGGATGAGTGGCCCTTTCTCTGTTACAAGCAGATTGTGGATGAGTGGCCCTATCTCTGTTACTAGCAGATTGTGGATGAGTGGCCCTGTCTCTGTTCCTAGCAGATTGTGGATGAGTGGCCCTATCTCTGTTACTAGCAGATTGTGGATGAGTGGCCCTATCTCTGTTACTAACAGATTGTGGATGAGTGGCCCTTTCTCTGTTACTAGCAGATTGTGGATGAGTGGCCCTATATCTGTTACTAGCAGATTGTGGATGAGTGGCCCTATATCTGTTACTAGCAGATTGTGGATGAGTGGCCCTATTTCTGTTACTAGCAGATTGCGGATGAGTTGCCCTATATCTGTTACTAGCAGATTGTGGATGAGTGGTCCTGTCTCTGTTACTAGCAGATTGTGGATGAGTGGCCCTGTCTCTGTTACTAGCAGATTGTGGATGAGTGGCCCGATCTCTGTTGCTCGCAGATTGTGGATGAGTGGCCTTATCTCTGTTACTAGCAGATTCTGGATGAGTGGCCCTATCTCTGTTACTTGCAGATTGTGGATGAGTGGCCCTGTCTCTGTTACCAGCAGATTGTGGATGAGTGGCCTTGTCTCTGTTACTAGCAGATTGTGGATGAGTGGTCCTATCTATGTTACCAGCAGATTGTGGAGGAGTGGCCCTATCTCTGTTGCTAGCAGATTGTGGATGAGTGGACTTATCTCTGTTACTAGCAGATTGTGGATGAGTGGCCCTTTCTCTGTTACTAGCAGATTGTGGATGAGTGGCCCTTTCTCTGTTACTAGCAGATTGTGGATGAGTGGCCCTTTCTCTGTTACTAGCAGATTGTGGATGAGTGGCCCTTTCTCTGTTACTAGCAGATTGTGGATGAGTGCCCCTATATCTGTTACTAGCAGATTGTGGATGAGTGGCCCTATCTCTGTTACTAGCAGATTGTGGATGAGTGGCCCTATCTCTGTTACTAGCAGATTGTGGATGAGTGATCCTATCTCTGTTACTAGCAGATTGTGGATGAGTGGCCCTATCTCTGTTACTAGCAGATTGTGGATGAGTGGCCCTATCTCTGTTACTAGCAGATTGTGGATGAGTGGCCCTTTCTCTGTTACTAGCAGATTGTGGATGAGTGGCCCTATCTCTGTTACTAGCAGATTGTGGATGAGTGGCCCTATCTCTGTTACTAGCAGATTGTGGATGAGTGGCCCTATCTCTGTTACTAGCAGATTGTGGATGAGTGGCCCTATCTCTGTTACTAGCAGATTGTGGATGAGTGGCCCTATATCTGTTACTAGCAGATTGTGGATGAGTGGCCCTATATCTGTTACTAGCAGATTGTGGATGAGTGGCCCTATCTCTGTTACTAGCAGATTGTGGATGAGTGGCCCTTTCTCTGTTACTAGCAGATTGTGGATGAGTGGCCCTATCTCTGTTACTAGCAGATTGTGGATGAGTGGCCCTATATCTGTTACTAGCAGATTGTGGATGAGTGGCCCTTTCTCTGTTACAAGCAGATTGTGGATGAGTGGCCCTATCTCTGTTACTAGCAGATTGTGGATGAGTGGCCCTTTCTCTGTTACTAGCAGATTGTGGATGAGTGGCCCTATCTCTGTTACTAGCAGATTGTGGATGAGTGGCCCTTTCTCTGTTACTAGCAGATTGTGGATGAGTGGCCCTATCTCTGTTGCTCGCAGATTGTGGATGAGTGGCCTTATCTCTGTTACTAGCAGATTCTGGATGAGTGGCCCTATCTCTGTTACTTGCAGATTGTGGATGAGTGGCCCTGTCTCTGTTACCAGCAGATTGTGGATGAGTGGCCTTGTCTCTGTTACTAGCAGATTGTGGATGAGTGGTCCTATCTATGTTACCAGCAGATTGTGGAGGAGTGGCCCTATCTCTGTTGCTAGCAGATTGTGGATGAGTGGACTTATCTCTGTTACTAGCAGATTGTGGATGAGTGGCCCTTTCTCTGTTACTAGCAGATTGTGGATGAGTGGCCCTTTCTCTGTTACTAGCAGATTGTGGATGAGTGGCCCTTTCTCTGTTACTTGCAAATTGTGGATGAGTGGTCCTATCTCAGTTTCTAGCAGATTGTGGATGAGTGGCCCTTTCTCTGTTACTAGCAGATTGTGGATGAGTGCCCCTATATCTGTTACTAGCAGATTGTGGATGAGTGGCCCTATCTCTGTTACTAGCAGATTGTGGATGAGTGGCCCTATCTCTGTTACTAGCAGATTGTGGATGAGTGGCCCTATCTCTGTTACTAGCAGATTGTGGATGAGTGGCCCTATCTCTGTTACTAGCAGATTGTGGATGAGTGGCCCTATCTCTGTTACTAGCAGATTGTGGATGAGTGGCCCTATCTCTGTTACTAGCAGATTGTGGATGAGTGGCCCTATCTCTGTTACTAGCAGATTGTGGATGAGTGGCCCTTTCTCTGTTACAAGCAGATTGTGGATGAGTGGCCCTATCTCTGTTACTAGCAGATTGTGGATGAGTGGCCCTTTCTCTGTTACTAGCAGATTGTGGATGAGTGGCCCTATCTCTGTTACTAGCAGATTGTGGATGAGTGGCCCTTTCTCTGTTACTAGCAGATTGTGGATGAGTGGCCCTATCTCTGTTACTAGCAGATTGTGGAGGAGTGGCCCTATCTCTGTTGCTAGCAGATTGTGGATGAGTGGCCTTATCTCTGTTACTAGCAGATTGTGGATGAGTGGTCCTATCTCTGTTACCTGCAGATTGTGGATGAGTGGCCCTTTCTCTGTTACTAGCAGATTGTGGATGAGTGGCCCTTTCTCTGTTACCAGCAGATTGTGGATGAGTGGCCCTTTCTCTGTTACTGGCAGATTGTGGATGAGTGGCCCTTTCTCTGTTACTAGCAGATTGTGGATGAGTGGTCCTATCTATGTTACTAGCAGATTGTGGATGTGTGGCCCTTTCTCTGTTACTAGCAGATTGTGGATGAGAGGCCCTGTCTCTGTTACTAGCAGATTGTGGATGATTGGCCCTATCTCTGTTAGTAGCAGATTGTGGATGAGTGGCCCTATATCTGTTACTAGCAGATTGTGGATGAGTGGCCCTTTCTCTGTTACAAGCAGATTGTGGATGAGTGGCCCTATCTCTGTTACTAGCAGATTGTGGATGAGTGGCCCTTTCTCTGTTACTAGCAGATTGTGGATGAGTGGCCCTATCTCTGTTACTAGCAGATTGTGGATGAGTGGCCCTTTCTCTGTTACTAGCAGATTGTGGATGAGTGGCCCTATCTCTGTTGCTCGCAGATTGTGGATGAGTGGCCTTATCTCTGTTACTAGCAGATTCTGGATGAGTGGCCCTATCTCTGTTACTTGCAGATTGTGGATGAGTGGCCCTGTCTCTGTTACCAGCAGATTGTGGATGAGTGGCCTTGTCTCTGTTACTAGCAGATTGTGGATGAGTGGTCCTATCTATGTTACCAGCAGATTGTGGAGGAGTGGCCCTATCTCTGTTGCTAGCAGATTGTGGATGAGTGGACTTATCTCTGTTACTAGCAGATTGTGGATGAGTGGCCCTTTCTCTGTTACTAGCAGATTGTGGATGAGTGGCCCTTTCTCTGTTACTAGCAGATTGTGGATGAGTGGCCCTTTCTCTGTTACTAGCAAATTGTGGATGAGTGGTCCTATCTCAGTTTCTAGCAGATTGTGGATGAGTGGCCCTTTCTCTGTTACTAGCAGATTGTGGATGAGTGCCCCTATATCTGTTACTAGCAGATTGTGGATGAGTGGCCCTATCTCTGTTACTAGCAGATTGTGGATGAGTGGCCCTATCTCTGTTACTAGCAGATTGTGGATGAGTGATCCTATCTCTGTTACTAGCAGATTGTGGATGAGTGATCCTATATCTGTTACTAGCAGATTGTGGATGAGTGGCCCTATCTCTGTTACTAGCAGATTGTGGATGAGTGGCCCTATCTCTGTTACTAGCAGATTGTGGATGAGTGGCCCTATCTCTGTTACTAGCAGATTGTGGATGAGTGGCCCTATCTCTGTTACTAGCAGATTGTGGATGAGTGGCCCTATCTCTGTTACTAGCAGATTGTGGATGAGTGGCCCTATCTCTGTTACTAGCAGATTGTGGATGAGTGGCCCTATCTCTGTTACTAGCAGATTGTGGATGAGTGGCCCTATCTCTGTTACTAGCAGATTGTGGATGAGTGGCCCTATCTCTGTTACTAGCAGATTGTGGATGAGTGGCCCTATATCTGTTACTAGCAGATTGTGGATGAGTGGCCCTTTCTCTGTTACAAGCAGATTGTGGATGAGTGGCCCTATCTCTGTTACTAGCAGATTGTGGATGAGTGGCCCTTTCTCTGTTACTAGCAGATTGTGGATGAGTGGCCCTATCTCTGTTACTAGCAGATTGTGGATGAGTGGCCCTTTCTCTGTTACTAGCAGATTGTGGATGAGTGGCCCTATCTCTGTTACTAGCAGATTGTGGAGGAGTGGCCCTATCTCTGTTGCTAGCAGATTGTGGATGAGTGGCCTTATCTCTGTTACTAGCAGATTGTGGATGAGTGGTCCTATCTCTGTTACCTGCAGATTGTGGATGAGTGGCCCTTTCTCTGTTACTAGCAGATTGTGGATGAGTGGCCCTTTCTCTGTTACCAGCAGATTGTGGATGAGTGGCCCTTTCTCTGTTACTGGCAGATTGTGGATGAGTGGCCCTTTCTCTGTTACTAGCAGATTGTGGATGAGTGGTCCTATCTCTGTTACTAGCAGATTGTGGAGGAGTGGCCCTATCTCTGTTGCTAGCAGATTGTGGATGAGTGGCCTTATCTCTGTTACTAGCAGATTGTGGATGAGTGGTCCTATCTCTGTTACCTGCAGATTGTGGATGAGTGGCCCTTTCTCTGTTACCAGCAGATTGTGGATGAGTGGCCCTTTCTCTGTTACTGGCAGATTGTGGATGAGTGGCCCTTTCTCTGTTACTAGCAGATTGTGGATGAGTGGTCCTATCTATGTTACTAGCAGATTGTGGATGTGTGGCCCTTTCTCTGTTACTAGCAGATTGTGGATGAGAGGCCCTGTCTCTGTTACTAGCAGATTGCGGATGATTGGCCCTATCTCTGTTAGTAGCAGATTGTGGATGAGTGGCCCTATATCTGTTACTAGCAGATTGTGGATGAGTGGCCCTTTCTCTGTTACAAGCAGATTGTGGATGAGTGGCCCTATATCTGTTACTAGCAGATTGTGGATGAGTGGCCCTTTCTCTGTTACTAGCAGATTGTGGATGAGTGGCCCTATATCTGTTACTAGCAGATTGTGGATGAGTGGTCCTGTCTCTGTTACTAGCAGATTGTGGATGAGTGGCCCTGTCTCTGTTACTAGCAGATTGTGGATGAGTGGCCCTATCTCTGTTACTAGCAGATTGTGGATGAGTGGCCCTATCTCTGTTGCTCGCAGATTGTGGATGAGTGGCCCTATATCTGTTACTAGCAGATTGTGGATGAGTTGCCCTATATCTGTTACTAGCAGATTGTGGATGAGTGGCCCTTTCTCTGTTACTAGCAGATTGTGGATGAGTGGCCCTATATCTGTTACTAGCAGATTGTGGATGAGTGGTCCTGTCTCTGTTACTAGCAGATTGTGGATGAGTGGCCCTGTCTCTGTTACTAGCAGATTGTGGATGAGTGGCCCTATCTCTGTTACTAGCAGTTTGTGGATGAGGGGCCCTATCTCTGTTACTAGCAGATTGTGGATGAGTGGCCCTATCTCTGTTACTAGCAGATTGTGGATGAGTGGCCCTATCTCTGTTACTAGCAAATTGTGGATGAGTGGCCCTTTCTCTGTTACTAGCAGATTGTGGATGAGTGGTCCTATCTCTGTTACTAGCAGATTGTGGATGAGTGGCCCTATATCTGTTACCAGCAGATTGTGGATGAGTGGTCCTATCTCTGTTACTAGCAGATTGTGGATGAGTGATCCTATCTCTGCTACTAGCAGATTGTGGATGAGTGGCCCTATCTCTGTTACTAGCAGATTGTGGATGACTGATCCTATCTCTGTTACTAGCAGATTGTGGATGAGTGGCCCTATCTCTGTTACTAGCAGATTGTGGATGAGTGGTCCTGTCTCTGTTACTAGCAGATTGTGGATGAGTGATCCTATCTCTGTTACTAGCAGATTGTGGATGGCTGATCCTATCTCTGCTACTAGCAGATTGTGGATGAGTGATCCTGTCTCTGTTACGAGCAGATTGTGGATGAGTGGCCCTATATCTGTTACCAGCAGATTGTGGATGAGTGGTCCTATCTCTGTTACTAGCAGATTGTGGATGAGTGATCCTATCTCTGCTACTAGCAGATTGTGGATGAGTGGCCCTATCTCTGTTACTAGCAGATTGTGGATGACTGATCCTATCTCTGTTACTAGCAGATTGTGGATGAGTGGCCCTATCTCTGTTACTAGCAGATTGTGGATGAGTGGTCCTGTCTCTGTTACTAGCAGATTGTGGATGAGTGATCCTATCTCTGTTACTAGCAGATTGTGGATGACTGATCCTATCTCTGCTACTAGCAGATTGTGGATGAGTGGTCCTGTCTCTGTTACTAGCAGATTGTGGATGAGTGATCCTATCTCTGTTACTAGCAGATTGTGGATGACTGATCCTATCTCTGCTACTAGCAGATTGTGGATGAGTGATCCTATCTCTGCTACTAGCAGATTGTGGATGAGTGATCCTATCTCTGTTACTAGCAGATTGTGGATGACTGATCCTATCTCTGCTACTAGCAGATTGTGGATGAGTGGTCCTATCTCTGTTACTAGCAGATTGTGGATGAGTGATCCTATCTCTGCTACTAGCAGATTGTGGATGAGTGGCCCTATCTCTGTTACTAGCAGATTGTGGAGGAGTGGCCCTATCTCTGTTGCTAGCAGATTGTGGATGAGTGGCCTTATCTCTGTTACTAGCAGATTGTGGATGAGTGGTCCTATCTCTGTTACCTGCAGATTGTGGATGAGTGGCCCTTTCTCTGTTACCAGCAGATTGTGGATGAGTGGCCCTTTCTCTGTTACTGGCAGATTGTGGATGAGTGGCCCTTTCTCTGTTACTAGCAGATTGTGGATGAGTGGTCCTATCTATGTTACTAGCAGATTGTGGATGTGTGGCCCTTTCTCTGTTACTAGCAGATTGTGGATGAGAGGCCCTGTCTCTGTTACTAGCAGATTGTGGATGATTGGCCCTATCTCTGTTAGTAGCAGATTGTGGATGAGTGGCCCTATATCTGTTACTAGCAGATTGTGGATGAGTGGCCCTTTCTCTGTTACAAGCAGATTGTGGATGAGTGGCCCTATCTCTGTTACTAGCAGATTGTGGATGAGTGGCCCTTTCTCTGTTACTAGCAGATTGTGGATGAGTGGCCCTATCTCTGTTACTAGCAGATTGTGGATGAGTGGCCCTTTCTCTGTTACTAGCAGATTGTGGATGAGTGGCCCTATCTCTGTTGCTCGCAGATTGTGGATGAGTGGCCTTATCTCTGTTACTAGCAGATTCTGGATGAGTGGCCCTATCTCTGTTACTTGCAGATTGTGGATGAGTGGCCCTGTCTCTGTTACCAGCAGATTGTGGATGAGTGGCCTTGTCTCTGTTAATGGCAGATTGTGGATGAGTGGTCCTATCTATGTTACCAGCAGATTGTGGAGGAGTGGCCCTATCTCTGTTGCTAGCAGATTGTGGATGAGTGGACTTATCTCTGTTACTAGCAGATTGTGGATGAGTGGCCCTTTCTCTGTTACTAGCAGATTGTGGATGAGTGGCCCTTTCTCTGTTACTAGCAGATTGTGGATGAGTGGCCCTTTCTCTGTTACTAGCAAATTGTGGATGAGTGGTCCTATCTCAGTTTCTAGCAGATTGTGGATGAGTGGCCCTTTCTCTGTTACTAGCAGATTGTGGATGAGTGCCCCTATATCTGTTACTAGCAGATTGTGGATGAGTGGCCCTATCTCTGTTACTAGCAGATTGTGGATGAGTGGCCCTATCTCTGTTACTAGCAGATTGTGGATGAGTGATCCTATCTCTGTTACTAGCAGATTGTGGATGAGTGATCCTATATCTGTTACTAGCAGATTGTGGATGAGTGGCCCTATCTCTGTTACTAGCAGATTGTGGATGAGTGGCCCTATCTCTGTTACTAGCAGATTGTGGATGAGTGGCCCTATCTCTGTTACTAGCAGATTGTGGATGAGTGGCCCTATCTCTGTTACTAGCAGATTGTGGATGAGTGGCCCTATCTCTGTTACTAGCAGATTGTGGATGAGTGGCCCTATCTCTGTTACTAGCAGATTGTGGATGAGTGGCCCTATCTCTGTTACTAGCAGATTGTGGATGAGTGGCCCTATCTCTGTTACTAGCAGATTGTGGATGAGTGGCCCTATCTCTGTTACTAGCAGATTGTGGATGAGTGGCCCTATATCTGTTACTAGCAGATTGTGGATGAGTGGCCCTTTCTCTGTTACAAGCAGATTGTGGATGAGTGGCCCTATCTCTGTTACTAGCAGATTGTGGATGAGTGGCCCTTTCTCTGTTACTAGCAGATTGTGGATGAGTGGCCCTATCTCTGTTACTAGCAGATTGTGGATGAGTGGCCCTTTCTCTGTTACTAGCAGATTGTGGATGAGTGGCCCTATCTCTGTTACTAGCAGATTGTGGAGGAGTGGCCCTATCTCTGTTGCTAGCAGATTGTGGATGAGTGGCCTTATCTCTGTTACTAGCAGATTGTGGATGAGTGGTCCTATCTCTGTTACCTGCAGATTGTGGATGAGTGGCCCTTTCTCTGTTACTAGCAGATTGTGGATGAGTGGCCCTTTCTCTGTTACCAGCAGATTGTGGATGAGTGGCCCTTTCTCTGTTACTGGCAGATTGTGGATGAGTGGCCCTTTCTCTGTTACTAGCAGATTGTGGATGAGTGGTCCTATCTCTGTTACTAGCAGATTGTGGAGGAGTGGCCCTATCTCTGTTGCTAGCAGATTGTGGATGAGTGGCCTTATCTCTGTTACTAGCAGATTGTGGATGAGTGGTCCTATCTCTGTTACCTGCAGATTGTGGATGAGTGGCCCTTTCTCTGTTACCAGCAGATTGTGGATGAGTGGCCCTTTCTCTGTTACTGGCAGATTGTGGATGAGTGGCCCTTTCTCTGTTACTAGCAGATTGTGGATGAGTGGTCCTATCTATGTTACTAGCAGATTGTGGATGTGTGGCCCTTTCTCTGTTACTAGCAGATTGTGGATGAGAGGCCCTGTCTCTGTTACTAGCAGATTGCGGATGATTGGCCCTATCTCTGTTAGTAGCAGATTGTGGATGAGTGGCCCTATATCTGTTACTAGCAGATTGTGGATGAGTGGCCCTTTCTCTGTTACAAGCAGATTGTGGATGAGTGGCCCTATATCTGTTACTAGCAGATTGTGGATGAGTGGCCCTTTCTCTGTTACTAGCAGATTGTGGATGAGTGGCCCTATATCTGTTACTAGCAGATTGTGGATGAGTGGCCCTGTCTCTGTTACTAGCAGATTGTGGATGAGTGGCCCTATCTCTGTTACTAGCAGTTTGTGGATGAGGGGCCCTATCTCTGTTACTAGCAGATTGTGGATGAGTGGCCCTATCTCTGTTACTAGCAGATTGTGGATGAGTGGCCCTATCTCTGTTACTAGCAAATTGTGGATGAGTGGCCCTTTCTCTGTTACTAGCAGATTGTGGATGAGTGGTCCTATCTCTGTTACTAGCAGATTGTGGATGAGTGGCCCTATATCTGTTACCAGCAGATTGTGGATGAGTGGTCCTATCTCTGTTACTAGCAGATTGTGGATGAGTGATCCTATCTCTGCTACTAGCAGATTGTGGATGAGTGGCCCTATCTCTGTTACTAGCAGATTGTGGATGACTGATCCTATCTCTGTTACTAGCAGATTGTGGATGAGTGGCCCTATCTCTGTTACTAGCAGATTGTGGATGAGTGGTCCTGTCTCTGTTACTAGCAGATTGTGGATGAGTGATCCTATCTCTGTTACTAGCAGATTGTGGATGACTGATCCTATCTCTGCTACTAGCAGATTGTGGATGAGTGATCCTGTCTCTGTTACGAGCAGATTGTGGATGAGTGGCCCTATATCTGTTACCAGCAGATTGTGGATGAGTGGTCCTATCTCTGTTACTAGCAGATTGTGGATGAGTGATCCTATCTCTGCTACTAGCAGATTGTGGATGAGTGATCCTGTCTCTGTTACGAGCAGATTGTGGATGAGTGGCCCTATATCTGTTACCAGCAGATTGTGGATGAGTGGTCCTATCTCTGTTACTAGCAGATTGTGGATGAGTGATCCTATCTCTGCTACTAGCAGATTGTGGATGAGTGGCCCTATCTCTGTTACTAGCAGATTGTGGATGACTGATCCTATCTCTGTTACTAGCAGATTGTGGATGAGTGGCCCTATCTCTGTTACTAGCAGATTGTGGATGAGTGGTCCTGTCTCTGTTACTAGCAGATTGTGGATGAGTGATCCTATCTCTGTTACTAGCAGATTGTGGATGACTGATCCTATCTCTGCTACTAGCAGATTGTGGATGAGTGGTCCTGTCTCTGTTACTAGCAGATTGTGGATGAGTGATCCTATCTCTGTTACTAGCAGATTGTGGATGACTGATCCTATCTCTGCTACTAGCAGATTGTGGATGAGTGATCCTATCTCTGCTACTAGCAGATTGTGGATGAGTGATCCTATCTCTGTTACTAGCAGATTGTGGATGACTGATCCTATCTCTGCTACTAGCAGATTGTGGATGAGTGGTCCTATCTCTGTTACTAGCAGATTGTGGATGAGTGATCCTATCTCTGCTACTAGCAGATTGTGGATGAGTGGCCCTATCTCTGTTACTAGCAGATTGTGGATGAGTGGCCCTATCTCTGTTACTAGCAGATTGTGGATGAGTGGCCCTATCTCTGTTACTAGCAGATTGTGGAAGAGTGGCCCTATCTCTGTTGCTAGCAGATTGTGGATGAGTGGCCTTATCTCTGTTACTAGCAGATTGTGGATGAGTGGCCCTATCTCTGTTGCTAGCAGATTGTGGATGAGTGGCCTTATCTCTGTTACTGGCAGATTGTGGATGAGTGGCCCTTTCTCTGTTACTAGCAGATTGTGGATGAGTGGCCCTTTCTCTGTTACTAGCAGATTGTGGATGAGTGGCCCTATCTCTGTTGCTAGCAGATTGTGGATGAGTGGCCTTATCTCTGTTACTAGCAGATTGTGGATGAAAGGCCCTTTCTCTGTTACTAGCAGATTGTGGATGAGTGGCCCTATCTCTGTTGCTAGCAGATTGTGGATGAGTGGCCCTATCTCTGTTACTTGCAGATTGTGGATGAGTGGCCCTGTCTCTGTTACCAGCAGATTGTGGATGAGTGGCCTTATCTCTGTTACGAGCAGATTGTGGATGAGTGGTCCTATCTATGTTACCAGCAGAATGTGGAGGAGTGGCCCTATCTCTGTTGCTAGCAGATTGTGGATGAGTGGACTTATCTCTGTTACTAGCAGATTGTGGATGAGTGGTCCTATCTATGTTACTAGCAGATTGTGGATGAGTGATCCTTTCTCTGTTACTAGCAGATTGTGGATGAGTGGCCCTTTCTCTGTTACTAGCAGATTGTGGATGAGTGGTCCTATCTCTGTTACTAGCAGATGGTGGATGAGTGGCCCTTTCTCTGTTACTAGCAGATTGTGGATGAGTGCCCCTATATCTGTTACTAGCAGATTGTGGATGAGTGGCCCTATCTCTGTTACTAGCAGATTGTGGATGAGTGATCCTATCTCTGTTACTAGCAGATTGTGGATGAGTGATCCTATATCTGTTACTAGCAGATTGTGGATGAGTGGCCCTATCTCTGTTACTAGCAGATTGTGGATGAGTGGCCCTATCTCTGTTACTAGCAGATTGTGGATGAGTGGCCCTATCTCTGTTACTAGCAGATTGTGGATGAGTGGCCCTATCTCTGTTACTAGCAGATTGTGGATGAGTGGCCCTTTCTCTGTTCCTAGCAGATTGTGGATGAGTGGCCCTTTCTCTGTTACTAGCAGATTGTGGATGAGTGGCCCTTTCTCTGTTACTAGCAGATTGTGGATGAGTGGTCCTATCTCTGTTACTAGCAGATGGTGGATGAGTGGCCCTTTCTCTGTTACTAGCAGATTGTGGATGAGTGCCCCTATATCTGTTACTAGCAGATTGTGGATGAGTGGCCCTATCTCTGTTACTAGCAGATTGTGGATGAGTGATCCTATCTCTGTTACTAGCAGATTGTGGATGAGTGATCCTATATCTGTTACTAGCAGATTGTGGATGAGTGGCCCTATCTCTGTTACTAGCAGATTGTGGATGAGTGGCCCTATCTCTGTTACTAGCAGATTGTGGATGAGTGGCCCTATCTCTGTTACTAGCAGATTGTGGATGAGTGGCCCTATCTCTGTTACTAGCAGATTGTGGATGAGTGGCCCTATCTCTGTTACTAGCAGATTGTGGATGAGTGGCCCTTTCTCTGTTACTAGCTGATTGTGGATGAGTGGCCATATCTCTGTTACTAGCAGATTGTGGATGAGTGGCCCTTTCTCTGTTACAAGCAGATTGTGGATGAGTGGCCCTATCTCTGTTACTAGCAGATTGTGGATGAGTGGCCCTTTCTCTGTTACAAGCAGATTGTGGATGAGTGGCCCTATCTCTGTTACTAGCAGATTGTGGATGAGTGGCCCTATCTCTGTTGCTCGCAGATTGTGGATGAGTGGCCCTATATCTGTTACTAGCAGATTGTGGATGAGTTGCCCTATATCTGTTACTAGCAGATTGTGGATGAGTGGCCCTTTCTCTGTTACTAGCAGATTGTGGATGAGTGGCCCTATATCTGTTACTAGCAGATTGTGGATGAGTGGTCCTGTCTCTGTTACTAGCAGATTGTGGATGAGTGGCCCTGTCTCTGTTACTAGCAGATTGTGGATGAGTGGCCCTATCTCTGTTACTAGCAGTTTGTGGATGAGGGGCCCTATCTCTGTTACTAGCAGATTGTGGATGAGTGGCCCTATCTCTGTTACTAGCAGATTGTGGATGAGTGGCCCTATCTCTGTTACTAGCAAATTGTGGATGAGTGGCCCTTTCTCTGTTACTAGCAGATTGTGGATGAGTGGTCCTATCTCTGTTACTAGCAGATTGTGGATGAGTGGCCCTATATCTGTTACCAGCAGATTGTGGATGAGTGGTCCTATCTCTGTTACTAGCAGATTGTGGATGAGTGATCCAATCTCTGCTACTAGCAGATTGTGGATGAGTGGCCCTATCTCTGTTACTAGCAGATTGTGGATGACTGATCCTATCTCTGTTACTAGCAGATTGTGGATGAGTGGCCCTATCTCTGTTACTAGCAGATTGTGGATGAGTGGTCCTGTCTCTGTTACTAGCAGATTGTGGATGAGTGATCCTATCTCTGTTACTAGCAGATTGTGGATGACTGATCCTATCTCTGCTACTAGCAGATTGTGGATGAGTGATCCTATCTCTGTTACGAGCAGATTGTGGATGAGTGGCCCTATATCTGTTACCAGCAGATTGTGGATGAGTGGTCCTATCTCTGTTACTAGCAGATTGTGGATGAGTGATCCTATCTCTGCTACTAGCAGATTGTGGATGAGTGGCCCTATCTCTGTTACTAGCAGATTGTGGATGACTGATCCTATCTCTGTTACTAGCAGATTGTGGATGAGTGTCCCTATCTCTGTTACTAGCAGATTGTGGATGAGTGGTCCTGTCTCTGTTACTAGCAGATTGTGGATGAGTGATCCTA
The DNA here is from genome assembly GCF_036365525.1 of Heterodontus francisci. Taxonomy (NCBI): domain Eukaryota; kingdom Metazoa; phylum Chordata; class Chondrichthyes; order Heterodontiformes; family Heterodontidae; genus Heterodontus; species Heterodontus francisci. The sequence continues at coordinate 194,079,119 of NC_090375.1, forward strand.
TCTCTGTTACTAGCAGATTGTGGATGACTGATCCTATCTCTGCTACTAGCAGATTGTGGATGAGTGGTCCTGTCTCTGTTACTAGCAGATTGTGGATGAGTGATCCTATCTCTGTTACTAGCAGATTGTGGATGACTGATCCTATCTCTGCTACTAGCAGATTGTGGATGAGTGATCCTATCTCTGCTACTAGCAGATTGTGGATGAGTGATCCTATCTCTGTTACTAGCAGATTGTGGATGACTGATCCTATCTCTGCTACTAGCAGATTGTGGATGAGTGGTCCTATCTCTGTTACTAGCAGATTGTGGATGAGTGATCCTATCTCTGCTACTAGCAGATTGTGGATGAGTGGCCCTATCTCTGTTACTAGCAGATTGTGGATGAGTGGCCCTATCTCTGTTACTAGCAGATTGTGGATGAGTGGCCCTATCTCTGTTACTAGCAGATTGTGGAAGAGTGGCCCTATCTCTGTTGCTAGCAGATTGTGGATGAGTGGCCTTATCTCTGTTACTAGCAGATTGTGGATGAGTGGCCCTATCTCTGTTGCTAGCAGATTGTGGATGAGTGGCCTTATCTCTGTTACTGGCAGATTGTGGATGAGTGGCCCTTTCTCTGTTACTAGCAGATTGTGGATGAGTGGCCCTTTCTCTGTTACTAGCAGATTGTGGATGAGTGGCCCTATCTCTGTTGCTAGCAGATTGTGGATGAGTGGCCTTATCTCTGTTACTAGCAGATTGTGGATGAAAGGCCCTTTCTCTGTTACTAGCAGATTGTGGATGAGTGGCCCTATCTCTGTTGCTAGCAGATTGTGGATGAGTGGCCCTATCTCTGTTACTAGCAGATTGTGGATGAGTGGCCCTATCTCTGTTGCTAGCAGATTGTGGATGAGTGGCCTTATCTCTGTTACTAGCAGATTGTGGATGAGTGGCCCTATCTCTGTTACTTGCAGATTGTGGATGAGTGGCCCTGTCTCTGTTACCAGCAGATTGTGGATGAGTGGCCTTATCTCTGTTACGAGCAGATTGTGGATGAGTGGTCCTATCTATGTTACCAGCAGAATGTGGAGGAGTGGCCCTATCTCTGTTGCTAGCAGATTGTGGATGAGTGGACCTATCTATGTTACTAGCAGATTGTGGATGAGTGGCCCTTTCTCTGTTCCTAGCAGATTGTGGATGAGTGGCCCTTTCTCTGTTACTAGCAGATTGTGGATGAGTGGCCCTTTCTCTGTTACTAGCAGATTGTGGATGAGTGGTCCTATCTCTGTTACTAGCAGATGGTGGATGAGTGGCCCTTTCTCTGTTACTAGCAGATTGTGGATGAGTGCCCCTATATCTGTTACTAGCAGATTGTGGATGAGTGGCCCTATCTCTGTTACTAGCAGATTGTGGATGAGTGATCCTATCTCTGTTACTAGCAGATTGTGGATGAGTGATCCTATATCTGTTACTAGCAGATTGTGGATGAGTGGCCCTATCTCTGTTACTAGCAGATTGTGGATGAGTGGCCCTATCTCTGTTACTAGCAGATTGTGGATGAGTGGCCCTATCTCTGTTACTAGCAGATTGTGGATGAGTGGCCCTATCTCTGTTACTAGCAGATTGTGGATGAGTGGCCCTATCTCTGTTACTAGCAGATTGTGGATGAGTGGCCCTTTCTCTGTTACTAGCTGATTGTGGATGAGTGGCCATATCTCTGTTACTAGCAGATTGTGGATGAGTGGCCCTTTCTCTGTTACAAGCAGATTGTGGATGAGTGGCCCTATCTCTGTTACTAGCAGATTGTGGATGAGTGGCCCTTTCTCTGTTACAAGCAGATTGTGGATGAGTGGCCCTATCTCTGTTACTAGCAGATTGTGGATGAGTGGCCCTATCTCTGTTACTAGCAGATTGTGGATGAGTGGCCCTTTCTCTGTTACTAGCTGATTGTGGATGAGTGGCCATATCTCTGTTACTAGCAGATTGTGGATGAGTGGCCCTTTCTCTGTTACTAGCTGATTGTGGATGAGTGGCCATATCTCTGTTACTAGCAGATTGTGGATGAGTGGCCCTTTCTCTGTTACTAGCAGATTGTGGATGAGTGGCCCTATCTCTGTTACTAGCAGATTGTGGAGGAGTGGCCCTATCTCTGTTGCTAGCAGATTGTGGATGAGTGGCCTTATCTCTGTTACTAGCAGATTGTGGATGGTTGGCCCTATCTCTGTTACCTGCAGATTGTGGATGAGTGGCCCTTTCTCTGTTACCAGCAGATTGTGGATGAGTGGCCCTTTCTCTGTTACTAGCAGATTGTGGATGAGTGGCCCTTTCTCTGTTACTAGCAGATTGTGGATGAGAGGCCCTATATCTGTTACTAGCAGATTGTGGATGAGTGGCCCTATCTCTGTTACGAGCAGATTGTGGATGATTGGCCCTATCTCTGTTAGTAGCAGATTGTGGATGAGAGGCCCTATATCTGTTACTAGCAGATTGTGGATAAGTGGCCCTATATCTGTTACTAGCAGATTGTGGATGAGTGGCCCTATCTCTGTTACTAGCAGATTGTGGATGATTGGCCCTATCTCTGTTAGTAGCAGATTGTGGTTGAGAGGCCCTATATCTGTTACTAGCAGATTGTGGATGAGTGGCCCTATCTATGTTACTAGCAGATTGTGGATGAGAGGCCCTATATCTGTTACTAGCAGATTGTGGATGAGTGGCCCTATCTCTGTTACTAGCAGATTGTGGATGAGTGGCCCTATCTCTGTTACAAACAGATTGTGGATGAGTGGCCCTATATCTGTTACTAGCAGATTGTGGATGAGTGGCCCTTTCTCTGTTACTAGCAGATTGTGGATGAGTGGCCCTTTCTCTGTTACAAGCAGATTGTGGATGAGTGGCCCTTTCTCTGTTACTAGCAGATTGTGGATGAGTGGCCCTTTCTCTGTTACAAGCAGATTGTGGATGAGTGGCCCTATCTCTGTTACTAGCAGATTGTGGATGAGTGGCCCTATCTCTGTTACTAACAGATTGTGGATGAGTGGCCCTTTCTCTGTAACTAGCAGATTGTGGATGAGTGGCCCTATATCTGTTACTAGCAGATTGTGGATGAGTGGCCCTTTCTCTGTTACAAGCAGATTGTGGATGAGTGGCCCTATCTCTGTTACTAGCAGATTGTGGATGAGTGGCCCTGTCTCTGTTACTAGCAGTTTGTGGATGAGTGGCCCTTTCTCTGTAACTAGCAGATTGTGGATGAGTGGCCCTATATCTGTTACTAGCAGATTGTGGATGAGTGGCCCTTTCTCTGTTACAAGCAGATTGTGGATGAGTGGCCCTATCTCTGTTACTAGCAGATTGTGGATGAGTGGCCCTGTCTCTGTTACTAGCAGTTTGTGGATGAGTGGCCCTATCTCTGTTACTAGCAGATTGTGGATGAGTGGCCCTATCTCTGTTACTAACAGATTGTGGATGAGTGGCCCTTTCTCTGTTACTAGCAGATTGTGGATGAGTGGCCCTATATCTGTTACTAGCAGATTGTGGATGAGTGGCCCTATCTCTGTTACCAGCAGATTGTGGATGAGTGGCCCTATTTCTGTTACTAGCAGATTGCGGATGAGTTGCCCTATATCTGTTACTAGCAGATTGTGGATGAGTGGCCCTTTCTCTGTTACTAGCAGATTGTGGATGAGTGGCCCTATATCTGTTACTAGCAGATTGTGGATGAGTGGCCCTATATCTGTTACTAGCAGATTGTGGATGAGTGGCCCTATCTCTGTTACTAACAGATTGTGGATGAGTGGCCCTTTCTCTGTAACTAGCAGATTGTGGATGAGTGGCCCTATATCTGTTACTAGCAGATTGTGGGTGAGTGGCCCTTTCTCTGTTACAAGCAGATTGTGGATGAGTGGCCCTATCTCTGTTACTAGCAGATTGTGGATGAGTGGCCCTGTCTCTGTTACTAGCAGATTGTGGATGAGTGGCCCTATCTCTGTTACTAGCAGATTGTGGATGAGTGGCCCTATCTCTGTTACTAACAGATTGTGGATGAGTGGCCCTTTCTCTGTTACTAGCAGATTGTGGATGAGTGGCCCTATATCTGTTACTAGCAGATTGTGGATGAGTGGCCCTATATCTGTTACTAGCAGATTGTGGATGAGTGGCCCTATTTCTGTTACTAGCAGATTGCGGATGAGTTGCCCTATATCTGTTACTAGCAGATTGTGGATGAGTGGTCCTGTCTCTGTTACTAGCAGATTGTGGATGAGTGGACCTGTCTCTGTTACTAGCAGATTGTGGATGAGTGGCCCTATCTCTGTTACTAGCAGATTGTGGATGAGTGGCCCTATCTCTGTTGCTCGCAGATTGTGGATGAGTGGCCTTATCTCTGTTACTAGCAGATTGTGGATGAGTGGCCCTATCTCTGTTACTTGCAGATTGTGGATGAGTGGCCCTGTCTCTGTTACCAGCAGATTGTGGATGAGTGGCCTTGTCTCTGTTACTAGCAGATTGTGGATGAGTGGTCCTATCTATGTTACCAGCAGATTGTGGAGGAGTGGCCCTATCTCTGTTGCTAGCAGATTGTGGATGAGTGGACTTATCTCTGTTACTAGCAGATTGTGGATGAGTGGCCCTTTCTCTGTTACTAGCAGATTGTGGATGAGTGGCCCTATATCTGTTACTAGCAGATTGTGGATGAGTGGCCCTATTTCTGTTACTAGCAGATTGCGGATGAGTTGCCCTATATCTGTTACTAGCAGATTGTGGATGAGTGGTCCTGTCTCTGTTACTAGCAGATTGTGGATGAGTGGACCTGTCTCTGTTACTAGCAGATTGTGGATGAGTGGCCCTATCTCTGTTACTAGCAGATTGTGGATGAGTGGCCCTATCTCTGTTGCTCGCAGATTGTGGATGAGTGGCCTTATCTCTGTTACTAGCAGATTGTGGATGAGTGGCCCTATCTCTGTTACTTGCAGATTGTGGATGAGTGGCCCTGTCTCTGCTACCAGCAGATTGTGGATGAGTGGCCTTGTCTCTGTTACTAGCAGATTGTGGATGAGTGGTCCTATCTATGTTACCAGCAGATTGTGGAGGAGTGGCCCTATCTCTGTTGCTAGCAGATTGTGGATGAGTGGACTTATCTCTGTTACTAGCAGATTGTGGATGAGTGGCCCTTTCTCTGTTACTAGCAGATTGTGGATGAGTGGCCCTTTCTCTGTTACGAGCAGATTGTGGATGAGTGGCCCTTTCTCTGTTACTAGCAGATTGTGGATGAGTGGCCCTATCTCTGTTGCTAGCAGATTGTGGATGAGTGGACTTTTCTCTGTTACTAGCAGATTGTGGATGAGTGGCCCTTTCTCTGTTACTAGCAGATTGTGGATGAGTGGCCCCTTCTCTGTTACTAGCAGATTGTGGATGAGTGGCCCTTTCTCTGTTACTAGCAAATTGTGGATGAGTGGTCCTATCTCTGTTTCTAGCAGATTGTGGATGAGTGGCCCTTTCTCTGTTACTAGCAGATTGTGGATGAGTGGCCCTATCTCTGTTACTAGCAGATTGTGGATGAGTGATCCTATATCTGTTACTAGCAGATTGTGGATGAGTGGCCCTATCTCTGTTACTTGCAGATTGTGGATGAGTGGCCCTGTCTCTGTTACCAGCAGATTGTGGATGAGTGGCCTTATCTCTGTTACGAGCAGATTGTGGATGAGTGGTCCTATCTATGTTACCAGCAGAATGTGGAGGAGTGGCCCTATCTCTGTTGCTAGCAGATTGTGGATGAGTGGACTTATCTCTGTTACTAGCAGATTGTGGATGAGTGGTCCTATCTATGTTACTAGCAGATTGTGGATGAGTGGCCCTTTCTCTGTTCCTAGCAGATTGTGGATGAGTGGCCCTTTCTCTGTTACTAGCAGATTGTGGATGAGTGGTCCTATCTCTGTTACTAGCAGATGGTGGATGAGTGGCCCTTTCTCTGTTACTAGCAGATTGTGGATGAGTGCCCCTATATCTGTTACTAGCAGATTGTGGATGAGTGATCCTATCTCTGTTACTAGCAGATTGTGGATGAGTGATCCTATATCTGTTACTAGCAGATTGTGGATGAGTGGCCCTATCTCTGTTACTAGCAGATTGTGGATGAGTGGCCCTATCTCTGTTACTAGCAGATTGTGGATGAGTGGCCCTATCTCTGTTACTAGCAGATTGTGGATGAGTGGCCCTATCTCTGTTACTAGCAGATTGTGGATGAGTGGCCCTATCTCTGTTACTAGCAGATTGTGGATGAGTGGCCCTTTCTCTGTTACTAGCTGATTGTGGATGAGTGGCCATATCTCTGTTACTAGCAGATTGTGGATGAGTGGCCCTTTCTCTGTTACAAGCAGATTGTGGATGAGTGGCCCTATCTCTGTTACTAGCAGATTGTGGATGAGTGGCCCTTTCTCTGTTACAAGCAGATTGTGGATGAGTGGCCCTATCTCTGTTACTAGCAGATTGTGGATGAGTGGCCCTATCTCTGTTACTAGCAGATTGTGGATGAGTGGCCCTTTCTCTGTTACTACCTGATTGTGGATGAGTGGCCATATCTCTGTTACTAGCAGATTGTGGATGAGTGGCCCTTTCTCTGTTACTAGCTGATTGTGGATGAGTGGCCATATCTCTGTTACTAGCAGATTGTGGATGAGTGGCCCTTTCTCTGTTACTAGCTGATTGTGGATGAGTGGCCATATCTCTGTTACTAGCAGATTGTGGATGAGTGGCCCTTTCTCTGTTACTAGCAGATTGTGGATGAGTGGCCATATCTCTGTTACGAGCAGATTGTGGATGAGTGGCCCTTTCTCTGTTACTAGCAGATTGTGGATGAGTGGCCCTATCTCTGTTACTAGCAGATTGTGGAGGAGTGGCCCTATCTCTGTTGCTAGCAGATTGTGGATGAGTGGCCTTATCTCTGTTACTAGCAGATTGTGGATGGTTGGCCCTATCTCTGTTACCTGCAGATTGTGGATGAGTGGCCCTTTCTCTGTTACCAGCAGATTGTGGATGAGTGGCCCTTTCTCTGTTACTAGCAGATTGTGGATGAGTGGCCCTTTCTCTGTTACTAGCAGATTGTGGATGAGAGGCCCTATATCTGTTACTAGCATATTGTGGATGAGTGGCCCTATCTCTGTTACGAGCAGATTGTGGATGATTGGCCCTATCTCTGTTAGTAGCAGATTGTGGATGAGAGGCCCTATATCTGTTACTAGCAGATTGTGGATAAGTGGCCCTATATCTGTTACTAGCAGATTGTGGATGAGTGGCCCTATCTCTGTTACTAGCAGATTGTGGATGATTGGCCCTATCTCTGTTAGTAGCAGATTGTGGATGAGAGGCCCTATATCTGTTACTAGCAGATTGTGGATGAGTGGCCCTATCTATGTTACTAGCAGATTGTGGATGAGAGGCCCTATATCTGTTACTAGCAGATTGTGGATGAGTGGCCCTATCTCTGTTACTAGCAGATTGTGGATGATTGGCCCTATCTCTGTTAGTAGCAGATTGTGGATGAGAGGCCCTATATCTGTTACTAGCAGATTGTGGATGAGTGGCCCTATCTCTGTTACTAGCAGATTGTGGATGAGTGGCCCTATCTCTGTTACAAACAGATTGTGGATGAGTGGCCCTATATCTGTTACTAGCAGATTGTGGATGAGTGGCCCTATATCTGTTACTAGCAGATTGTGGATGAGTGGCCCTTTCTCCGTTACTAGCAGATTGTGGATGAGTGGCCCTTTCTCTGTTACAAGCAGATTGTGGATGAGTGGCCCTTTCTCTGTTACTAGCAGATTGTGGATGAGTGGCCCTTTCTCTGTTACAAGCAGATTGTGGATGAGTGGCCCTATCTCTGTTACTAGCAGATTGTGGATGAGTGGCCCTGTCTCTGTTACTAGCAGATTGTGGATGAGTGGCCCTATCTCTGTTACTAGCAGATTGTGGATGAGTGGCCCTATCTCTGTTACTAACAGATTGTGGATGAGTGGCCCTTTCTCTGTAACTAGCAGATTGTGGATGAGTGGCCCTATATCTGTTACTAGCAGATTGTGGATGAGTGGCCCTTTCTCTGTTACAAGCAGATTGTGGATGAGTGGCCCTATCTCTGTTACTAGCAGATTGTGGATGAGTGGTCCTGTCTCTGTTACTAGCAGATTGTGGATGAGTGGACCTGTCTCTGTTACTAGCAGATTGTGGATGAGTGGCCCTATCTCTGTTACTAGCAGATTGTGGATGAGTGGCCCTATCTCTGTTGCTCGCAGATTGTGGATGAGTGGCCTTATCTCTGTTACTAGCAGATTGTGGATGAGTGGCCCTATCTCTGTTACTTGCAGATTGTGGATGAGTGGCCCTGTCTCTGTTACCAGCAGATTGTGGATGAGTGGCCTTGTCTCTGTTACTAGCAGATTGTGGATGAGTGGTCCTATCTATGTTACCAGCAGATTGTGGAGGAGTGGCCCTATCTCTGTTGCTTGCAGATTGTGGATGAGTGGACTTATCTCTGTTACTAGCAGATTGTGGATGAGTGGCCCTTTCTCTGTTACTAGCAGATTGTGGATGAGTGGCCCTTTCTCTGTTACGAGCAGATTGTGGATGAGTGGCCCTTTCTCTGTTACGAGCAGATTGTGGATGAGTGGCCCTATCTCTGTTACTAGCAGATTGTGGATGAGTGGCCCTATATCTGTTACTAGCAGATTGTGGATGAGTGGCCCTTTCTCTGTTACAAGCAGATTGTGGATGAGTGGCCCTATCTCTGTTCCTAGCAGATTGTGGATGAGTGGCCCTATCTCTGTTACTAGCAGATTGTGGATGAGTGGCCCTATCTCTGTTACTAGCAGATTGTGGATGAGTGGCCCTATATCTGTTACTAGCAGATTGTGGATGAGTGGCCCTTTCTCTGTTACAAGCAGATTGTGGATGAGTGGCCCTTTCTCTGTTACTAGCAGATTGTGGATGAGTGGCCCTATCTCTGTTACTAGCAGATTGTGGATGAGTGGCCCTTTCTCTGTTACTAGCTGATTGTGGATGAGTGGCCCTATCTCTGTTACTAGCAGATTGTGGATGAGTGGCCCTTTCTCTGTTACAAGCAGATTGTGGATGAGTGGCCCTATCTCTGTTACTAGCAGATTGTGGAGGAGTGGCCCTATCTCTGTTGCTAGCAGATTGTGGATGAGTGGCCTTATCTCTGTTACTAGCAGACTGTGGATGAGTGGCCCTATCTCTGTTACCTGCAGATTGTGGATGAGTGGCCCTTTCTCTGTTACTAGCAGATTGTGGATGAGTGGCCCTTTCTCTGTTACCAGCAGATTGTGGATGAGTGGCCCTTTCTCTGTTACTAGCAGATTGTGGATGAGTGGCCCTTTCTCTGTTACTAGCAGATTGTGGATGAGTGGTCCTATCTATGTTACTAGCAGATTGTGGATGTGTGGCCCTTTCTCTGTTACTAGCAGATTGTGGATGAGAGGCCCTGTCTCTGTTACTAGCAGATTGTGGATGATTGGCCCTATCTCTGTTAGTAGCAGATTGTGGATGATTGGCCCTATATCTGTTACTAGCAGATTGTGGATGAGTGGCCCTTTCTCTGTTACAAGCAGATTGTGGATGAGTGGCCCTATATCTGTTACTAGCAGATTGTGGATGAGTGGCCCTTTCTCTGTTACTAGCAGATTGTGGATGAGTGGCCCTATATCTGTTACTAGCAGATTGTGGATGAGTTGCCCTATATCTGTTACTAGCAGATTGTGGATGAGTGGTCCTGTCTCTGTTACTAGCAGATTGTGGATGAGTGGCCCTGTCTCTGTTACTAGCAGATTGTGGATGAGTGGCCCTATCTCTGTTACTAGCAGATTGTGGATGAGTGGCCCTATCTCTGTTGCTCGCAGATTGTGGATGAGTGGCCTTATCTCTGTTACTAGCAGATTGTGGATGAGTGGCCCTATCTCTGTTACTTGCAGATTGTGGATGAGTGGCCCTTTCTCTGTTACTAGCAGATTGTGGATGAGTGGCCTTATCTCTGTTACTAGCAGATTGTGGATGAGTGGTCCTATCTATGTTACTAGCAGATTGTGGATGAATGGCCCTATATCTGTTCCTAGCAGATTGTGGATGAGTGGCCCTTTCTCTGTTACTAGCAGATTGTGGATGAGTGGCCCTATATCTGTTACTAGCAGATTGTGGATGAGTTGCCCTATATCTGTTACTAGCAGATTGTGGATGAGTGGCCCTTTCTCTGTTACTAGCAGATTGTGGATGAGTGGCCCTATATCTGTTGCTAGCAGATTGTGGATGAGTGGCCCTTTCTCTGTTACTAGCAGATTGTGGATGAGTGGTCCTATCTATGTTACTAGCAGATTGTGGATGAGTGGCCCTTTCTCTGTTCCTAGCAGATTGTGGATGAGTGGCCCTTTCTCTGTTACTAGCAGATTGTGGATGAGTGGTCCTATCTCTGTTACTAGCAGATGGTGGATGAGTGGCCCTTTCTCTGTTACTAGCAGATTGTGGATGAGTGCCCCTATATCTGTTACTAGCAGATTGTGGATGAGTGATCCTATCTCTGTTACTAGCAGATTGTGGATGAGTGATCCTATATCTGTTACTAGCAGATTGTGGATGAGTGGCCCTATCTCTGTTACTAGCAGATTGTGGATGAGTGGCCCTATCTCTGTTACTAGCAGATTGTGGATGAGTGGCCCTATCTCTGTTACTAGCAGATTGTGGATGAGTGGCCCTATCTCTGTTACTAGCAGATTGTGGATGAGTGGCCCTATCTCTGTTACTAGCAGATTGTGGATGAGTGGCCCTTTCTCTGTTACTAGCTGATTGTGGATGAGTGGCCATATCTCTGTTACTAGCAGATTGTGGATGAGTGGCCCTTTCTCTGTTACAAGCAGATTGTGGATGAGTGGCCCTATCTCTGTTACTAGCAGATTGTGGATGAGTGGCCCTTTCTCTGTTACAAGCAGATTGTGGATGAGTGGCCCTATCTCTGTTACTAGCAGATTGTGGATGAGTGGCCCTATCTCTGTTACTAGCAGATTGTGGATGAGTGGCCCTTTCTCTGTTACTACCTGATTGTGGATGAGTGGCCATATCTCTGTTACTAGCAGATTGTGGATGAGTGGCCCTTTCTCTGTTACTAGCTGATTGTGGATGAGTGGCCATATCTCTGTTACTAGCAGATTGTGGATGAGTGGCCCTTTCTCTGTTACTAGCTGATTGTGGATGAGTGGCCATATCTCTGTTACTAGCAGATTGTGGATGAGTGGCCCTTTCTCTGTTACTAGCAGATTGTGGATGAGTGGCCATATCTCTGTTACGAGCAGATTGTGGATGAGTGGCCCTTTCTCTGTTACTAGCAGATTGTGGATGAGTGGCCCTATCTCTGTTACTAGCAGATTGTGGAGGAGTGGCCCTATCTCTGTTGCTAGCAGATTGTGGATGAGTGGCCTTATCTCTGTTACTAGCAGATTGTGGATGGTTGGCCCTATCTCTGTTACCTGCAGATTGTGGATGAGTGGCCCTTTCTCTGTTACCAGCAGATTGTGGATGAGTGGCCCTTTCTCTGTTACTAGCAGATTGTGGATGAGTGGCCCTTTCTCTGTTACTAGCAGATTGTGGATGAGAGGCCCTATATCTGTTACTAGCATATTGTGGATGAGTGGCCCTATCTCTGTTACGAGCAGATTGTGGATGATTGGCCCTATCTCTGTTAGTAGCAGATTGTGGATGAGAGGCCCTATATCTGTTACTAGCAGATTGTGGATAAGTGGCCCTATATCTGTTACTAGCAGATTGTGGATGAGTGGCCCTATCTCTGTTACTAGCAGATTGTGGATGATTGGCACTATCTCTGTTAGTAGCAGATTGTGGATGAGAGGCCCTATATCTGTTACTAGCAGATTGTGGATGAGTGGCCCTATCTATGTTACTAGCAGATTGTGGATGAGAGGCCCTATATCTGTTACTAGCAGATTGTGGATGAGTGGCCCTATCTCTGTTACTAGCAGATTGTGGATGATTGGCCCTATCTCTGTTAGTAGCAGATTGTGGATGAGAGGCCCTATATCTGTTACTAGCAGATTGTGGATGAGTGGCCCTATCTCTGTTACTAGCAGATTGTGGATGAGTGGCCCTATCTCTGTTACAAACAGATTGTGGATGAGTGGCCCTATATCTGTTACTAGCAGATTGTGGATGAGTGGCCCTATATCTGTTACTAGCAGATTGTGGATGAGTGGCCCTTTCTCTGTTACTAGCAGATTGTGGATGAGTGGCCCTTTCTCTGTTACAAGCAGATTGTGGATGAGTGGCCCTTTCTCTGTTACTAGCAGATTGTGGATGAGTGGCCCTTTCTCTGTTACAAGCAGATTGTGGATGAGTGGCCCTATCTCTGTTACTAGCAGATTGTGGATGAGTGGCCCTGTCTCTGTTACTAGCAGATTGTGGATGAGTGGCCCTATCTCTGTTACTAGCAGATTGTGGATGAGTGGCCCTATCTCTGTTACTAACAGATTGTGGATGAGTGGCCCTTTCTCTGTAACTAGCAGATTGTGGATGAGTGGCCCTATATCTGTTACTAGCAGATTGTGGATGAGTGGCCCTTTCTCTGTTACAAGCAGATTGTGGATGAGTGGCCCTATCTCTGTTACTAGCAGATTGTGGATGAGTGGTCCTGTCTCTGTTACTAGCAGATTGTGGATGAGTGGACCTGTCTCTGTTACTAGCAGATTGTGGATGAGTGGCCCTATCTCTGTTACTAGCAGATTGTGGATGAGTGGCCCTATCTCTGTTGCTCGCAGATTGTGGATGAGTGGCCTTATCTCTGTTACTAGCAGATTGTGGATGAGTGGCCCTATCTCTGTTACTTGCAGATTGTGGATGAGTGGCCCTGTCTCTGTTACCAGCAGATTGTGGATGAGTGGCCTTGTCTCTGTTACTAGCAGATTGTGGATGAGTGGTCCTATCTATGTTACCAGCAGATTGTGGAGGAGTGGCCCTATCTCTGTTGCTTGCAGATTGTGGATGAGTGGACTTATCTCTGTTACTAGCAGATTGTGGATGAGTGGCCCTTTCTCTGTTACTAGCAGATTGTGGATGAGTGGCCCTTTCTCTGTTACGAGCAGATTGTGGATGAGTGGCCCTTTCTCTGTTACGAGCAGATTGTGGATGAGTGGCCCTATCTCTGTTACTAGCAGATTGTGGATGAGTGGCCCTATATCTGTTACTAGCAGATTGTGGATGAGTGGCCCTTTCTCTGTTACAAGCAGATTGTGGATGAGTGGCCCTATCTCTGTTCCTAGCAGATTGTGGATGAGTGGCCCTATCTCTGTTACTAGCAGATTGTGGATGAGTGGCCCTATCTCTGTTACTAGCAGATTGTGGATGAGTGGCCCTATATCTGTTACTAGCAGATTGTGGATGAGTGGCCCTTTCTCTGTTACAAGCAGATTGTGGATGAGTGGCCCTTTCTCTGTTACTAGCAGATTGTGGATGAGTGGCCCTATCTCTGTTACTAGCAGATTGTGGATGAGTGGCCCTTTCTCTGTTACTAGCTGATTGTGGATGAGTGGCCCTATCTCTGTTACTAGCAGATTGTGGATGAGTGGCCCTTTCTCTGTTACAAGCAGATTGTGGATGAGTGGCCCTATCTCTGTTACTAGCAGATTGTGGAGGAGTGGCCCTATCTCTGTTGCTAGCAGATTGTGGATGAGTGGCCTTATCTCTGTTACTAGCAGACTGTGGATGAGTGGCCCTATCTCTGTTACCTGCAGATTGTGGATGAGTGGCCCTTTCTCTGTTACTAGCAGATTGTGGATGAGTGGCCCTTTCTCTGTTACCAGCAGATTGTGGATGAGTGGCCCTTTCTCTGTTACTAGCAGATTGTGGATGAGTGGCCCTTTCTCTGTTACTAGCAGATTGTGGATGAGTGGTCCTATCTATGTTACTAGCAGATTGTGGATGTGTGGCCCTTTCTCTGTTACTAGCAGATTGTGGATGAGAGGCCCTGTCTCTGTTACTAGCAGATTGTGGATGATTGGCCCTATCTCTGTTAGTAGCAGATTGTGGATGATTGGCCCTATATCTGTTACTAGCAGATTGTGGATGAGTGGCCCTTTCTCTGTTACAAGCAGATTGTGGATGAGTGGCCCTATATCTGTTACTAGCAGATTGTGGATGAGTGGCCCTTTCTCTGTTACTAGCAGATTGTGGATGAGTGGCCCTATATCTGTTACTAGCAGATTGTGGATGAGTTGCCCTATATCTGTTACTAGCAGATTGTGGATGAGTGGTCCTGTCTCTGTTACTAGCAGATTGTGGATGAGTGGCCCTGTCTCTGTTACTAGCAGATTGTGGATGAGTGGCCCTATCTCTGTTACTAGCAGATTGTGGATGAGTGGCCCTATCTCTGTTGCTCGCAGATTGTGGATGAGTGGCCTTATCTCTGTTACTAGCAGATTGTGGATGAGTGGCCCTATCTCTGTTACTTGCAGATTGTGGATGAGTGGCCCTTTCTCTGTTACTAGCAGATTGTGGATGAGTGGCCTTATCTCTGTTACTAGCAGATTGTGGATGAGTGGTCCTATCTATGTTACTAGCAGATTGTGGATGAATGGCCCTATATCTGTTCCTAGCAGATTGTGGATGAGTGGCCCTTTCTCTGTTACTAGCAGATTGTGGATGAGTGGCCCTATATCTGTTACTAGCAGATTGTGGATGAGTTGCCCTATATCTGTTACTAGCAGATTGTGGATGAGTGGCCCTTTCTCTGTTACTAGCAGATTGTGGATGAGTGGCCCTATATCTGTTGCTAGCAGATTGTGGATGAGTGGCCCTTTCTCTGTTACTAGCAGATTGTGGATGAGTGGTCCTATATCTGTTACTAGCAGATTGTGGATGAGTGGCCCTATCTCTGTTACTTGCAGATTGTGGATGAGTGGCCCTTTCTCTGTTACTAGCAGATTGTGGATGAGTGGTCCTATATCTGTTACTAGCAGATTGTGGATGAGTGGCCCTATCTCTGTTACTTGCAGATTGTGGATGAGTGGCCCTTTCTCTATTACTAGCAGATTGTGCATGAGTGGTCCTATATCTGTTACTAGCAGATTGTGGATGAGTGGCCCTATCTCTGTTACTTGCAGATTGTGGATGAGTGGCCCTTTCTCTGTTACTAGCAGATTGTGGATGAGTGGTCCTATATCTGTTACTAGCAGATTGTGGATGAGTGGCCCTTTCTCTGTTACTGGCAGATTGTGGATGAGTGGCCCTATATCTGTTACTAGCAGATTGTGGATGAGTGGCCCTATCTCTGTTACTTGCAGATTGTGGATGAGTGGCCCTTTCTCTGTTACTAGCAGATTGTGGATGAGTGGCCTTATCTCTGTTACTAGCAGATTGTGGATGAGTGGTCCTATCGATGTTACTGGCAGATTGTGGATGAGTGGCCCTTTCTCTGTTACTGGCAGATTGTGGATGAGTGGCCCTATATCTGTTACTAGCAGATTGTGGATGAGTGGCCCTATATCTGTTACTAGCAGATTGTGGATGAGTGGTCCTATATCTGTTACTAGCAGATTGTGGATGAGTGGCCCTATATCTGTTACTAGCAGATTGTGGATGAGTGGCCCTATCTCTGTTACTAGCAGATTGTGGATGAGTGGCCCTATCTCTGTTACTAGCAGATTGTGGATGAGTGGCCCTATCTCTGTTACTAGCAGATTGTGGATGAGTGGCCCTATCTCTGTTACTAGCAGATTGTGGGTGAGTGGCCCTTTCTCTGTTACTAGCAGATTGTGGATGAGTGGCCCTATCTCTGTTACTAGCAGATTGTGGGTGAGTGGCCCTTTCTCTGTTACTAGCAGATTGTGGATGAGTGGCCCTATCTCTGTTACTAGCAGATTGTGGATGAGTGGCCCTTTCTCTGTTACTAGCAGATTGTGGATGAGTGGCCCTATCTCTGTTACTAGCAGATTGTGGATGAGTGGCCCTATCTCTGTTACGAGCAGATTGTGGATGAGTTGCCCTATATCTGTTACTAGCAGATTGTGGGTGAGTGGCCCTTTCTCTGTTACTAGCAGATTGTGGATGAGTGGTCCTATCTCTGTTACTAGCAGATTGTGGATGAGTGGTCCTATCTCTGTTACGAGCAGATTGTGGATGAGTGGCCCTATATCTGTTACTAGCAGATTGTGGGTGAGTGGCCCTTTCTCTGTTACTAGCAGATTGTGGATGAGTGGCCCTATCTCTGTTACTAGCAGATTGTGGGTGAGTGGCCCTTTCTCTGTTACTAGCAGATTGTGGATGAGTGATCCTATCTCTGTTACTAGCAGATTGTGGATGAGTGGTCCTATCTCTGTTACTAGCAGATTGTGGATGAGTGGTCCTATCTCTGTTACGAGCAGATTGTGGATGAGTGGTCCTATCTCTGTTACGAGCAGATTGTGGATGAGTGGCCCTATATCTGTTACTAGCAGATTGTGGGTGAGTGGCCCTTTCTCTGTTACTTGCAGATTGTGGATGAGTGGCCCTATCTCTGTTACTAGCAGATTGTGGATGAGTGGTCCTATCTCTGTTACTAGCAGATTGTGGATGAGTGGTCCTATCTCTGTTACGAGCAGATTGTGGATGAGTGGCCCTATATCTGTTACTAGCAGATTGTGGGTGAGTGGCCCTTTCTCTGTTACTAGCAGATTGTGGATGAGTGGCCCTATCTCTGTTACTAGCAGATTGTGGGTGAGTGGCCCTTTCTCTGTTACTAGCAGATTGTGGATGAGTGATCCTATCTCTGTTACTAGCAGATTGTGGGTGAGTGGCCCTTTCTCTGTTACTAGCAGATTGTGGATGAGTGGCCCTATCTCTGTTACTAGCAGATTGTGGATGAGTGGCCCTATCTCTGTTACTAGCAGATTGTGGATGAGTGGCCCTATCTCTGTTACTAGCAGATTGTGGATGAGTGGCCCTGTCTCTGTTACGAGCAGATTGTGGATGAGTGGCCCTTTCTCTGTTATAAGCAGATTGTGGATGAGTGGCCCTATCTCTGTTACTAGCAGATTGTGGATGAGTGGCCCTTTCTCTGTTACTAGCAGATTGTGGATGAGTGGCCCTTTCTCTGTTACAAGCAGATTGTGGATGAGTGGCCCTATCTCTGTTACTAGCAGATTGTGGATGAGTGGCCCTTTCTCTGTTACAAGCAGATTGTGGATGAGTGGCCCTATCTCTGTTACTAGCAGATTGTGGATGAGTGGCCCTTTCTCTGTTACAAGCAGATTGTGGATGAGTGGCCCTATCTCTGTTACTAGCAGATTGTGGATGAGTGGCCCTTCCTCTGTTACTAGCAGATTGTGGATGAGTGGCCCTATCTCTGTTACTAGCAGATTGTGGATGAGTGGCCCTTTCTCTGTTACTAGCAGATTGTGGATGAGTGGCCCTATCTCTGTTACTAGCAGATTGTGGATGAGTGGCCCTATCTCTGTTGCTAGCAGATTGTGGATGAGTGGCCCTATCTCTGTTACTAGCAGATTGTGGATGAGTGGCCCTATATCTGTTACTAGCAGATTGTGGATGAGTGGCCTTATCTCTGTTAGTAGCAGATTGTGGATGAGTGGCCCTTTCTCTGTTACTAGCAGATTGTGGATGAGTGGCCCTATCTCTGTTGCTAGCAGATTGTGGATGAGTGGCCTTATCTCTGTTACCAGCAGATTGTGGATGAGTGGCCCTATATCTGTTACTAGCAGATTGTGGATGAGTGGTCCTGTCTCTGTTACTAGCAGATTGTGGATGAGTGGCCCTGTCTCTGTTACTAGCAGATTGTGGATGAGTGGCCCTATCTCTGTTACTAGCAGATTGTGGATGAGTGGCCCTATCTCTGTTGCTCGCAGATTGTGGATGAGTGGCCTTATCTCTGTTACTAGCAGATTGTGGATGAGTGGCCCTATCTCTGTTACTTGCAGATTGTGGATGAGTGGCCCTTTCTCTGTTACTAGCAGATTGTGGATGAGTGGCCTTATCTCTGTTACTAGCAGATTGTGGATGAGTGGTCCTATCTATGTTACCAGCAGATTGTGGATGAGTGGCCCTATCTCTGTTACTAGCAGATTGTGGATGAGTGGCCTTA
Source organism: Heterodontus francisci (assembly GCF_036365525.1). NCBI lineage: Eukaryota > Metazoa > Chordata > Chondrichthyes > Heterodontiformes > Heterodontidae > Heterodontus > Heterodontus francisci. The sequence continues at coordinate 194,097,227 of NC_090375.1, forward strand.
TCTCTGTTACTAGCAGATTGTGCATGAGTGGTCCTATCTATGTTACTAGCAGATTGTGGATGAGTGGCCCTTTCTCTGTTACTGGCAGATTGTGGATGAGTGGCCCTATATCTGTTACTAGCAGATTGTGGATGAGTGGCCCTATATCTGTGACTAGCAGATTGTGGATGAGTGGCCCTATCTCTGTTAGTAGCAGATTGTGGATGATTGGCCCTATATCTGTTACTAGCAGATTGTGGATGAGTGGCCCTTTCTCTGTTACAAGCAGATTGTGGATGAGTGGCCCTATATCTGTTACTAGCAGATTGTGGATGAGTGGCCCTATCTCTGTTACTAGCAGATTGTGGATGAGTGGCCCTATATCTGTTACTAGCAGATTGTGGATGAGTTGCCCTATATCTGTTACTAGCAGATTGTGGATGAGTGGTCCTGTCTCTGTTACTAGCAGATTGTGGATGAGTGGCCCTGTCTCTGTTACTAGCAGATTGTGGATGAGTGGCCCTATCTCTGTTACTAGCAGATTGTGGATGAGTGGCCCTATCTCTGTTGCTCGCAGATTGTGGATGAGTGGCCTTATCTCTGTTACTAGCAGATTGTGGATGAGTGGCCCTATCTCTGTTACTTGCAGATTGTGGATGAGTGGCCCTTTCTCTGTTACTAGCAGATTGTGGATGAGTGGCCTTATCTCTGTTACTAGCAGATTGTGGATGAGTGGTCCTATCTATGTTACTAGCAGATTGTGGATGAGTGGCCAATATCTGTTACTAGCAGATTGTGGATGAGTGGCCCTTTCTCTGTTACTAGCAGATTGTGGATGAGTGGCCCTATATCTGTTACTAGCAGATTGTGGATGAGTTGCCCTATATCTGTTACTAGCAGATTGTGGATGAGTGGTCCTGTCTCTGTTACTAGCAGCTTGTGGATGAGTGGCCCTGTCTCTGTTACTAGCAGATTGTGGATGAGTGGCCCTATCTCTGTTACTAGCAGATTGTGGATGAGTGGCCCTATCTCTGTTGCTCGCAGATTGTGGATGAGTGGCCTTATCTCTGTTACTAGCAGATTGTGGATGAGTGGCCCTATCTCTGTTACTTGCAGATTGTGGATGAGTGGCCCTTTCTCTGTGACTAACAGATTGTGGATGAGTGGCCTTATCTCTGTTACTAGCAGATTGTGGATGAGTGGTCCTATCTATGTTACTGGCAGATTGTGGATGAGTGGCACTTTCTCTGTTACTGGCAAATTGTGGATGAGTGGCCCTATCTCTGTCACTAGCAGATTGTAGATGAGTGGCCCTATATCTGTTACTAGCAGATTGTGGATGAGTGGCCCTTTCTCTGTTACTGGCAGATTGTGGATGAGTGGTCCTATATCTGTTACTAGCAGATTGTGGATGAGTGGCCCTATCTCTGTTACTTGCGGATTGTGGATGAGTGGCCCTTTCTCTGTTACTAGCAGATTGTGGATGAGTGGTCCTATATCTGTTACGAGCAGATTGTGGATGAGTGGCCCTATCTCTGTTACTTGCAGATTGTGGATGAGTGGCCCTTTCTCTGTTACTAGCAGATTGTGGATGAGTGGTCCTATATCTGTTACTAGCAGATTGTGGATGAGTGGCCCTATCTCTGTTACTTGCAGATTGTGGATGAGTGGCCCTTTCTCTGTTACTAGCAGATTGTGGATGAGTGGTCCTATATCTGTTACTAGCAGATTGTGGATGAGTGGCCCTTTCTCTGTTACTGGCAGATTGTGGATGAGTGGCCCTATATCTGTTACTAGCAGATTGTGGATGAGTGGCCCTATCTCTGTTACTTGCAGATTGTGGATGAGTGGCCCTTTCTCTGTTACTAGCAGATTGTGGATGAGTGGCCTTATCTCTTTTACTAGCAGATTGTGGATGAGTGGTCCTATCTATCTTACTGGCAGATTGTGGATGAGTGGCCCTTTCTCTGTTACTGGCAGATTGTGGATGAGTGGCCCTATATCTGTTACTAGCAGATTGTGGATGAGTGGCCCTATATCTGTTACTAGCAGATTGTGGATGAGTGGTCCTATATCTGTTACTAGCAGATTGTGGATGAGTGGCCCTATATCTGTTACTAGCAGATTGTGGATGAGTGGCCCTATCTCTGTTACTAGCAGATTGTGGATGAGTGGCCCTATCTCTGTTACTAGCAGATTGTGGATGAGTGGCCCTATCTCTGTTACTAGCAGATTGTGGATGAGTGGCCCTATCTCTGTTACTAGCAGATTGTGGGTGAGTGGCCCTTTCTCTGTTACTAGCAGATTGTGGATGAGTGGTCCTATCTCTGTTACTAGCAGATTGTGGATGAGTGGCCCTATCTCTGTTACTAGCAGATTGTGGGTGAGTGGCCCTTTCTCTGTTACTAGCAGATTGTGGATGAGTGATCCTATCTCTGTTACTAGCAGATTGTGGATGAGTGGTCCTATCTCTGTTACTAGCAGATTGTGGATGAGTGGTCCTATCTCTGTTACGAGCAGATTGTGGATGAGTGGCCCTATATCTGTTACTAGCAGATTGTGGGTGAGTGGCCCTTTCTCTGTTACTAGCAGATTGTGGATGAGTGGCCCTATCTCTGTTACTAGCAGATTGTGGATGAGTGGTCCTATCTCTGTTACTAGCAGATTGTGGATGAGTGGTCCTATCTCTGTTACGAGCAGATTGTGGATGAGTGGCCCTATATCTGTTACTAGCAGATTGTGGGTGAGTGGCCCTTTCTCTGTTACTAGCAGATTGTGGATGAGTGGCCCTATCTCTGTTACTAGCAGATTGTGGATGAGTGGCCCTTTGTCTGTTACTAGCAGATTGTGGATGAGTGGTCCTATCTCTGTTACGAGCAGATTGTGGATGAGTGGCCCTATATCTGTTACTAGCAGATTGTGGGTGAGTGGCCCTTTCTCTGTTACTAGCAGATTGTGGATGAGTGGTCCTATCTCTGTTACTAGCAGATTGTGGATGAGTGGCCCTATCTCTGTTACTAGCAGATTGTGGGTGAGTGGCCCTTTCTCTGTTACTAGCAGATTGTGGGTGAGTGGCCCTTTCTCTGTTACTAGCAGATTGTGGATGAGTGATCCTATCTCTGTTACTAGCAGATTGTGGATGAGTGGTCCTATCTCTGTTACGAGCAGATTGTGGATGAGTGGCCCTATATCTGTTACTAGCAGATTGTGGGTGAGTGGCCCTTTCTCTGTTACTAGCAGATTGTGGATGAGTGGCCCTATCTCTGTTACTAGCAGATTGTGGATGAGTGGCCCTATCTCTGTTACTAGCAGATTGTGGGTGAGTGGCCCTTTCTCTGTTACTAGCAGATTGTGGATGAGTGGCCCTATCTCTGTTACGAGCAGATTGTGGATGAGTGGCCCTTTCTCTGTTACTAGCAGATTGTGGATGAGTGGCCCTATCTCTGTTACTAGCAGATTGTGGATGAGTGGCCCTATCTCTGTTACTAGCAGATTGTGGATGAGTGGCCCTATCTCTGTTACGAGCAGATTGTGGATGAGTGGCCCTATATCTGTTACTAGCAGATTGTGGGTGAGTGGCCCTTTCCCTGTTACTAGCAGATTGTGGATGAGTGGTCCTATCTCTGTTACGAGCAGATTGTGGATGAGTGGCCCTATATCTGTTACTAGCAGATTGTGGGTGAGTGGCCCTTTCTCTGTTACTAGCAGATTGTGGATGAGTGGCCCTATCTCTGTTACTCGCAGATTGTGGGTGAGTGGACCTTTCTCTGTTACTAGCAGATTGTGGATGAGTGATCCTATCTCTGTTACTAGCAGATTGTGGATGAGTGGTCCTATCTCTGTTACTAGCAGATTGTGGATGAGTGGTCCTATCTCTGTTACGAGCAGATTGTGGATGAGTGGCCCTATATCTGTTACTAGCAGATTGTGGGTGAGTGGCCCTTTCTCTGTTACTAGCAGATTGTGGATGAGTGGCCCTATCTCTGTTACTAGCAGATTGTGGATGAGTGGTCCTATCTCTGTTACTAGCAGATTGTGGATGAGTGGTCCTATCTCTGTTACGAGCAGATTGTGGATGAGTGGCCCTATATCTGTTACTAGCAGATTGTGGGTGAGTGGCCCTTTCTCTGTTACTAGCAGATTGTGGATGAGTGGCCCTATCTCTGTTACTAGCAGATTGTGGGTGAGTGGCCCTTTCTCTGTTACTAGCAGATTGTGGATGAGTGATCCTATCTCTGTTACTAGCAGATTGTGGATGAGTGGCCCTATATCTGTTACTAGCAGATTGAGGGTGAGTGGCCCTTTCTCTGTTACTAGCAGATTGTGGGTGAGTGGCCCTTTCTCTGTTACTAGCAGATTGTGGATGAGTGGTCCTATCTCTGTTACGAGCAGATTGTGGATGAGTGGCCCTATATCTGTTACTAGCAGATTGTGGGTGAGTGGCCCTTTCTCTGTTACTAGCAGATTGTGGATGAGTGGCCCTATCTCTGTTACTAGCAGATTGTGGATGAGTGGCCCTATCTCTGTTACTAGCAGATTGTGGATGAGTGGCCCTATCTCTGTTACTAGCAGATTGTGGATGAGTGGCCCTGTCTCTGTTACGAGCAGATTGTGGATGAGTGGCCCTTTCTCTGTTACAAGCAGATTGTGGATGAGTGGCCCTATCTCTGTTACTAGCAGATTGTGGATGAGTGGCCCTTTCTCTGTTACTAGCAGATTGTGGATGAGTGGCCCTTTCTCTGTTACAAGCAGATTGTGGATGAGTGGCCCTATCTCTGTTACTAGCAGATTGTGGATGAGTGGCCCTTTCTCTGTTACAAGCAGATTGTGGATGAGTGGCCCTATCTCTGTTACTAGCAGATTGTGGATGAGTGGCCCTTTCTCTGTTACAAGCAGATTGTGGATGAGTGGCCCTATCTCTGTTACTAGCAGATTGTGGATGAGTGGCCCTTTCTCTGTTACTAGCAGATTGTGGATGAGTGGCCCTATCTCTGTTACTAGCAGATTGTGGATGAGTGGCCCTTTCTCTGTTACTAGCAGATTGTGGATGAGTGGCCCTATCTCTGTTGCTAGCAGATTGTGGATGAGTGGCCCTATCTCTGTTACTAGCAGATTGTGGATGAGTGGCCCTATATCTGTTACTAGCAGATTGTGGATGAGTGGCCTTATCTCTGTTAGTAGCAGATTGTGGATGAGTGGCCCTTTCTCTGTTACTAGCAGATTGTGGATGAGTGGCCCTATCTCTGTTGCTAGCAGATTGTGGATGAGTGGCCTTATCTCTGTTACGAGCAGATTGTGGATGAGTGGCCCTATCTCTGTTACTAGCAGATTGTGGATGAGTGGTCCTGTCTCTGTTACTAGCAGATTGTGGATGAGTGGCCCTGTCTCTGTTACTAGCAGATTGTGGATGAGTGGCCCTATCTCTGTTACTAGCAGATTGTGGATGAGTGGCCCTATCTCTGTTGCTCGCAGATTGTGGATGAGTGGCCTTATCTCTGTTACTAGCAGATTGTGGATGAGTGGCCCTATCTCTGTTACTTGCAGATTGTGGATGAGTGGCCCTTTCTCTGTTACTAGCAGATTGTGGATGAGTGGCCCTATCTCTGTTACTTGCAGATTGTGGATGAGTGGCCCTTTCTCTGTTACTAGCAGATTGTGGATGAGTGGCCTTATTTCTGTTACTAGCAGATTGTGGATGAGTGGTCCTATCTATGTTACCAGCAGATTGTGGATGAGTGTCCCTATCTCTGTTACTAGCAGATTGTGGATGAGTGGCCTTATCTCTGTTACTAGCAGATTGTGGATGAGTGGTCCTATCTATGTTACTAGCAGATTGTGGATGAGTGGCCCTTTCTCTGTTACTGGCAGATTGTGGATGAGTGGCCCTATATCTGTTACTAGCAGATTGTGGATGAGTGGCCCTATATCTGTGACTAGCAGATTGTGGATGAGTGGCCCTATATCTGTTACTAGCAGATTGTGGATGAGTGGCCCTATCTCTGTTACTAGCAGACTGTGGATGAGTGGCCCTATCTCTGTTACTAGCAGATTGTGGATGAGTGGCCCTATATCTGTTACTAGCAGATTGTGGATGAGTGGCCCTATCTCTGTTACTAGCAGATTGTGGGTGAGTGGCCCTTTCTCTGTTACAAGCAGATTGTGGATGAGTGGCCCTATCTCTGTTACTAGCAGATTGTGGATGAGTGGTCCTTTCTCTGTTACTAGCAGATTGTGGATGAGTGGCCCTATATCTGTTACTAGCAGATTGTGGGTGAGTGGCCCTTTCTCTGTTACTAGCAGATTGTGGATGAGTGGCCCTATCTCTGTTACGAGCAGATTGTGGATGAGTGGCCCTATATCTGTGACTAGCAGATTGTGGGTGAGTGGCCCTTTCTCTGTTACTAGCAGATTGTGGATGAGTGGCCCTATCTCTGTTACTAGCAGATTGTGGATGAGTGGCCCTATCTCTGTTACTAGCAGATTGTGGATGAGTGGCCCTATCTCTGTTACTAGCAGATTGTGGATGAGTGGCCCTATCTCTGTTACTAGCAGATTGTGGATGAGTGGCCCTGTCTCTGTTACGAGCAGATTGTGGATGAGTGGCCCTTTCTCTGTTACAAGCAGATTGTGGATGAGTGGCCCTATCTCTGTTACTAGCAGATTGTGGATGAGTGGCCCTTTCTCTGTTACTAGCAGATTGTGGATGAGTGGCCCTTTCTCTGTTACAAGCAGATTGTGGATGAGTGGCCCTATCTCTGTTACTAGCAGATTGTGGATGAGTGGCCCTTTCTCTGTTACAAGCAGATTGTGGATGAGTGGCCCTATCTCTGTTACTAGCAGATTGTGGATGAGTGGCCCTATATCTGTTACTAGCAGATTGTGGATGAGTGGCCCTTTCTCTGTTACAAGCAGATTGTGGATGAGTGGCCCTATCTCTGTTACTAGCAGATTGTGGATGAGTGGCCCTTTCTCTGTTACTAGCAGATTGTGGATGAGTGGCCCTATCTCTGTTACTAGCAGATTGTGGATGAGTGGCCCTATCTCTGTTACTAGCAGATTGTGGATGAGTGATCCTATCTCTGTTACTAGCAGATTGTGGATGAGTGGTCCTATCTCTGTTACTAGCAGATTGTGGATGAGTGGTCCTATCTCTGTTACGAGCAGATTGTGGATGAGTGGTCCTATCTCTGTTACGAGCAGATTGTGGATGAGTGGCCCTATATCTGTTACTAGCAGATTGTGGGTGAGTGGCCCTTTCTCTGTTACTAGCAGATTGTGGATGAGTGGCCCTATCTCTGTTACTAGCAGATTGTGGATGAGTGGTCCTATCTCTGTTACTAGCAGATTGTGGATGAGTGGTCCTATCTCTGTTACGAGCAGATTGTGGATGAGTGGCCCTATATCTGTTACTAGCAGATTGTGGGTGAGTGGCCCTTTCTCTGTTACTAGCAGATTGTGGATGAGTGGCCCTATCTCTGTTACTAGCAGATTGTGGGTGAGTGGCCCTTTCTCTGTTACTAGCAGATTGTGGGTGAGTGGCCCTTTCTCTGTTACTAGCAGATTGTGGATGAGTGGTCCTATCTCTGTTACGAGCAGATTGTGGATGAGTGGCCCTATATCTGTTACTAGCAGATTGTGGGTGAGTGGCCCTTTCTCTGTTACTAGCAGATTGTGGATGAGTGGCCCTATCTCTGTTACTAGCAGATTGTGGATGAGTGGCCCTATCTCTGTTACTAGCAGATTGTGGATGAGTGGCCCTATCTCTGTTACTAGCAGATTGTGGATGAGTGGCCCTGTCTCTGTTACGAGCAGATTGTGGATGAGTGGCCCTATCTCTGTTACTAGCAGATTGTGGATGAGTGGCCCTATCTCTGTTACTAGCAGATTGTGGATGAGTGGCCCTTTCTCTGTTACTAGCAGATTGTGGATGAGTGGCCCTTTCTCTGTTACAAGCAGATTGTGGATGAGTGGCCCTATCTCTGTTACTAGCAGATTGTGGATGAGTGGCCCTTTCTCTGTTACAAGCAGATTGTGGATGAGTGGCCCTATCTCTGTTACTAGCAGATTGTGGATGAGTGGCCCTTTCTCTGTTACAAGCAGATTGTGGATGAGTGGCCCTATCTCTGTGACTAGCAGATTGTGGATGAGTGGCCCTTTCTCTGTTACTAGCAGATTGTGGATGAGTGGCCCTATCTCTGTTACTAGCAGATTGTGGATGAGTGGCCCTTTCTCTGTTACTAGCAGATTGTGGATGAGTGGCCCTATCTCTGTTGCTAGCAGATTGTGGATGAGTGGCCCTATCTCTGTTACTAGCAGATTGTGGATGAGTGGCCCTATATCTGTTACTAGCAGATTGTGGATGAGTGGCCTTATCTCTGTTAGTAGCAGATTGTGGATGAGTGGCCCTTTCTCTGTTACTAGCAGATTGTGGATGAGTGGCCCTATCTCTGTTGCTAGCAGATTGTGGATGAGTGGCCTTATCTCTGTTACTAGCAGATTGTGGATGAGTGGCCCTATATCTGTTACTAGCAGATTGTGGATGAGTGGTCCTGTCTCTGTTACTAGCAGATTGTGGATGAGTGGCCCTGTCTCTGTTACTAGCAGATTGTGGATGAGTGGCCCTATCTCTGTTACTAGCAGATTGTGGATGAGTGGCCCTATCTCTGTTGCTCGCAGATTGTGGATGAGTGGCCTTATCTCTGTTACTAGCAGATTGTGGATGAGTGGCCCTATCTCTGTTACTTGCAGATTGTGGATGAGTGGCCCTTTCTCTGTTACTAGCAGATTGTGGATGAGTGGCCTTATTTCTGTTACTAGCAGATTGTGGATGAGTGGTCCTATCTATGTTACCAGCAGATTGTGGATGAGTGTCCCTATCTCTGTTACTAGCAGATTGTGGATGAGTGGCCTTATCTCTGTTACTAGCAGATTGTGGATGAGTGGTCCTATCTATGTTACTAGCAGATTGTGGATGAGTGGCCCTTTCTCTGTTACTGGCAGATTGTGGATGAGTGGCCCTATATCTGTTACTAGCAGATTGTGGATGAGTGGCCCTATATCTGTGACTAGCAGATTGTGGATGAGTGGCCCTATATCTGTTACTAGCAGATTGTGGATGAGTGGCCCTATCTCTGTTACTAGCAGACTGTGGATGAGTGGCCCTATCTCTGTTACTAGCAGATTGTGGATGAGTGGCCCTATATCTGTTACTAGCAGATTGTGGATGAGTGGCCCTATCTCTGTTACTAGCAGATTGTGGGTGAGTGGCCCTTTCTCTGTTACAAGCAGATTGTGGATGAGTGGCCCTATCTCTGTTACTAGCAGATTGTGGATGAGTGGTCCTTTCTCTGTTACTAGCAGATTGTGGATGAGTGGCCCTATATCTGTTACTAGCAGATTGTGGGTGAGTGGCCCTTTCTCTGTTACTAGCAGATTGTGGATGAGTGGCCCTATCTCTGTTACGAGCAGATTGTGGATGAGTGGCCCTATATCTGTGACTAGCAGATTGTGGGTGAGTGGCCCTTTCTCTGTTACTAGCAGATTGTGGATGAGTGGCCCTATCTCTGTTACTAGCAGATTGTGGATGAGTGGCCCTATCTCTGTTACTAGCAGATTGTGGATGAGTGGCCCTATCTCTGTTACTAGCAGATTGTGGATGAGTGGCCCTATCTCTGTTACTAGCAGATTGTGGATGAGTGGCCCTGTCTCTGTTACGAGCAGATTGTGGATGAGTGGCCCTTTCTCTGTTACAAGCAGATTGTGGATGAGTGGCCCTATCTCTGTTACTAGCAGATTGTGGATGAGTGGCCCTTTCTCTGTTACTAGCAGATTGTGGATGAGTGGCCCTTTCTCTGTTACAAGCAGATTGTGGATGAGTGGCCCTATCTCTGTTACTAGCAGATTGTGGATGAGTGGCCCTTTCTCTGTTACAAGCAGATTGTGGATGAGTGGCCCTATCTCTGTTACTAGCAGATTGTGGATGAGTGGCCCTATATCTGTTACTAGCAGATTGTGGATGAGTGGCCCTTTCTCTGTTACAAGCAGATTGTGGATGAGTGGCCCTATCTCTGTTACTAGCAGATTGTGGATGAGTGGCCCTTTCTCTGTTACTAGCAGATTGTGGATGAGTGGCCCTATCTCTGTTACTAGCAGATTGTGGATGAGTGGCCCTATCTCTGTTACTAGCAGATTGTGGATGAGTGGCCCTATCTCTGTTACTAGCAGATTGTGGATGAGTGGTCCTATCTCTGTTACTTGCAGATTGTGGATGAGTGGCCCTTTCTCTGTTACTAGCAGATTGTGGATGAGTGGCCCTTTCACTGTTACCAGCAGATTGTGGATGAGTGGCCCTTTCTCTGTTACTAGCAGATTGTGGATGAGTGGCCCTATCTCTGTTACTAGCAGATTGTGGATGAGTGGCCTTATCTCTGTTACTAGCAGATTGTGGATGAGTGGTCCTATCTCTGTTACTAGCAGATTGTGGATGAGTGGCCCTTTCTCTGTTACTGGCAGATTGTGGATCAGTGGCCCTTTCTCTGTTACTAGCAGATTGTGGATGAGTGGCCCTATCTCTGTTACTAGCAGATTGTGGATGAGTGGCCCTATCTCTGTTACTAGCAGATTGTGGATGAGTGGCCCTATCTCTGTTACTAGCAGATTGTGGATGAGTGGTCCTATCTCTGTTACTAGCAGATTGTGGATGAGTGGCCCCATCTCGGTTACTAGCAGATTGTGGATGAGTGGCCCTATCTCTGTTATTAGCAGATTGTGGATGAGTGGCCCTATCTCTGTTACTAGCAGATTGTGGATGAGTGGCCCCATCTCAGTTACTAGCAGATTGTGGATGAGTGGCCCTATCTCTGTTACTAGCAGATTGTGGATGAGTGGTCCTATCTCTGTTACTAGCAGATTGTGGATGAGTGGCCCTGTCTCTGTTACTAGCAGATTGTGGATGAGTGGTCCTATCTCTGTTACTAGCAGATTGTGGATGAGTGGCCCTGTCTCTGTTACTGACAATTGTGGATGAGTGGCCCTATCTCTGTTACTAACAGATTGTGGATGAGTGGTCCTGTCTCTGTTACTAGCAGATTGTGGATGAGTGGCCCTTTCTCTGTTACTAGCAGATTGTGGATGAGTGGCCCTATCTCTGTTACTAGCAGATTGTGGATGAGTGGCCCTTTCTCTGTTACTAGCAGATTGTGGATGAGTGGCCCTATCTCTGTTACTAGCAGATTGTGGATGAGTGGCCCTATCTCTGTTACTAGCAGATTGTGGATGAATGGCCCTTTCTCTGTTACTAGCAGATTGTGGATGAATGGCCCTTTCTCTGTTACTAGCAGATTGTGGATGAGTGGTCCTGTCTCTGTTACTAGCAGATTGTGGATGAGTGGCCCTATCTCTGTTACTAGCAGATTGTGGATGAATGGCCCTTTCTCTGTTACTAGCAGATTGTGGATGAGTGGTCCTATCTCTGTTACTGACAGATTGTGGATGAGTGGCCCTATCTCTGTTACTAACAGATTGTGGATGAGTGGCCCTATCTCTGTTACTAGCAGATTGTGGATGAATGGCCCTGTCTCTGTTACTAGCAGATTGTGGATGAGTGGCCCTATCTCTGTTACTAGCAGATTGTGAATGAGTGGCCCTTTCTCTGTTACTAGCAGATTGTGGATGAGTGGCCCTTTCTCTGTTACTAGCAGATTGTGGATGAGTGGCACTTTCTCTGTTACTAGCAGATTGTGGATGAGTGGCCCTATCTCTGTTACTAGCAGATTGTGGATGAGTGGCCCTTTCTCTGTTACAAGCAGATTGTGGATGAGTGGCCCTATCTCTGTTACTAGCAGATTGTGGATGAGTGGCCCTTTCTCTGTTACTAGCAGATTGTGGATGAGTGGCCCTTTCTCTGTTACAAGCAGATTGTGGATGAGTGGCCCTATCTCTGTTACTAGCAGATTGTGGATGAGTGGCCCTTTCTCTGTTACTAGCAGATTGTGGATGAGTGGCCCTATCTCTGTTACTAGCAGATTGTGGATGAGTGGCCCTTTCTCTGTTACTAGCAGATTGTGGATGAGTGGCCCTATCTCTGTTGCTAGCAGATTGTGGATGAGTGGCCCTATCTCTGTTACTAGCAGATTGTGGATGAGTGGCCCTATATCTGTTACTAGCAGATTGTGGATGAGTGGCCTTATCTCTGTTAGTAGCAGATTGTGGATGAGTGGCCCTTTCTCTGTTACTAGCAGATTGTGGATGAGTGGCCCTATCTCTGTTGCTAGCAGATTGTGGATGAGTGGCCTTATCTCTGTTACTAGCAGATTGTGGATGAGTGGCCCTATATCTGTTACTAGCAGATTGTGGATGAGTGGTCCTGTCTCTGTTACTAGCAGATTGTGGATGAGTGGCCCTGTCTCTGTTACTAGCAGATTGTGGATGAGTGGCCCTATCTCTGTTACTAGCAGATTGTGGATGAGTGGCCCTATCTCTGTTGCTCGCAGATTGTGGATGAGTGGCCTTATCTCTGTTACTAGCAGATTGTGGATGAGTGGCCCTATCTCTGTTACTTGCAGATTGTGGATGAGTGGCCCTTTCTCTGTTACTAGCAGATTGTGGATGAGTGGCCTTATTTCTGTTACTAGCAGATTGTGGATGAGTGGTCCTATCTATGTTACCAGCAGATTGTGGATGAGTGTCCCTATCTCTGTTACTAGCAGATTGTGGATGAGTGGCCTTATCTCTGTTACTAGCAGATTGTGGATGAGTGGTCCTATCTATGTTACTAGCAGATTGTGGATGAGTGGCCCTTTCTCTGTTACTGGCAGATTGTGGATGAGTGGCCCTATATCTGTTACTAGCAGATTGTGGATGAGTGGCCCTATATCTGTGACTAGCAGATTGTGGATGAGTGGCCCTATATCTGTTACTAGCAGATTGTGGATGAGTGGCCCTATCTCTGTTACTAGCAGACTGTGGATGAGTGGCCCTATCTCTGTTACTAGCAGATTGTGGATGAGTGGCCCTATATCTGTTACTAGCAGATTGTGGATGAGTGGCCCTATCTCTGTTACTAGCAGATTGTGGGTGAGTGGCCCTTTCTCTGTTACAAGCAGATTGTGGATGAGTGGCCCTATCTCTGTTACTAGCAGATTGTGGATGAGTGGTCCTTTCTCTGTTACTAGCAGATTGTGGATGAGTGGCCCTATATCTGTTACTAGCAGATTGTGGGTGAGTGGCCCTTTCTCTGTTACTAGCAGATTGTGGATGAGTGGCCCTATCTCTGTTACGAGCAGATTGTGGATGAGTGGCCCTATATCTGTGACTAGCAGATTGTGGGTGAGTGGCCCTTTCTCTGTTACTAGCAGATTGTGGATGAGTGGCCCTATCTCTGTTACTAGCAGATTGTGGATGAGTGGCCCTATCTCTGTTACTAGCAGATTGTGGATGAGTGGCCCTATCTCTGTTACTAGCAGATTGTGGATGAGTGGCCCTATCTCTGTTACTAGCAGATTGTGGATGAGTGGCCCTGTCTCTGTTACGAGCAGATTGTGGATGAGTGGCCCTTTCTCTGTTACAAGCAGATTGTGGATGAGTGGCCCTATCTCTGTTACTAGCAGATTGTGGATGAGTGGCCCTTTCTCTGTTACTAGCAGATTGTGGATGAGTGGCCCTTTCTCTGTTACAAGCAGATTGTGGATGAGTGGCCCTATCTCTGTTACTAGCAGATTGTGGATGAGTGGCCCTTTCTCTGTTACAAGCAGATTGTGGATGAGTGGCCCTATCTCTGTTACTAGCAGATTGTGGATGAGTGGCCCTATATCTGTTACTAGCAGATTGTGGATGAGTGGCCCTTTCTCTGTTACAAGCAGATTGTGGATGAGTGGCCCTATCTCTGTTACTAGCAGATTGTGGATGAGTGGCCCTTTCTCTGTTACTAGCAGATTGTGGATGAGTGGCCCTATCTCTGTTACTAGCAGATTGTGGATGAGTGGCCCTATCTCTGTTACTAGCAGATTGTGGATGAGTGGCCCTATCTCTGTTACTAGCAGATTGTGGATGAGTGGTCCTATCTCTGTTACTTGCAGATTGTGGATGAGTGGCCCTTTCTCTGTTACTAGCAGATTGTGGATGAGTGGCCCTTTCACTGTTACCAGCAGATTGTGGATGAGTGGCCCTTTCTCTGTTACTAGCAGATTGTGGATGAGTGGCCCTATCTCTGTTACTAGCAGATTGTGGATGAGTGGCCTTATCTCTGTTACTAGCAGATTGTGGATGAGTGGTCCTATCTCTGTTACTAGCAGATTGTGGATGAGTGGCCCTTTCTCTGTTACTGGCAGATTGTGGATCAGTGGCCCTTTCTCTGTTACTAGCAGATTGTGGATGAGTGGCCCTATCTCTGTTACTAGCAGATTGTGGATGAGTGGCCCTATCTCTGTTACTAGCAGATTGTGGATGAGTGGCCCTATCTCTGTTACTAGCAGATTGTGGATGAGTGGTCCTATCTCTGTTACTAGCAGATTGTGGATGAGTGGCCCCCATCTCGGTTACTAGCAGATTGTGGATGAGTGGCCCTATCTCTGTTATTAGCAGATTGTGGATGAGTGGCCCTATCTCTGTTACTAGCAGATTGTGGATGAGTGGCCCCATCTCAGTTACTAGCAGATTGTGGATGAGTGGCCCTATCTCTGTTACTAGCAGATTGTGGATGAGTGGTCCTATCTCTGTTACTAGCAGATTGTGGATGAGTGGCCCTGTCTCTGTTACTAGCAGATTGTGGATGAGTGGCCCTATCTCTGTTACTAACAGATTGTGGATGAGTGGTCCTGTCTCTGTTACTAGCAGATTGTGGATGAGTGGCCCTATCTCTGTTACTAGCAGATTGTGGATGAATGGCCCTTTCTCTGTTACTGACAGATTGTGGATGAGTGGCCCTATCTCTGTTACTAGCAGATTGTGGATGAATGGCCCTTTCTCTGTTACTAGCAGATTGTGGATGAGTGGTCCTGTCTCTGTTACTAGCAGATTGTGGATGAGTGGCCCTATCTCTGTTACTAGCAGATTGTGGATGAATGGCCCTTTCTCTGTTACTAGCAGATTGTGGATGAGTGGTCCTATCTCTGTTACTGACAGATTGTGGATGAGTGGCCCTATCTCTGTTACTAACAGATTGTGGATGAGTGGTCCTGTCTCTGTTACTAGCAGATTGTGGATGAGTGGCCCTATCTCTGTTACTAGCAGATTGTGGATGAATGGCCCTGTCTCTGTTACTAGCAGATTGTGGATGAGTGGCCCTTTCTCTGTTACTAGCAGATTGTGGATGAGTGGCCCTTTCTCTGTTACTAGCAGATTGTGGATGAGTGGCCCTATCTCTGTTACTAGCAGATTGTGGATGAATGGCCCTTTCTCTGTTACTAGCAGATTGTGGATGAGTGGTCCTATCTCTGTTACTGACAGATTGTGGATGAGTGGCCCTATCTCTGTTACTAACAGATTGTGGATGAGTGGTCCTGTCTCTGTTACTAGCAGATTGTGGATGAGTGGCCCTATCTCTGTTACTAGCAGATTGTGGATGAATGGCCCTGTCTCTGTTACTAGCAGATTGTGGATGAGTGGCCCTTTCTCTGTTACTGACAGATTGTGGATGAGTGGCCCTATCTCTGTTACTAACAGATTGTGGATGAGTGGTCCTGTCTCTGTTACTAGCAGATTGTGGATGAGTGGCCCTATCTCTGTTACTAGCAGATTGTGAATGAGTGGCCCTTTCTCTGTTACTAGCAGATTGTGGATGAGTGGCCCTTTCTCTGTTACTAGCAGATTGTGGATGAGTGGCACTTTCTCTGTTACTAGCAGATTGTGGATGAGTGGCCCTATCTCTGTTACTAGCAGATTGTGGATGAGTGGCCCTATCTCTGTTACTAGCAGATTGTGGATGAGTGGCCCTTTCTCTGTTACTAGCAGATTGTGGATGAGTGGCCCTTTCTCTGTTACTAGCAGATTGTGGATGAGTGGCACTTTCTCTGTTACTAGCAGATTGTGGATGAGTGGCCCTTTCTCTGTTACGAGCAGATTGTGGATGAGTGGCCCTATCTCTGTTACTAACAGATTGTGGATGAGTGGTCCGATCTCTGTTACCAGCAGATTGTGGATGAGTGGCCCTTTCTCTGTTACTAACAGATTGTGGATGAGTGGTCCGATCTCTGTTACCAGCAGATTGTGGATGAGTGGTCCTATCTCTGTTACTAACAGATTGTGGATGAGTGGTCCTATCTCTGTTACGAACAGATTGTGGATGAGTGGCCCTTTCTCTGTTACGAACAGATTGTGGATGAGTGGTCCTATCTCTGTTACTAACAGATTGTGGATGAGTGGCCCTTTCTCTGTTACGAACAGATTGTGGATGAGTGGCCCTTTCTCTGTTACGAACAGATTGTGGATGAGTGGTCCTATCTCTGTTACTAACAGATTGTGGATGAGTGGTCCTATCTCTGTTACTAACAGATTGTGGATTAGTGGTCCTTTCTCTGTTACTAACAGATTGTGGATGAGTGGTCCTATCTCGGTTACTAACAGATTGTGGATGAGTGGCCCTTTCTCTGTTACGAACAGATTGTGGATGAGTGGTCCTATCTCTGTTACTAACAGATTGTGGATGACTGGCCCTTTCTCTGTTACTAGCAGATTGTGGATGAATGGCCCTATCTCTGTTACGAACAGATTGTGGATGAGTGGTCCTATCTCTGTTACTAACAGATTGTGGATGTGTGGTCCTATCTCTGTTACTAACAGATTGTGGATGAGTGGCCCTTTCTCTGTTACGAACAGATTGTGGATGAGTGGTCCTATCTCTGTTACTAACAGATTGTGGATGAGGGGCCCTTTCTCTGTTACGAACAGATTGTGGATGAGTGGTCCTATCTCTGTTACTAACAGATTGTGGATGAGTGGTCCTATCTCTGTTACTAGCAGATTGTGGATGAGTGGCCCTTTCTCTGTTACTAACAGATTGTGGATGAGTGGTCCTATCTCTGTTACTAGCAGATTGTGGATGAGTGGTCCTATCTCTGTTACTAACAGATTGTGGATGAGTGGTCCTATCTCTGTTACTAACAGATTGTGGATGAGTGGTCCTATCTCTGTTACTAACAGATTGTGGATGAGTGGCCCTTTCTCTGTTACGAACAGATTGTGGATGAGTGGTCCTATCTCTGTTACTAACAGATTGTGGATGAGTGGCCCTTTCTCTGTTACGAACAGATTGTGGATGAGTGGTCCTTTCTCTGTTACGAACAGATTGTGGATGAGTGGTCCTATCTCTGTTACTAACAGATTGTGGATGAGTGGTCCTATCTCTGTTACGAACAGATTGTGGATGAGTGGCCCTTTCTCTGTTACTAACAGATTGTGGATGAGTGGTCCTATCTCTGTTACTAACAGATTGTGGATGAGTGGCCCTTTCTCTGTTACGAACAGATTGTGGATGAGTGGTCCTATCTCTGTTACTAACAGATTGTGGATGAGTGGCCCTTTCTCTGTTACGAACAGATTGTGGATGAGTGGCCCTTTCTCTGTTACGAACAGATTGTGGATGAGTGGTCCTATCTCTGTTACTAACAGATTGTGGATGAGTGGTCCTATCTCTGTTACTAGCAGATTGTGGATGAGTGGCCCTTTCTCTGTTACGAACAGATTGTGGATGAGTGGTCCTATCTCTGTTACTAACAGATTGTGGATGAGTGGCCCTTTCTCTGTTACGAACAGATTGTGGATGAGTGGTCCTATCTCTGTTACTAACAGATTGTGGATGAGTGGTCCTATCTCTGTTACTAGCAGATTGTGGATGAGTGGCCCTTTCTCTGTTACTAACAGATTGTGGATGAAAGGTCCTATCTCTGTTACTAGCAGATTGTGGATGAGTGGCCCTTTCTCTGTTACTAACAGATTGTGGATTAGTGGTCCTATCTCTGTTACTAACAGATTGTGGATGAGTGGTCCTATCTCTGTTACTAACAGATTGTGGATGAGTGGTCCTATCTCGGTTACTAACAGATTGTGGATGAGTGGCCCTTTCTCTGTTACGAACAGATTGTGGATGAGTGGTCCTATCTCTGTTACTAACAGATTGTGGATGACTGGCCCTTTCTCTGTTACTAGCAGATTGTGGATGAATGGCCCTATCTCTGTTACGAACAGATTGTGGATGAGTGGTCCTATCTCTGTTACTAACAGATTGTGGATGAGTGGTCCTATCTCTGTTACTAACAGATTGTGGATGAGTGGCCCTTTCTCTGTTACGAACAGATTGTGGATGAGTGGTCCTATCTCTGTTACTAACAGATTGTTGATGAGTGGCCCTTTCTCTGTTACGAACAGATTGTGGATGAGTGGTCCTATCTCTGTTACTAACAGATTGTGGATGAGTGGTCCTATCTCTGTTACTAGCAGATTGTGGATGAGTGGCCCTTTCTCTGTTACTAACAGATTGTGGATGAGTGGTCCTATCTCTGTTACTAGCAGATTGTGGATGAGTGGCCTTATCTCTGTTACTAACAGATTGTGGATGAGTGGTCCTATCTCTGTTACTAGCAGATTGTGGATGAGTGGCCCTTTCTCTGTTACTAACAGATTGTGGATGAGTGGTCCTATCTCTGTTACTAGCAGATTGTGGATGAGTGGCCTTATCTCTGTTACTAACAGATTGTGGATGAGTGGTCCTATCTCTGTTACTAACAGATTGTGGATGAGTGGTCCTATCTCTGTTACTAACAGATTGTGGATGAGTGGTCCTATCTCTGTTACTAACAGATTGTGGATGAGTGGCCCTTTCTCTGTTACGAACAGATTGTGGATGAGTGGTCCTATCTCTGTTACTAACAGATTGTGGATGAGTGGTCCTATCTCTGTTACTAACAGATTGTGGATGAGTGGCCCTTTCTCTGTTACGAACAGATTGTGGATGAGTGGTCCTATCTCTGTTACTAACAGATTGTGGATGAGTGGTCCTATCTCTGTTACTAACAGATTGTGGATGAGTGGCCCTTTCTCTGTTACGAACAGATTGTGGATGAGTGGTCCTATCTCTGTTACTAACAGATTGTGGATGAGTGGTCCTATCTCTGTTACTAACAGATTGTGGATGAGTGGTCCTGTCTCTGTTACTAACAGATTGTGGATGAGTGGTCCTATCTCTGTTACTAACAGATTGTGGATGAGTGGTCCTATCTCTGTTACTAACAGATTGTGGATGAGTGGCCCTTTCTCTGTTACTAACAGATTGTGGATGAGTGGTCCTATCTCTGTTACTAACAGATTGTGGATGAGTGGCCCTTTCTCTGTTACTAGCAGATTGTGGATGAGTGGTCCTATCTCTGTTACTAACAGATTGTGGATGAGTGGTCCTTTCTCTGTTACGAACAGATTGTGGATGAGTGGCGCTATCTCTGTTACTAGCCGATTGTGGATGAGTGGCCCTATCTCTGTTACTAACAGATTGTGGATGAGTGGTCCTTTCTCTGTTACGAGCAGATTGTGGATGAGTGGCCCTATCTCTGTTACTAGCAGATTGTGGATGAGTGGCCTTATCTCTGTTACTAGCAGATTGTGGATGAGTGGCCC
Organism: Heterodontus francisci; assembly: GCF_036365525.1. Taxonomy (NCBI): domain Eukaryota; kingdom Metazoa; phylum Chordata; class Chondrichthyes; order Heterodontiformes; family Heterodontidae; genus Heterodontus; species Heterodontus francisci. The sequence goes on from NC_090375.1 coordinate 194,116,808, forward strand.
TTTCTCTGTTACTAGCAGATTGTGGATGAGTGGCCCTTTCTCTGTTACTAGCAGATTGTGGATGAATGGCCCTATCTCTGTTACTAGCAGATTGTGGATGAGTGGCCCTATCTCTGTTACTAACAGATTGTGGATGAGTCGTCCTATCTCTGTTACTAACAGATTGTGGATGAGTGGCCCTTTCTCTGTTACTAACAGATTGTGGATGAGTGGTCCTATCTCTGTTACTAACAGATTGTGGATGAGTGGCCCTTTCTCTGTTACTAGCAGATTGTGGATGAGTGGTCCTATCTCTGTTACTAACAGATTGTGGATGAGTGGTCCTTTCTCTGTTACGAACAGATTGTGGATGAGTGGCCCTATCTCTGTTACTAGCCGATTGTGGATGAGTGGCCCTATCTCTGTTACTAACAGATTGTGGATGAGTGGTCCTTTCTCTGTTACGAACAGATTGTGGATGAGTGGCCCTATCTCTGTTACTAGCAGATTGTGGATGACTGGCCCTTTCTCTGTTACTAGCAGATTGTGGATGAATGGCCCTATCTCTGTTACGAACAGATTGTGGATGAGTGGTCCTATCTCTGTTACTAACAGATTGTGGATGAGTGGTCCTATCTCTGTTACTAACAGATTGTGGATGAGTGGCCCTTTCTCTGTTACGAACAGATTGTGGATGAGTGGTCCTATCTCTGTTACTAACAGATTGTGGATGAGTGGCCCTTTCTCTGTTACGAACAGATTGTGGATGAGTGGTCCTATCTCTGTTACTAACAGATTGTGGATGAGTGGTCCTATCTCTGTTACTAGCAGATTGTGGATGAGTGGCCCTTTCTCTGTTACTAACAGATTGTGGATGAGTGGTCCTATCTCTGTTACTAGCAGATTGTGGATGAGTGGTCCTATCTCTGTTACTAACAGATTGTGGATGAGTGGTCCTATCTCTGTTACTAACAGATTGTGGATGAGTGGTCCTATCTCTGTTACTAACAGATTGTGGATGAGTGGCCCTTTCTCTGTTACGAACAGATTGTGGATGAGTGGTCCTATCTCTGTTACTAACAGATTGTGGATGAGTGGCCCTTTCTCTGTTACGAACAGATTGTGGATGAGTGGTCCTATCTCTGTTACTAACAGATTGTGGATGAGTGGTCCTATCTCTGTTACTAACAGATTGTGGATGAGTGGCCCTTTCTCTGTTACTAACAGATTGTGGATGAGTGGTCCTATCTCTGTTACTAACAGATTGTGGATGAGTGGCCCTTTCTCTGTTACGAACAGATTGTGGATGAGTGGTCCTATCTCTGTTACTAACAGATTGTGGATGAGTGGCCCTTTCTCTGTTACGAACAGATTGTGGATGAGTGGCCCTTTCTCTGTTACGAACAGATTGTGGATGAGTGGTCCTATCTCTGTTACTAACAGATTGTGGATGAGTGGCCCTTTCTCTGTTACTAGCAGATTGTGGATGAGTGGTCCTATCTCTGTTACTAACAGATTGCGGATGAGTGGTCCTATCTCTGTTACTAGCAGATTGTGGATGAGTGGCCCTTTCTCTGTTACTAACAGATTGTGGATGAGTGGTCCTATCTCTGTTACTAACAGATTGTGGATGAGTGGCCCTTTCTCTGTTACGAACAGATTGTGGATGAGTGGTCCTATCTCTGTTACTAACAGATTGTGGATGAGTGGTCCTATCTCTGTTACTAGCAGATTGTGGATGAGTGGCCCTTTCTCTGTTACTAACAGATTGTGGATGAAAGGTCCTATCTCTGTTACTAGCAGATTGTGGATGAGTGGCCCTTTCTCTGTTACTAACAGATTGTGGATTAGTGGTCCTATCTCTGTTACTAACAGATTGTGGATGAGTGGTCCTATCTCTGTTACTAACAGATTGTGGATGAGTGGTCCTATCTCGGTTACTAACAGATTGTGGATGAGTGGCCCTTTCTCTGTTACGAACAGATTGTGGATGAGTGGTCCTATCTCTGTTACTAACAGATTGTGGATGACTGGCCCTTTCTCTGTTACTAGCAGATTGTGGATGAATGGCCCTATCTCTGTTACGAACAGATTGTGGATGAGTGGTCCTATCTCTGTTACTAACAGATTGTGGATGAGTGGTCCTATCTCTGTTACTAACAGATTGTGGATGAGTGGCCCTTTCTCTGTTACGAACAGATTGTGGATGAGTGGTCCTATCTCTGTTACTAACAGATTGTGGATGAGTGGCCCTTTCTCTGTTACGAACAGATTGTGGATGAGTGGTCCTATCTCTGTTACTAACAGATTGTGGATGAGTGGTCCTATCTCTGTTACTAGCAGATTGTGGATGAGTGGTCCTATCTCTGTTACTAACAGATTGTGGATGAGTGGTCCTATCTCTGTTACTAACAGATTGTGGATGAGTGGCCCTTTCTCTGTTACGAACAGATTGTGGATGAGTGGTCCTATCTCTGTTACTAACAGATTGTGGATGAGTGGCCCTTTCTCTGTTACGAACAGATTGTGGATGAGTGGTCCTATCTCTGTTACGAGCAGATTGTGGATGAGTGGTCCTATCTCTGTTACTAACAGATTGTGGATGAGTGGCCCTTTCTCTGTTACGAACAGATTGTTGATGAGTGGTCCTATCTCTGTTACTAACAGATTGTGGATGAGTGGCCCTTTCTCTGTTACGAACAGATTGTGGATGAGTGGTCCTATCTCTGTTACTAACAGATTGTGGATGAGTGGTCCTATCTCTGTTACTAACAGATTGTGGATGAGTGGCCCTTTCTCTGTTACGAACAGATTGTGGATGAGTGGTCCTATCTCTGTTACTAACAGATTGTGGATGAGTGGTCCTATCTCTGTTACTAACAGATTGTGGATGAGTGGCCCTTTCTCTGTTACGAACAGATTGTGGATGAGTGGTCCTATCTCTGTTACTAACAGATTGTGGATGAGTGGTCCTATCTCTGTTACTAACAGATTGTGGATGAGTGGTCCTGTCTCTGTTACTAACAGATTGTGGATGAGTGGTCCTATCTCTGTTACTAACAGATTGTGGATGAGTCGTCCTATCTCTGTTACTAACAGATTGTGGATGAGTGGCCCTTTCTCTGTTACTAACAGATTGTGGATGAGTGGTCCTATCTCTGTTACTAACAGATTGTGGATGAGTGGCCCTTTCTCTGTTACTAGCAGATTGTGGATGAGTGGTCCTATCTCTGTTACTAACAGATTGTGGATGAGTGGTCCTTTCTCTGTTACGAACAGATTGTGGATGAGTGGCGCTATCTCTGTTACTAGCAGATTGTGGATGAGTGGCCCTATCTCTGTTACTAACAGATTGTGGATGAGTGGCCTTATCTCTGTTACTAGCAGATTGTGGATGAGTGGCCCTTTCTCTGTTACTAGCAGATTGTGGATGAGTGGCCCTATCTCTGTTACTAGCAGATTGTGGATGAGTGGCCTTATCTCTGTTACTAGCAGATTGTGGATGAGTGGCCCTTTCTCTGTTACTAGCAGATTGTGGATGAGTGGCCCTTTCTCTGTTACGAACAGATTGTGGATGAGTGGTCCTATCTCTGTTACTAACAGATTGTGGATGAGTGGTCCTATCTCTGTTACTAACAGATTGTGGATGAGTGGCCCTATCTCTGTTACTAGCAGATTGTGGATGAGTGGCCTTATCTCTGTTACTAGCAGATTGTGGATGAGTGGCCCTTTCTCTGTTACTAGCAGATTGTGGATGAGTGGCCCTTTCTCTGTTACTAGCAGATTGTGGATGAATGGCCCTATCTCTGTTACTAGCAGATTGTGGATGAGTGGCCTTATCTCTGTTACTAGCAGATTGTGGATGAGTGGCCCTTTCTCTGTTACTGGCAGATTGTGGATGAGTGGCCCTTTCTCTGTTACTAGCAGATTGTGGATGAGTGGCCCTATCTCTGTTACTAGCAGATTGTGGATGAGTGGCCCTATCTCTGTTACTAGCAGATTGTGGATGAGTGGCCCTATCTCTGTTACTAGCAGATTGTGGATGAGTGGTCCTATCTCTGTTACTAGCAGATTGTGGATGAGTGGCCCCATCTCGGTTACTAGCAGATTGTGGATGAGTGGCCCTATCTCTGTTACTAGCAGATTGTGGATGAGTGGTCCTATCTCTGTTACTTGCAGATTGTGGATGAGTGGCCCTTTCTCTGTTACTAGCAGATTGTGGATGAGTGGCCCTTTCACTGTTACCAGCAGATTGTGGATGAGTGGCCCTTTCTCTGTTACTAGCAGATCGTGGATGAGTGGCCCTATCTCTGTTACTAGCAGATTGTGGATGAGTGGCCCTATCTCTGTTACTAGCAGATTGTGGATGAGTGGCCCTATCTCTGTTACTAGCCGATTGTGGATGAGTGGTCCTATCTCTGTTACTAGCAGATTGTGGATGAGTGGCCCCATCTCGGTTACTAGCAGATTGTGGATGAGTGGCCCTTTCTCTGTTACTGGCAGATTGTGGATGAGTGGCCCTATCTCTGTTACTAGCTGATTGTGGATGAGTGGCCCTTTCTCTGTTACTGGCAGATTGTGGATGAGTGGCCCTTTCTCTGTTACTAGCAGATTGTGGATGAGTGGCCCTATCTCTGTTACTAGCAGATTGTGGATGAGTGGCCCTATCTCTGTTACTAGCAGATTGTGGATGAGTGGCCCTATCTCTGTTACTAGCCGATTGTGGATGAGTGGTCCTATCTCTGTTACTAGCAGATTGTGGATGAGTGGCCCCATCTCGGTTACTAGCAGATTGTGGATGAGTGGCCCTATCTCTGTTACTAGCAGATTGTGGATGAGTGGTCCTATCTCTGTTACTAGCAGATTGTGGATGAGTGGCCCCATCTCGGTTACTAGCAGATTGTGGATGAGTGGCCCTATCTCTGTTACTAGCAGATTGTGGATGAGTGGTCCTATCTCTGTTACTAGCAGATTGTGGATGAGTGGCCCTGTCTCTGTTACTAGCAGATTGTGGATGAGTGGTCCTATCTCTGTTACTAGCAGATTGTGGATGAGTGGCCCTGTCTCTGTTACTGACAGATTGTGGATGAGTGGCCCTATCTCTGTTACGAACAGATTGTGGATGAGTGGTCCTGTCTCTGTTACTAGCAGATTGTGGATGAGTGGCCCTATCTCTGTTACTAGCAGATTGTGGATGAATGGCCCTTTCTCTGTTACTAGCAGATTGTGGATGAATGGCCCTTTCTCTGTTACTGACAGATTGTGGATGAATGGCCCTATCTCTGTTACTAGCAGATTGTGGATGAGTGGCCCTTTCTCTGTTACTGACAGATTGTGGATGAATGGCCCTTTCTCTGTTACTAGCAGATTGTGGATGAGTGGCACTTTCTCTGTTACTAGCAGATTGTGGATGAGTGGCCCTATCTCTGTTACCAGCAGATTGTGGATGAGTGGCCCTTTCTCTGTTAGTAGCAGATTGTGGATGAGTGGCCCTTTCTCTGTTACTAGCAGATTGTGGATGAGTGGCCCCATCTCGGTTACTAGCAGATTGTGGATGAGTGGCCCTTTCTCTGTTACTGGCAGATTGTGGATGAGTGGCCCTATCTCTGTTACTAGCTGATTGTGGATGAGTGGCCCTTTCTCTGTTACTGGCAGATTGTGGATGAGTGGCCCTTTCTCTGTTACTCGCAGATTGTGGATGAGTGGCCCTATCTCTGTTACTAGCAGATTGTGGATGAGTGGCCCTATCTCTGTTACTAGCCGATTGTGGATGAGTGGTCCTATCTCTGTTACTAGCAGGTTGTGGATGAGTGGCCCCATCTCGGTTACTAGCAGATTGTGGATGAGTCGCCCTATCTCTGTTACTAGCAGATTGTGGATGAGTGGCACTTTCTCTGTTACTAGCAGATTGTGGATGAGTGGCCCTTTCTCTGTTACTACCAGATTGTGGATGAGTGGTCCTATCTCTGTTACTAGCAGATTGTGGATGAGTGGCCCTATCTCTGTTACTAGCAGATTGTGGATGAGTGGCCTTATCTCTGTTACTAGCAGATTGTGGATGAATGGCCCTTTCTCTGTTACTTGCAGATTGTGGGTGAGTGGCCCTTTCTCTGTTACTAGCAGATTGTGGATGAGTGGTCCTATCTCTGTTACTAGCAGATTGTGGATGAGTGGTCCTATCTCTGTTACTAGCAGATTGTGGGTGAGTGGCCCTTTCTCTGTTACTAGCAGATTGTGGATGAGTGGCCCTATATCTGTTACTAGCAGATTGTGGATGAGTGGCCCTATCTCTGTTGCTAGCAGATTGTGGATGAGTGGCCTCATCTCTGTTCCTAGCAGATTGTGGATGAGTGGCCCTATCTCTGTTACTTGCAGATTGTGGATGAGTGGCCCTTTCTCTGTTACTAGCAGATTGTGGATGAGTGGCCCTATCTCTGTTACTAACAGATTGTGGATGAGTGGTCCTATCTCTGTTACTAGCAGATTGTGGATGAGTGGCCCTTTCTCTGTTACTAACAGATTGTGGATGAGTGGTCCTATCTCTGTTACTAGCAGATTGTGGATGAGTGGTCCTATCTCTGTTACTAACAGATTGTGGATGAGTGGCCCTTTCTCTGTTACTAGCAGATTGTGGATGAATGGCCCTATCTCTGTTACTAGCAGATTGTGGATGAGTGGCCTTATCTCTGTTACTAGCAGATTGTGGATGAGTGGCCCTTTCTCTGTTACTGGCAGATTGTGGATGAGTGGCCCTTTCTCTGTTACTAGCAGATTGTGGATGAGTGGCCCTATCTCTGTTACTAGCAGATTGTGGATGAGTGGCCCTATCTCTGTTACTAGCAGATTGTGGATGAGTGGCCCTATCTCTGTTACTAGCAGATTGTGGATGAGTGGTCCTATCTCTGTTACTAGCAGATTGTGGATGAGTGGCCCCATCTCGGTTACTAGCAGATTGTGGATGAGTGGCCCTATCTCTGTTACTAGCAGATTGTGGATGAGTGGTCCTATCTCTGTTACTTGCAGATTGTGGATGAGTGGTCCTATCTCTGTTACTAACAGATTGTGGATGAGTGGCCCTTTCTCTGTTACTAGCAGATTGTGGATGAGTGGCCCTATCTCTGTTACTAGCCGATTGTGGATGAGTGGTCCTATCTCTGTTACTAGCAGATTGTGGATGAGTGGCCCCATCTCGGTTACTAGCAGATTGTGGATGAGTGGCCCTTTCTCTGTTACTGGCAGATTGTGGATGAGTGGCCCTATCTCTGTTACTAGCTGATTGTGGATGAGTGGCCCTTTCTCTGTTACTGGCAGATTGTGGATGAGTGGCCCTTTCTCTGTTACTAGCAGATTGTGGATGAGTGGCCCTATCTCTGTTACTAGCAGATTGTGGATGAGTGGCCCTATCTCTGTTACTAGCAGATTGTGGATGAGTGGCCCTATCTCTGTTACTAGCCGATTGTGGATGAGTGGTCCTATCTCTGTTACTAGCAGATTGTGGATGAGTGGCCCCATCTCGGTTACTAGCAGATTGTGGATGAGTGGCCCTATCTCTGTTACTAGCAGATTGTGGATGAGTGGTCCTATCTCTGTTACTAGCAGATTGTGGATGAGTGGCCCCATCTCGGTTACTAGCAGATTGTGGATGAGTGGCCCTATCTCTGTTACTAGCAGATTGTGGATGAGTGGTCCTATCTCTGTTACTAGCAGATTGTGGATGAGTGGCCCTGTCTCTGTTACTAGCAGATTGTGGATGAGTGGTCCTATCTCTGTTACTAGCAGATTGTGGATGAGTGGCCCTGTCTCTGTTACTGACAGATTGTGGATGAGTGGCCCTATCTCTGTTACGAACAGATTGTGGATGAGTGGTCCTGTCTCTGTTACTAGCAGATTGTGGATGAGTGGCCCTATCTCTGTTACTAGCAGATTGTGGATGAATGGCCCTTTCTCTGTTACTAGCAGATTGTGGATGAATGGCCCTTTCTCTGTTACTGACAGATTGTGGATGAATGGCCCTATCTCTGTTACTAGCAGATTGTGGATGAGTGGCCCTTTCTCTGTTACTAGCAGATTGTGGATGAGTGGCACTTTCTCTGTTACTAGCAGATTGTGGATGAGTGGCCCTATCTCTGTTACCAGCAGATTGTGGATGAGTGGCCCTTTCTCTGTTAGTAGCAGATTGTGGATGAGTGGCCCTTTCTCTGTTACTAGCAGATTGTGGATGAGTGGCCCCATCTCGGTTACTAGCAGATTGTGGATGAGTGGCCCTTTCTCTGTTACTGGCAGATTGTGGATGAGTGGCCCTATCTCTGTTACTAGCTGATTGTGGATGAGTGGCCCTTTCTCTGTTACTGGCAGATTGTGGATGAGTGGCCCTTTCTCTGTTACTCGCAGATTGTGGATGAGTGGCCCTATCTCTGTTACTAGCAGATTGTGGATGAGTGGCCCTATCTCTGTTGCTAGCAGATTGTGGATGAGTGGCCCTATCTCTGTTACTAGCCGATTGTGGATGAGTGGTCCTATCTCTGTTACTAGCAGATTGTGGATGAGTGGCCCCATCTCGGTTACTAGCAGATTGTGGATGAGTCGCCCTATCTCTGTTACTAGCAGATTGTGGATGAGTGGCACTTTCTCTGTTACTAGCAGATTGTGGATGAGTGGCCCTTTCTCTGTTACTACCAGATTGTGGATGAGTGGTCCTATCTCTGTTACTAGCAGATTGTGGATGAGTGGCCCTTTCTCTGTTACTAGCAGATTGTGGATGAGTGGCCTTATCTCTGTTACTAGCAGATTGTGGATGAATGGCCCTTTCTCTGTTACTTGCAGATTGTGGGTGAGTGGCCCTTTCTCTGTTACTAGCAGATTGTGGATGAGTGGTCCTATCTCTGTTACTAGCAGATTGTGGATGAGTGGTCCTATCTCTGTTACTAGCAGATTGTGGGTGAGTGGCCCTTTCTCTGTTACTAGCAGATTGTGGATGAGTGGCCCTATATCTGTTACTAGCAGATTGTGGATGAGTGGCCCTATCTCTGTTGCTAGCAGATTGTGGATGAGTGGCCTCATCTCTGTTCCTAGCAGATTGTGGATGAGTGGCCCTATCTCTGTTACTTGCAGATTGTGGATGAGTGGCCCTTTCTCTGTTACTAGCAGATTGTGGATGAGTGGCCCTATCTCTGTTACTAGCAGATTGTGGATGAGTGGCCCTTTCTCTGTTACTAGCAGATTGTGGATGAGTGGCCCTATCTCTGTTACTTGCAGATTGTGGATGAGTGGCCCTATCTCTGTTACTAGCAGATTGTGGATGAGTGGCCCTATCTCTGTTACTTGCAGATTGTGGATGAGTGGCCCTTTCTCTGTTACCAGCAGATTGTGGATGAGTGGCCCTATCTCTGTTACTTGCAGATTGTGGATGAGTGGCCCTTTCTCTGTTACCAGCAGATTGTGGATGAGTGGCCTTATCTCTGTTACTTGCAGATTGTGGATGAGTGGCCCTATCTCTGTTACCAGCAGATTGTGGATGAGTGGCCCTATCTCTGTTACTTGCAGATTGTGGATGAGTGGCCTTATCTCTGTTACTTGCAGATTGTGGATGAGTGGCCCTTTCTCTGTTACTTGCAGATTGTGGATGAGTGGCCCTATCTCTGTTACTAGCAGATTGTGGATGAGTGGCCCTATCTCTGTTACTAGCAGATTGTGGATGAGTGGCCCTATCTCTGTTCCTAGCAGATTGTGGATGAGTGGCCCTTTCTCCGTTACTAGCAGATTGTGGATGAGTGGCCCTATCTCTGTTACTAGCAGATTGTGGATGAGTGGCCCTTTCTCTGTTACTAGCAGATTGTGGATGAGTGGCCCTATCTCTGTTACTAGCAGATTGTGGATGAGTGGCCCTTTCTCTGTTACTAGCAGATTGTGGATGAGTGGTCCTATCTCTGTTACTAGCAGATTGTGGATGAGTGGCCCTATCTCTGTTACTAACAGATTGTGGATGAGTGGCCCTATCTCTGTTACTAGCAGATTGTGGATGAATGGTCCTATCTCTGTTACTAGCAGATTGTGGATGAGTGGCCCTATCTCTGTTACTAACAGATTGTGGATGAGTGGCCCTGTCTCTGTTACTAGCAGATTGTGGATGAGTGGCCCTATCTCTGTTACTAGCAGATTGTGGATGAGTGGCCCTATCTCTGTTACTAGCAGATTGTGGATGAATGGTCCTATCTCTGTTACTAGCAGATTGTGGATGAGTGGCCCTATCTCTGTTACTAGCAGATTGTGGATGAATGGTCCTATCTCTGTTACTAGCAGATTGTGGATGAATGGTCCTATCTCTGTTACTAGCAGATCGTGGATGAGTGGCCCTATCTCTGTTACTAACAGATTGTGGATGAGTGGCCCTGTCTCTGTTACTAGCAGATTGTGGATGAGTGGCCCTATCTCTGTTACTAGCAGATTGTGGATGAGTGGCCCTATCTCTGTTACTAGCAGATTGTGGATGAGTGGCACTATCTCTGTTACTAGCAGATTGTGGATGAGTGGCCTTATCTCTGTTACTAGCAGATTGTGGATGAGTGGTCCTGTCTCTGTTAGTAGCAGATTGTGGATGAGTGGCCCTATATCTGTTACTAGCAGATTGTGGATGAGTGGCCCTATCTCTGTTACTAGCAGATTGTGGATGAGTGGCCCTATCTCTGTTACTAGCAGATTGTGGATGAGTGGCCCTTTCTCTGTTACTGGCAGATTGTGGATGAGTGGCCCTTTCTCTGTTACTAACAGATTGTGGATGAGTGGCCCTATCTCTGTTACTAGCAGATTGTGGATGAGTGGCCCTATCTCTGTTACTAGCCGATTGTGGATGAGTGGTCCTATCTCTGTTACTAGCAGATTGTGGATGAGTGGCCCTTTCTCTGTTACTGGCAGATTGTGGATGAGTGGCCCTATCTCTGTTACTAGCAGATTGTGGATGAGTGGCCCTATCTCTGTTACTAGCAGATTGTGGATGAGTGGCCCTATCTCTGTTACTAGCCGATTGTGGATGAGTGGTCCTATCTCTGTTACTAGCAGATTGTGGATGAGTGGCCCCATCTCTGTTACTAGCAGATTGTGGATGAGTGGTCCTATCTCTGTTACTAGCAGATTGTGGATGAGTGGCCCCATCTCGGTTACTAGCAGATTGTGGATGAGTGGCCCTATCTCTGTTACTAGCAGATTGTGGATGAGTGGTCCTATCTCTGTTACTAGCAGATTGTGGATGAGTGGCCCTGTCTCTGTTACTAGCAGATTGTGGATGAGTGGTCCTATCTCTGTTACTAGCAGATTGTGGATGAGTGGCCCTGTCTCTGTTACTGACAGATTGTGGATGAGTGGCCCTATCTCTGTTACGAACAGATTGTGGATGAGTGGTCCTGTCTCTTTTACTAGCAGATTGTGGATGAGTGGCCCTATCTCTGTTACTGACAGATTGTGGATGAGTGGCCCTATCTCTGTTACGAACAGATTGTGGATGAGTGGTCCTGTCTCTTTTACTAGCAGATTGTGGATGAGTGGCCCTATCTCTGTTACTAGCAGATTGTGGATGAATGGCCCTTTCTCTGTTACTAGCAGATTGTGGATGAGTGGCCCTATCTCTGTTACTAGCAGATTGTGGATGAGTGGCCCTTTCTCTGTTACTAGCAGATTGTGGATGAGTGGCACTTTCTCTGTTACTAGCAGATTGTGGATGAGTGGCCCTATCTCTGTTACCAGCAGATTGTGGATGAGTGGCCCTTTCTCTGTTAGTAGCAGATTGTGGATGAGTGGCCCTTTCTCTGTTACTAGCAGATTGTGGATGAGTGGCCCCATCTCGGTTACTAGCAGATTGTGGATGAGTGGCCCTTTCTCTGTTACTGGCAGATTGTGGATGAGTGGCCCTATCTCTGTTACTAGCTGATTGTGGATGAGTGGCCCTTTCTCTGTTACTGGCAGATTGTGGATGAGTGGCCCTTTCTCTGTTACTCGCAGATTGTGGATGAGTGGCCCTATCTCTGTTACTAGCAGATTGTGGATGAGTGGCCCTATCTCTGTTACTAGCAGATTGTGGATGAGTGGCCCTATCTCTGTTACTAGCCGATTGTGGATGAGTGGTCCTATCTCTGTTACTAGCAGATTGTGGATGAGTGGCCCCATCTCGGTTACTAGCAGATTGTGGATGAGTGGCCCTATCTCTGTTACTAGCAGATTGTGGATGAGTGGCACTTTCTCTGTTACTAGCAGATTGTGGATGAGTGGCCCTTTCTCTGTTACTAGCAGATTGTGGATGAGTGGTCCTATCTCTGTTACTAGCAGATTGTGGATGAGTGGCCCTTTCTCTGTTACTAGCAGATTGTGGATGAGTGGCCTTATCTCTGTTACTAGCAGATTGTGGATGAATGGCCCTTTCTCTGTTACTTGCAGATTGTGGGTGAGTGGCCCTTTCTCTGTTACTAGCAGATTGTGGATGAGTGGTCCTATCTCTGTTACTAGCAGATTGTGGATGAGTGGTCCTATCTCTGTTACTAGCAGATTGTGGGTGAGTGGCCCTTTCTCTGTTACTAGCAGATTGTGGATGAGTGGCCCTATATCTGTTACTAGCAGATTGTGGATGAGTGGCCCTATCTCTGTTGCTAGCAGATTGTGGATGAGTGGCCTCATCTCTGTTCCTAGCAGATTGTGGATGAGTGGCCCTATCTCTGTTACTTGCAGATTGTGGATGAGTGGCCCTTTCTCTGTTACTAGCAGATTGTGGATGAGCGGCCCTATCTCTGTTACTTGCAGATTGTGGATGAGTGGCCCTCTCTCTGTTACTAGCAGATTGTGGATGAGTGGCCCTATCTCTGTTACTTGCAGATTGTGGATGAGTGGCCCTCTCTCTGTTACCAGCAGATTGTGGATGAGTGGCCCTATCTCTGATACTTGCAGATTGTGGATGAGTGGCCCTTTCTCTGTTACCAGCAGATTGTGGATGAGTGGCCTTATCTCTGTTACTTGCAGATTGTGGATGAGTGGCCCTATCTCTGTTACCAGCAGATTGTGGATGAGTGGCCCTATCTCTGTTACTTGCAGATTGTGGATGAGTGGCCTTATCTCTGTTACTTGCAGATTGTGGATGAGTGGCCCTTTCTCTGTTACTTGCAGATTGTGGATGAGTGGCCCTATCTCTGTTGCTAGCAGATTGTGGATGAGTGGTCCTTTCTCTGTTACAAGCAGATTGTGGATGAGTGGCCCTATCTCTGTTACTAGCAGATTGTGGATGAGTGGCCCTATCTCTGTTACTAGCAGATTGTGGATGAGTGGCCCTATCTCTGTTCCTAGCAGATTGTGGATGAGTGGCCCTTTCTCTGTTACTAGCAGATTGTGGATGAGTGGCCCTATCTCTGTTACTAGCAGATTGTGGATGAGTGGCCCTTTCTCTGTTACTAGCAGATTGTGGATGAGTGGCCCTATCTCTGTTACTAGCAGATTGTGGATGAGTGGCCCTTTCTCTGTTACTAGCAGATTGTGGATGAGTGGTCCTATCTCTGTTACTAGCAGATTGTGGATGAGTGGCCCTATCTCTGTTACTAACAGATTGTAGATGAGTGGCCCTATCTCTGTTACTAGCAGATTGTGGATGAATGGTCCTATCTCTGTTACTAGCAGATTGTGGATGAGTGGTCTTATCTCTGTTACTAGCAGATTGTGGATGAGTGGCCCTATCTCTGTTACTAGCAGATTGTGGATGAGTGGCCCTATCTCTGTTACTAGCAGATTGTGGATGAGTGGCCTTATCTCTGTTACTAGCAGATTGTGGATGAGTGGCCTTATCTCTGTTACTAGCAGATTGTGGATGAGTGGCCTTATCTCTGTTACTAACAGATTGTGGATGAGTGGCCCTGTCTCTGTTACTAGCAGATTGTGGATGAGTGGCCCTTTCTCTGTTACTAGCAGATTGTGGATGAGTGGCCCTATCTCTGTTCCTAACAGATTGTGGATGAGTGGCCCTATCTCTGTTACTAACAGATTGTGGATGAGTGGCCCTTTCTCTGTTACTAGCAGATTGGGGATGAGTGGCCCTTTCTCTGTTACTAGCAGATTGCGGATGATTTTGTTGATCAGGTGCTAGAAGATCTGATACAAGTAAAGGGTAAGAATGCTGGAATCCAATAGAGTTTGAAGACCCCTCACCAGAAACAGCAAGCACTGCAAGCTTGTAGTTAATAAATGGCATATAGGATAAATTCAGTCTCCAGAGGCCCGTGGATCATGACAACAGTGGCTGACCTCAAGATACCAGCAAAAAGACTAAAGTACAACTTAAAATGCCAAGTACCTGCCACAATATTTACACTCAAACACCAAATCATATTGTCAAACCCTCAGATCCTGTTATTGCAACTTATCCTTACTAGATAAAAACAGCATACTGAATACTTGAAGTGTGCATCCAGACCAGATTGTAACCCAATCAATGGGCACCCAAAAACTGGCACAAGAAATTCTTGTCAGCCAACCGAACTGCATGATGAGTGTTCATTAAATGGGATATGAGAAGGACAAAAGGATGGATGTCATTGACCGTATCACCTCAACTTGGCAAAATTTCAAAACTATTTGTCTGTTTCCAGAATAAGGTGAGATGCCAGAAATGGAACAAATTCCAAACAAGGCAAACCTTTACCTCCATCTAAGGAAAACATCATAGACCACAGCGCATCTAGAAAGTACAGAAGCAGGTGCTACTGCAAGTTCAGAACTAAAATATTGACTCTTGCCCTCTACTCAGATGGGCATATCAAATGCCAACACACTTTACAGAATTCCATAAAATGTACAGCACTGAAACAAGCCATTCGGCCCATCTGGTCCATGCTAGTGTTTGTGATCCAAACGGGCCTCCTCCCACCTCTCTTCATTTCACTCTATTAGCATGTCCTCTATCGCTTTTGCACTTATCTAGCTTTTCCTGAAATGTATCTATAATATTCAACTCAACCACTACCTGTGGTAGTGAGTTCCACATTCTCATCACCCTCTGGATCAAGCAGTTTCTCCTGAATTCCCTATTGGATTTATTAGTGACTATTTATATTTATGGCCCTGCGTTTGTCTGCCCTACAAGTGGAAGCATCTTCTCCACGTCCCTATCAAACTCCTGCATAATTTTGAAACCTCTATCAGGTCACACCTCAGCCTTTTGTTTTCTCGGAAAAAGGATCCCAGCCTCTTCAATCTTTCTTGATAATTATAAGCATTCCGTCTGGTATCATCATTGCAAATCTTTTTTCCATCTTCTGCAGTGCCTCTGTTTCCTTTTTATCATAGCACAGGAACTGTGCATAGTATATCCCAGAATAGCTAGTAGAGCATGAGGTGAGTCACAAATGCACAGGGAAGGTGTTGGCAGTTGAGGAAGACTTCTACCTGGAGGTCTCTGATGCACTGCCTAAGGATTTTGATGGCACTAGTCCAACTTACAAATTGAACAGGATCATCTGCATGTGGTACCCTTCGGGCAAGCAACATACCCTACAAGGCCTGGTGACGAATATGAGGAAGACTGAGCCAGATCTCTACAGTTGTAGATGAACCAGAGTCAATAAAGGAGCACACAATTGCTGTGGTGTCTGTTTTGGAGGCCTTAAGCTGACAGTGATTTGCACGCCCTGTCTTTATGGCTGCCCGCCAGCTCTGGCGAATGCTGGCAACTGACTCCCACGACTTGTGATCAATGTCACACGATTTCATGTCGCGTTTGCAGACGTCTTTATAACGGAGACATGGACGGCCGGTGGGTCTGATACCAGTGGCGAGCTCGCTGTACAATGTGTCTTTGGGGATCCTGCCATCTTCCATGTGAGCCGCATGGAAGATGGCAGGATCCCCAAAGACACATTGTACAGCGAGCTCGCCACTGGTATCAGACCCACCGGCCGTCCATGTCTCCGTTATAAAGACGTCTGCAAACGCGACATGAAATCGTGTGACATTGATCACAAGTCGTGGGAGTCAGTTGCCAGCATTCGCCAGAGCTGGCGGGCAGCCATAAAGACAGGGCTAAATTGTGGCGAGTCGAAGAGACTTAGTAGTTGGCAGGAAAAAAGACAGAGGCGCAAGGGGAGAGCCAACTGTGCAACAGCCCCAACAAACAAATTTCTCTGCAGCACCTGTGGAAGAGCCTGTCACTCCAGAATTGGCCTTTATAGCCACTCCAGGCGCTGCTTCACAAACCACTGACCACCTCCAGGCGCGTATCCATTGTCTCTCGAGATAAGGAGGCCCAAAAGAAAAAAGAAAAGATTTGCACGTGAGTCTTATACTGAAATAGATTGCCGCCAGTATGTTTGTTACAAAAGCATTTACATCTACCTCTGTAACCTCTCTCACAGCTGTCCCAGAGTGACCAGTACAATTTCTTACTGAGGGAAGGAACTATCAGATTGTCAGTTGCTACTGAGCAAACCAAAATGAGTTCGAATGGCTACTTTATTGAAATATTTCATGGTGCAGGAGTTCACTGGTGTTTAAAATCAATTTATCTTGAATCCACCAGCAGGATTCTCCCCGCGGGCTTCGGTACCCCAACGTCGGGGTCAAATGGGGGGCAGAAGCCGCACTGTGAGGGAAAACAGTCAGCCAGCAGTGATTTTATTTCCCTCAAATTAGCCGATTAGCGGCCAGAGGATGAGTATGCCATTTAATTAAGGACAGCGGGCGGACTCGCGAAGCAGGAGGTGCCCTCGCTCCAACTTTTTAAAATGTTAAATTAAAAATCCCCTCAGCAGCTGGGCCAATGGTGCAGAGGGGAAATCCCTCCACAGGGCGGCCATGCAGCTGCAGCTGAAGCCAGGCAGGCGGGGAGGGCCTCAAAGCCTGCCTGGAGCACTGGCCCGTTGGGAGGCCGCCTCTAGGCAGCTGGCCTGCTCCCTGATGTCTTCGGGGACCTGGAGGCTGACTGGAAAATTCCAGTCTGCCTCGGACGATAGGCATTAACAGGCCTTTAAACAGCCTTAATTGGCTCCCTGCCACTTGTGGGTGGGTAGCTCTGCCTTTGCCAATCCCACCTGCAGGAAAATGGGCCGGGTTTGTGTTGGAGCCGGCAAATCAGTATGCCAGCTGGCAGCATGAAATTCCGTGCCCGCCCCCATTGGGGCCTAAAAATTCAGCTCCACCTACAGGCAATCTGATCTGTCAAGACACCTCTCTGTTAGACAGCCTCCTTCCTGATGAATGAAGTCTCAATCATTTCCACTTGCTTCCTTTTGATGATTCACACCTACTACATATATTTTACATCCAACCATTTATCGCATTGCGTTGAAAATGGCTGGTATACTCGAAGACTTCTGACAGACACAAAAGTGTGGTTTTTTGGGAATAAAATGCAAAAATAAGCCCAGAGTGTATTTTTTTTTACACTCAAATCACAAGAGCGTTCAAGTGATCATGTTTATATTACAAGAACTTGGCATGGTGTGCAGTATCACAACAACAACAAACAACAACTTGTATTTATATAGTGTCTTTAACCTAGTAAAATGTCCAAGGTGCTTTGCAGGAAGTTTGTCAGATAAAATTTGACAACATGCCAACAAAAGAGATATTCGGACAGGTGACCAAAAACTTAGTTTAAGAGGTAGGTCAAGGAGCCTTTTAAAGGAAGAAAGGGGCACAGAGGTTTATAGGGGGAATTTCAGAGCTTAGGGCCTTGGCAGTCAAAGGCACGGCTGCAATGGTCGAGCAAAATAAATCGGGGGTCCTCCAGAGGGCTGCACCGGAGGAGCGCTAAGATCTCAAAGGGTTGTAGGGCTGGAGGAGATTACAGAGATAGGGAGGGGCAAGGCCTCAAAAGGGATTTGAACACAAGGATGCGAATGTTAAAATTGAGGCATTGGTGGACCGGGACCCAATGTAGGTCAGCGAAAACAGGGGTGATGGATGAACAGGACGGTGCTAGCTAGAATACAGACAGCAGAGATTTCTCAATTAATAAAGGGTGGAAGGTGGGAGTCCTCCTAGGAGAGGACTGCAATGGTCCAAGTCTAGAGATAACAAAGGAATGGATGAGAATTTAAGCAGCAGATAACAACAGAGGCTGTGGTCTAATGGCTGAAGCTTTAAACTAATGCTGTCAAGAATAGTATTTTTTTACACCTTCTCATTAATTATTTGATTTACTGAACTGCAAAAATGGAAAATCATTCTACTTTTCAAAAGTGGATATCCTGCAAATGCACAATTCAATTCTGAAGATAGATCTAGAAACATTGACTCCAACTCCTTTTTCTTTCAACGCCTCAAATCCCAACTAATCTAAACTGGCTCAGGAAGTGGAGGAAAGTGATCTGTTCTGCGTGAAAATACGTTCTCCCATAATGGGACAAACCAGATTGGCCATATTATAAAAAAGAAAAGAAAAAAGAAGAGGGTACAAAAAAGACTTACAAAGATAATACCAGGAATGCAAGTTTATACCTATCAAAGAGGAAGAATATACTGGATCTCTTTTCTCATGAAAAAAGAAGGCTGAAGGGTGACCAAACAGAGGTCTTTAAAATTATGCAAGATTTTGATAGAGTGGGTTTAGAGAGAATGTTTCCACTTGTGGGGAAGAGCATAACTAGAGGCTATCGATATAAGATAGTCACCGAGAAATTCAATAGGGAATTCAGGAGAAACCTCTTTACCCAGAGAGTGGTGAGAATGTGGAACTCACGACCACAGGGAGTGGTTGAAATGAATGATATATATGCATTTAAGGGGAAGCTAGATAAACATGTGAGGGAGAAAGGAATGGAGGATTATACTCAGTTAGATGAGGAAGGATGGGAGGAGGAATGAATGGAGCATAAACATTGACATAGAGTAGTTGAACTGAATGGCCTTTTTCTGTGTTGAATATCCTATGCAATCCTATGTAATTTATTAACTGCTTAACTGCGTAAACCTTTAATCGAGGCACAAAGAAACCTGGGCTGAAAGGTACACGCATGGTCGACAAAGGCAATGATCTGGTTTAGATCGTAGTCCTCAATAAAGCAAATAAGATTCTCCTGCCTTCATAAAATAAAGGATACAATTCTAAAGGGAGGCAGGAACCAAGGGACCTGGGTTTATATGTGCACAAATCATTGAAAGTGGCAGGGCAGGTTGAGGAAGTGGTTAATAAAGCATATGGAGTATTGGGCTTTATAAACAGAGGCATAGAATGCAGAAGCAAGCAGGTTATGATGGCACGTGTAAATAACAATGGTTTGGCCTCAACTGGTGTATTGTGTCCAATTCTGGGCACCACACTTTAGGAAGGATGTGAAGGCTTTTGAGCGAGTGCGGAAAAGTTTCATGCGAACAGTTCCAGGGATGCGAGACTTCAGTTATGTGGATCAATTGGAGACGCTGGGGCTGTTCTTAGAGAAGAGAAGGTTGAGAGCAGATTTGATAGAGCTTTCGAAAATGATGAGAGGTCTGGACAAAATAGATAGGGAGAAACTCTTCCCATTGACGGAAGGGTCGAGAACCAGAGGACGGCAATTTAACGTGATTGGCTAAAGAACCAATGGCGACATGAGGAAAATGGTTTGTTATGCAGCGAGCGATTAGGCCCTGGAGGCAGATTCAATCGTGGCTTTCAAAAGAGAATTGGATAATTATCTGAAGACAAAAAATTAGCAGGGTTACGGGGAAAGAGGGGGGAGCAGGACGAGGCGAGTTGCTCTTGTAGAAAGGCCTCCTTCTGTGCTGTAACCATTCTATGATTCATGCCTATTTTAAAGAGTGCTGGTTGACGTGATTGTACACAAGAACATCAGAAATCGTAGCAGAAGTAGGCCATTCGGCCCCTCAAACCCGCTCTGCCATTCAGTTAGATCATGGCTGATCTGATTTTGGCCTGAACTCCACTTTCCTGCCAGCCCCCATAACCCTTCAATCTCTTGTAGAACAAAAATCTGTCCAATTCAGCCTTGAATATATTCAATGTCCCAGCCTCCACTGCTGTCTGGGAAAGAGAATTCCAAAAATTAAAAACCCTCAGGAAAGAAATTCCTCCTCATCGCCATCATAAAAGGGAGAGCCCTTATTTTGAAACTGTGCCCCCAAGTGGTAATTGCTCCACGAGGGGAAACATCCTCTCAGTATCTACCCTGTCAAGCCCCTTTAGAATCTTACATATGTCAATAAGATCACCTCTCATTCTTCTAAAAAAACTCCAATGAGTTTAGACCCAACCTGCTCAACCTTTCCTCATAAGACAATCCCTTCATCCCAGGAATCAGCCTAATGAACCTTCTTGAACTGCATCCAATGCAATTATATCCCTCCTTAAGTAAGGAGACCAAATCTGTACATAATACTCTAGATGCAGACTCACCAATGTCCTGTACAGTTGTAACAAGACCTCCCTACTGTTATACTCCATCCCCTTTACAATAAATGCCAATATTCCATTTGCCGCCTAATTACTTGCTGTGCCAGCATGCTAACATTTTGTGATTCATGTATAAGGATACCGTGATCCCTCTGTACCGCAGCATTCTGCAGTCTCTCTCCATTTAAATAATATTCTGCTTCTCTATTCTTCCTGCCAAAGTGTACAATCTCACATTTTCTCACATTATACTCCATCTGCCAATTTTTTGCCCACTCACTTAACCTATCTATATCTCTGCAGACACTGTGTCCTCCTCATGACTTGCTTTCCTACCTATCTTCGTATCATTCGCAAATTTGGTTACAATACACTGTCCCTTCAAGTCATTCATAAAGATTGTAAATAGTTGAGGCCCCAGCACTGATCATTGTGACACTCCACTTGTTACAGTTTGCCAGCCTGAAAATGCCCCATTTAGCCTGACTCTCTGTTTCCTGTTAGTTAGCCAATCCTCTATCCATGCTAATTTATTATCCCCAACACCATGAGCTCTTATCTTGTGTAGTAACCTTATTGAATGCCTTTTGGAAATCCAAATACACTACATCTGATGAAAGCTCACAGACCTGAAACGTTAGCTCTGTTTCTCTCTCCACAGATGCTGCCTGACCGGCTGAGTATTTCCTGCACTTTCTGTTTTTATTACACTACATCTACTGGTTCCCCTTTATCCACCCTGTTTGTTACATCTGCAAAGAAATCTAATAAATTTGTCAAACACAATGTCTCTTTCATAAAACTGTGTTGACTCTGCGTGATCATAGAATCATAGAAAGTTTAAGGCACAGTAAGAGGCCATTTGGCTCATCGTGTCTGTGTCAGCTGAAAAACGATCCACCTATTCTAATCCCACCTTCCAGCATTTGGTCCATAGCCCTTCAGCTTACGGCACTTGAGGTGCATATCCAGACTCCTTTTGAATGAGTTGAGGATCTCTGCCTCTGATGGGTCTCTGATTGCATTATGATTTTCTAAATGTCCTGCTACTACTTCCTTAATAATGGATTCTTGTATTTTCCCAATGACAGATGTTAAACTAACTGGCCTATAGTTTCCTGCTTTCTATCTCCCTCCTTTCTTGAATAGAGGTATTGCATTTGTGGTTTTCCAATCCACTGGGACCTTACCAGAATCTAGGGAATTTTGGAAGATTACAACCAATGCATCCACTATCCCTTCTTTTAAGACCCTAGGATGCAGGCCATCAGGTCCTGGGGACTTGTCAGCCTTGATTCCCATTAGTTTTCCTAGTACTTTTTCTCTTGTGACAGTGGTTGTTTTAAGTTTCCCCTCCCCTTTTGCTTCTTGATTTTCTGTTCTCCTTGGGATGCCATTTCCTTGTTTCCCATTATTAATTCCCCAGTCTCATCCCCTAAGGGACCAATGCTTATTCTAGCTACTCCCTTCGTTTTTATATATTTGCAGAAGCTTTTACTGTGTTTTTATATTTCTTGTTAGTTTATTCTCATACTCTAATTCTGCCCTGTTTTTTTAATCATCCTCTGCTAGTTTCTAAAATGTTCCCAATCTTCTGGCCTACCCCTAATCTTTGCAGCATTGTACACCTTTTCTTTCAATTTGATACCATTTTTAACTTCCTCAGTTAACCATAGGTGATGCATTCTTGTCAGAGTCTTTCTTTCTCAATGGAATATATCTTTGTTCAGTGTTATGAAATATCTCCTCAAATGCCTGCTCCCCTGCCTCGGTCGTCGTGGACGGGCAGGATCAACGATAGCGGAAAACGCCTTCTTGAGCTTTGTGTCCTGAATGAACTCTGCATCACCAACACCTTCTTCCAGGGCAGACATCGCCACAAGGTATCATGATGTTACCCAAGGTCTGGACATTGGCACCAACTAGACCTAGTCATCACGAGGAGTTGCAAAGTTGCAATGTTCTTCACACCTGCAGCTACCACAGCACAGATTGTGACACTAACCACTCTCTTATCAGCAGCAGAGTGAAGACACACCCCTGACAGCTCCAAACACAACGGCCCGCCACACATCAACATCCCTTGCATAAGCAATGATCCCAAATAGCAGCACTTCGTACTGCCGCTGGAATGATTGCTACCCTCCAAAGCTTTAACAGGGAGCAATAATGCCAGCATCGATGAAGCTTGGAAGTTACTAAGCTTAATCATCTATGAAGCAGCAGAAGCATCATTTAGTAAAGGCAGAACCCGCAACAAGAGCTGGTTTGAGATCTACTCAGCTGAGATGATATCTCTCATTGATGCAAAAAACAAAGCCTACATGATGCACAACATAAACCCAACAGCTAAGACATTGCATGACCTGAAAGTAGCCAAGACAGCCGTGTAAAGGAGAAGGAGATACTGCACAAACACTGGGTCAGCTTATATCCGGAAATCCAAACTGCATGTGACAAAGGAAATCTAAGAGCTATGTACAAATGAATCAAGAGGGCGCTTGGCTCTGCCATCACCAAAGTTGCTCCCCTGAAGTCGGCAGATGGTGAAGTACTCACCAACTGAAGTAAACAGATGTCCCGCTGGGCTGAACACGACTGTGAGCTGTACTCCTGAGTCAGACATCTCCCAGTCTATGCTCGATGCTCTCCCCCAATTTCCTGTCATGGATGAGTTAGATGAAGAACCCTCATCACTGGAGCTCGGGGCAAAATCGGAGGGGCGCAGGCCGTGTCGGGCTCAGGTCCACTGTGGTTCGGGTCGGGTTCTTCTTCCCGACCTGAGCAGGTCTTTAATCTGTGGCACATTATGGGTATATCCTGGCAGGATAAAATCCCAAATGTGACAGTCCTCTCAAAGGCAGAGCTCCCAAGTGTGTGAGCACTAATCAAACAGAGGCGGCTTCACTGGATTGGACACATCCACAGGCTGGAAGACGGTCACATACCCAAAGACCTTCTGGATGGTGAGGCAGCTGGGGCCAGATGACCAGTGGAGTGCCCAAAGCTCTGCTTCAAGGATGCTTGCAAGCCTGACATGAAGGCCCTAAATGTTGCCTATTGCACTTGGGAGTCAGTATCTTGCAAAAGAGGGTAATGACGACACATCCTGTGGGCTGGTGTGCACTACCACAATGACCAGTTGCTACAGCAGTTTGGCAATAAGCGCCAATGCCAAAAACAACAACTCACAGCGTCACTTGGCAGGTTCACATGCAGCACTTGTGGCAGAACCTGCCTGTCAAGGATTGGCCTTCACAACCATCAGCAAAGATGCACCAAGAGAAGACACCCCACTGAAATGGATTGTTTGCTATGTGTCCATCACCTTTCATAGATGGAAGGATACCAGCCACCCATTTCTCCACTATCTTGCCTTTTAACTTATTTTCCCAGTCCACTTTAGCCAAATCTGTCTTCATACCTTTGCAACTGCTTTTATTTAAGTTTAAGACACTAGCTTCAGACATGTTACGATCACTCTTGCCCAGAGGATCCTTTATTATGAGGTCACTTATTAATCCTGTTTCATTACACATTACCAAGTCTAAAATAGGTTGCTCCTAGGTTGGTTCGAGAATGTATTGTTCCAAGAAACTGTCCCTAATACACTCTATGAACTCATCCTCCAGGCTACCTTTGCAAATTTGATTAGTCCAATCCATATGAAGATTAAAATTGTCCACAATTATTGCAGTACTTTTCCTACAAGCCCCCATTATTTCTTACTTTATATTCTTTCCTACAGTGCAGCTACTATTACGGGGCCTATAAACTACTCTCACCAGTGACTTGTTTCCTTTGCTATTTCTTTTCACTACCCAAACTGATTCTGCATCTTGATTTTCCAAGCCAAGATCATTTCTCACTACAGTACTGATCTCATCCTTTATTAACAGAGCTACCCACCTCCTTTTCCTATCCTTTTTAAAATGTCAAATACCCTTGAATATTTAGTTCTCAGCCTTGGTCACCTTGCAACCACGTCTCTGTAATGACTATCGTATCATACTCATTTCTTTCTATTTGTGCTATCAATTCATCCATCTTGTTACGAATGCTGTGTGCATTCAGATAAAGTGCCTTTAATTCTGTCTCTTTTACTATTTTTCCCTACTCTGACCTTATTTGCGGCACACTCTTATGTTTGTACGCTCTGTCCCTTCCTGTCACATTCTGGTTATCATTACCCGTATCGTTACCCTACACTACTGCCTTGTCCTTTCTTGTTAACTTTCTAAATTTCCCCTCACCTGAACCCTCCACCCCCCCCCCCCCCCCTTCCACTATATAGTTTAAAGCCCTCTCTACAGCCCTACTTACAAAACATACAAAATTGACAGGTAGGAAAAGGCCAACTGGTCCATCAAGACTGCCCTACACTCATGATAGCCAGAGAGTCATGTTAGACACCTACAGCCCCATCCCTCCCTCCTCCCACTGCAGCCATGTAATCTCCTCAGAGAGGCAAAAAAAAAACACCAGGGAGGGTCAAGCAAAAAAAAAATATGCTGGAAAATTCCTCTCTGATTCACTCAGGCCACATCTGTTAGACCAGGAGATCACACAGAACATGAAGAAGAAGAATGTGAAAATAAATAAAATGGAACAAAGCCAAAGGACGCAGCATCAAAAATAGAATCACAGAATCATAGAATAGTTACAGCACAGAAGGAGGCCATTCGACCTGTCATGTCCATGCTGACTCTCTGCAAGAGCAACTAGTCCCATTCTCCCTCCCTTTCACCATCTTTTCACTTCAGTTGCTTATCCCATTCCCTTTTGAAAGCCACAATTGAATCTGCCTCCACCACACTCTGAAGGAGTGCATTCCAGATCCTAATCACTTGCTGCGTAAAAACATTTTCCCTCATGGTGCTGTTGGTTCTTTTGCCAATCACCTTAAATCGGTGTCCTCTGGATCGTACGAACATCCGAATTAGGAGCACTCGGCTCCTCGAGCCTGCTCCGCCATTCAACAAGATCATAGTCAATCTGATTGTAACCTCAACTCCACATTCCCACCTACCCCCGATAATCTTTTACCCCTTGCTTATCAAGAATCTATCTACCTCTGCCTTAAAAATATTCAAAGACTCTGCTTCCATCGCCTTTTGAGGAAGAGAATTCCAAAGGTCATGACCCTCTGAGAGAAAAAATGTCTCCTCATCTCTGTCTTAAATGTGCAACCCCTTATTTTTAAACAGTGACCTCTAGTTCGAGATTCTCCCACAACAAGAAACATCCTTTCCACATCCACCCTGTCAAGACCCCTCAGGATCTTGTATATTTCAATCAAGTCGTCTCTTACTCTTCTAAACTCTAGCAGATACAAGCCTAGCCTGTCCAATCTTTCCTCATAAGGGAACCCACCCATTCCAGGTATTAGTAAGCCTTCTCTGAACTACTTCCAATGCAATTATATCGTTCCTTAAATAAGGAGACCAACCCTGTACACAGTACTCCAGATGTGATCTCATCAATGCCCTGTAGAGCTGAAGCATAACCTCCCTACTTTTGTATCCAATTCCCCTCGCATTATATAACATCCTATTAGCTTTCCTAATTTCTTGTTGTACCTGTATAACCTTTTGCAATTCATGCACTAGGACAGCCAGATCTCTCTGCATCTCAGAGCTCTGCAATCTCTCACCATTTAGATAATATACTTCTTTTTTATTCTTCCTGCCAAAATGGACAATTTCACATTTTCCCACATTATACTTCATTTGCCAGATCTTTACCCACTCACTTAACCTATCTATATCCCTTTGTAGCCTCCTTATGTCCTCTTCATAACTTACTTTCCTACCTATCTTTGTGTCATCAGCAAATTTAGCAACCATACCTTCGGTCCCTTCATCCAAATCATTTATATAAATTGTAAGAAGTTGAGGCAGACCACTTGTTACATCTTGCCAACCAGAAAATGACCCATTTTTGCCTACTCCCTGTTTCCTGTTAGCTAGTCAATTTTCTATCCATGCCAATATGTTACCCCCTCCACCATGAGCTTTTATTTTCCACAATAACATTTGATGTGGCACCTTATCAAATGCCTTCTGGAAATCCAAGTACAGTACATCCACCAGTTCCCCTTTATCCACAGCACATGTTACTTCTTCAAAGAACTCCAATGAATTGGTTAAACATGATAATCTTTCACAAAACCATGTTGACTCAGCCTGATTACCTTGAATTTTTCTAAATGCCCTGTTATAACGTTTTTAATAATAACCTCTAAGGATCTAGACCCTTACATTATTGGGAACAGTTTCTTTCCATTTACTCTGTCCAGACCCCTCATGATTTTGAACACCTCGATCAAATCTCCTGTTAGTCCCTAAGGAGAACAACCCCAGCTTCTCCAATCTACCAACATAACTGAAGTCCCTCATCCCTGGAACCATTCTTGCAATACTTTTCCCACATCCTCTCTAAATACTAAAAGAATATTAAAGAATACAATGAGTACAACTGCACACAAAATCAAAGTTGTGTTTTGTTTAGTCTTGCAAAGAGGCATTACTGTTGTACAGAATAATAGCTGATAAGAAAGAAAATGCATTTCTATAGCACCTTTCATGACCTCAGGACGTCCCAAAGCACTTTACATGGAGATTATTACAAGAAAGCAGACTTATTAATGGATTTGGGAGACATCACAGACTATGAAATGGTTTCTAGCCATTGTCCAATTTGGAATTGCTCCAATGCAGACAGCATCATTTGATTGCATACCAATTCTTGATGTGGGAATTTCTTTGGTCCTTTTTTTTGTAAGACAGCAGCTATTTTGGAAATATTGATGGCTCGGACACTCTACTGAGTTAACAAATAGCAAAGTCCTTCATAAAGGATTAGCAACTGCAGTGTTAACACTGCGAAGTTCATGGAGAAATGAGGTGCAGTCAATTATTAGAATGTAACACATTGGAACGATTACAGGGCATTTCAAGTGCTTTCAAAACATTGAAAGCACGTTTGAGCAGTTGATATTCATCAAAAGCCCAAATAAAGACTGCAGCCTTGACATTGCAGGGCACCCAGTTTTTTTATATACTACATTTATTTGTGCAGTTCATGGTGTAAGGAAGGGCATTGCTTCCTGCTGACTGAGGCAAATGCCATCAGCAACATACCTTGCATCAGTGTCTGGAGAAAGTGATTAATGGCAGCAATTTGTGAGCACTCAGATCTGCTTCAAGCCTGGTTTATTGTTACTTCCCTTATATCTTATCATAATTCTGATTCTGGCTAATGACCTATGATGTTTTAAAAGAAGTTAGGGAAAATTTGCAGGAACAAGTAGGGGCAAGAGGTGAGACTAATTGGATAGCTCTTTCAAATGGACTGTCAAGAGCACAATAGGCTGAATGGGATCCTTCTGTGCTTGGTGGAGCCACACCTGGAGTATTGTGTACAGTTTTGGTCTCCTTACCTAAGGAAGGAGAAACTTGCCTTAGAGGGAGTGCAATGTAGGTTTACTGGATTGATTCCTGGAATAAGGGGACTGTCCTATGAGGAGAGATTGAGTAGACTAGGCTTATATTCCATTGCATTTGGAAGAATAAGAGGCGATCACATTGAACCACATAAAATTCTTAAGGGCTGTACACCCAAATCTAAGTCATTAATATATATCAAGAAAAGCAGGGATCCTAACAGCGACCATTGGGGAACCCCACTATACACTACAGATGGGGCTATTCTGGACCTGGTATTGAGGAATGAGCCCGGCCAGGTGGTCGAAGTTTCAGTGGGGGAGCATTTTGGGAGCAGTGACCATAATTCCATAAGTTTTAAGGTACTTGTGGATAAGAATAAGAGTAGTTCTCGGGTGAAGGTGCTAAATTGGGGGAAGGCTAATTATAACAATATTAGGCAGGAACTGAAGAATTTAGATTGGGGGCGGTTGTTTGAGGGTAAATCAACATCTGACATGTGGGAGTCTTTCAAACATCAGCTGATTAGAATCCAGGACCAGCATGTTCCTGTGAGGAAGAAAGACAAGTTTGGCAAGTTTCAGGAAGCTTGGATAACGCGTGATATCGTGAGCCTAGTCAAAAAGAAAAAGGAAGCATTTGTAAGGGCTGGAAGGCTGGGAACAGACGAATCACTTGAGGAATATAAAGACGGTAGGAAGGAACTTGAGCAAGGAGTTAGGAGGGCTAAAAGGGGTCATGAAAAGTCATTGGCAAACAGATTAAGGAAAATCCCAAGGCTTTTTATACATATATAAAGAGCAAGAGGGTAGCCAGGGAAAGGGTTGGCCCACTCAAGGACAGAGATGGGAATCTATGTGTGGAGCCAGAGGAAATGGGCGAGGTGCTAAATGAGTATTTTGCATCAGTATTCGCAAAAGAGAAGGACTTGGTGGATGATGAGCCTAGGGAAGGGAGTGCAGATAGTCTCAGTCATCTCATTATCAAAAAGGAGGTGGTGTTGGGTGTCTTGCAAAGCATTAAGGTAGATAAGTCCCCAGGGCCCGATGGGATCTACCCTAGAGTACTGAGGGAGGCAAGGGAAGAAATTGCTGGGACCTTGACAGAAATCTTTGCATCCTCATTGGCTGCAGGTGAGGTCCCAGAGGACTGGAGAATAGCCAATGTTGTTCCTTTGTTTAAGAAGGGTAGCAAGGATAATCCAGGAAATTATAGGCCGGTGAGCCTTACGTCAGTGGTAGGGAAACTATTAGAGAGGATTCTTCGGGACAGGATTTACTCCCATTTGGAAACAAACGAACGTATTAGCGAGAGACAGCATGGTTTTGTGAAGGGAAGGTCGTGTCTTACTAATTTGATTGAGTTTTTTGAGGAAGTGACGAAGATGATTGATGAGGGAAGGACAGTGGATGTTGTCTATTTGGACTTTAGTAAAGCCTTTGACAAGGTCTTTTAAGAAGTATCTAGACAGATACATGAATGGGCAGGAAGCAAAGAGATACAGACCCTAAGAAAATAGGCGACATGTTTAGATAGAGGATCTGGATCGGCGCAGGCTTGGAGGGCCGAAGGGCCTGTTCCTGTGCTGTAATTTTCTTTGTTCTTTGTTCTTTGTACACTTTCCTCTAGTCTGAAAAACAACCGTTCACCACTACTGTCTGTTTCCTGTCACTCAGCCAACCTCGTATCCGTGCTGCTACTGTGCCTTTTATTCCATGGGCTCTAACTTTGCTGACAAACCTGTTATATGGTACTTCATCAAATGCCTTTTGGAAGTCCATGTACACCACAGCAACTGCATTACCCTCATCAACTCTCTCTGTTACCACACCAAAAAACTCAGCAAATTAGTTCGTTAAACATGATTTGCCCTTAACAAATTCATGCTGGCTTTCCTTAATTAATCCAAGTGACTGTTAATTTTATCCCAAATTATCGTTTCTAAAAGCTTTCCCACCACCGAGGTTAAACTGACTGACCTGTCATTGCTGGGCTTGTTCTTACACCCTTTTTTGAAGGGTGTAATATTTGCAATTCTCCCTTCCTCTGGCACCACCCCTCTAAGGATCATTGGAAGATTATGGCCAGTGCCTCCACATTTTCCACCCTTCGTTCCCTCAGTATCCTTGGATGCATCGCATCCGGTCCTGGTTACTTACCAACTTTAAGTACAGGCAATCTATCTAATACCTCCTCTTTATTAATTCTAAGCCCATCCAGTGTCTTAACTACCTCCTCTTTCACTATAACTTGGGCAGCATTTTCTTCCTTGGTAAAGACAGATGCAAAGTACTTATTTAGTACCTCAGCCATGCTCCCGCCTCCATGCATAAATTCCCTTTTAGGTCCCTAATCGGCCCCACTCCTCCACTTCACTTAGAAGGTTGTGAATCTCTACCCAAGAGAGCTGTGGATGATTGGTCACTGAGTGATTCAAGACAGAGGTTGATAGATTTTTGCATACTAAGGGACTCAAACGATATGGGGATCGTGGAGTTGAAGTAGAAGATCATGGTGGAGCAGGCTTGAGGGGCTGAATGGCCTCCTCTAGCTCCTATTTCATATGGCTTTATGATTCTAAGAAATGATATTCAATATATGTTATGGGTTATTTAAATCAAGTTGTTTAAACAGAACATATGGCTGCACGCAGTCAATGTTGACATAATTTGGAGGATTTACCAAGGGATTGTGGCATTGTGCCAAAATCACTGGCCCCTAAATCAAGCCATCCCACTCTGCATGATCACGTTCTGCGATGTATTCATTGCAAGTTTTTTTGAATTGACAGTCACCAATTATTGAGAAATATTCCAGCAGATGAATTTACTTTGGCAACGCTGTAGCTGTGGGAATATTATTTTTTTCAAAATATGACAAGGAAGTAACAAGAATTGGCATTACCTACAGAGCAGAATTCTTGGTGTTGCATTTAATCTCAAGACAGATGTCTTCACAGCTCAAAGTGTCGACTTAATCCTTTTCAATCATTCATTTCCCTTCTTTTTTTGAATGAGGCCCTGAGCCTGTACTGTAGCTAAAAGGCACCAGCAATAAACAGAGAGAATTCAGTCATGTAATAAATTCAATACTACCGCTTTGAAAGTTATTTTAGTGTCAGTCGAGCGACTAACGGATAAAACGCACAAAAGTTGCACGTCGACATATCCAGGCACATGCAGGTAGCAACCAGCAGAGATCTGGTACTTACCCCGTACAAACAGAGCAGTGGGCACAGGACTCATCGCCATGAAAATACCCGACAGGAAAAATGTATCATTCGTTTCCCCACACCGTATGAAAAAGCAAAACCTGCGTTCTGCGGATAGAACTGAGGCTTCCAAACAGATCCTTGCCATTCTGTAAACCCGTGGCTACACAAAAACACATCAAAATACTGGCAACAATACAGGTTTTTTATTAAAAGGATACTTTCTATCAAAAAGCATTAGTTAGTTAACAGAATAGGTCGCATTGAAATTACAAGATAAGATGGAATATTTACTTTTGATTGATAGCTGGTATCCAGTCATTTCTATTCTCTATACTGATCCAGTGTCTCAGTCAGTGTCAATAGCTTTATCCTTAAATTCATCCTTTACTTCGAAATAAGAATATAAATGATTCCAGTAAAATGAATCTAACCTGCTTTGTTGAAGGTGCACTTTGTCCTGATTTTCCACAGTTTTTTTTTCCCTCCTCAAAGACTCTTGGCCTCCCAATAAGCTACTTCATCTTTAGATCAGGCCACCCATGAGATGCAAATTGGTATCTAATTGGCTCTGTAATGTCTTTAAAAATGATTCATCAGACCTATGGCTGGATGGCTGGTTGAAAATTCGAGCAGTTCCATGATGGACATCTTCAAGCCAATGCTGGGTTGGCTCTCAGCCAGAGGGATAATAAAGGTGCTGCAATTGGGTTTTGAGAAGAAATGGGAACCCAACCAGTGTTTTCTCTGGCAGCCCGGCCTTTTGTTTGCTTATTGGATGTGGGCACCACTGGCAAGGCCAGCCTTTATTGCCCATCCCTAATTGCACTTGAGAAGATGGTGGTGAGCTGCCTTCTTGAACCACTGCAGTCCATTTGGTGCGGGTACACCCACAGTGCTGTTAGGAAGGGAGTTCCAGGGTCTTGACCCAACGACAGTGAAGGAACGGCGGGCGATATGGTTCCAAGTCAGGATGGTGTGTGACTTGGAGGGGAACTTGTAGGTGGTGGTGTTCCCATGCATTTGCAGCCCTTGTCCTTTTTTTCTAAGGACAGAGGCAGAGGCAACCCCATGCCAACAAGACTGAGCGCCTTCAGGGGAAAGGGGGAGGGCAACTGTGAGAGGAAACATGTAGCAAGTGTTGTTTTCCTTTGCTTGCTTTTAGTTTGCGAACGCCACTGTACTTCAAAGAAAAAAAACAGCTTTCTCAATGCACCAGGTAGACTCATGTTAAGACTTTCAATTGCCAAAATTAGAGTTGACTCCCAGTTGAGTAGTCAGCACAAATTAACCATTGGAAACTGGACTTTTTAACACTCACATATACACACACACACACATACACACAGTCAGACACACGTACACACACAGGGACACGCACACACACACACACACAGACACATGCACACACGGACACACACATGAAAACGCAAGCACACAGACATGCACACAAACACATACACATGCACATAGACAGACGCACACACACGGACACGCACACGGACACACACCCAGACATATGCACACACACACACACGTGCACACACGGACACACGCATGAACGCACACGCACACAGACATGCACACAAACACATACACATACACATGCACACAGACAGACGCACACACATGGACATACACACGGACACGCACACACACATGCACACAGACACACGCGTGCACACAAACACCAAATCACAGATCTCGGAGGCAAATATTTTGTACTACTTATATCCAATCAGCTGGCACTCTCCTCTCATCTCTGTTGCATGCTTATGTCTTCAACAAATTGCATAGTGCGGTCAATCTAAACTGTCTTAAAATAACCACAAACAGTTTATTTTAAAAGAAAGCTTTAATTAAATGCAGTATTACAATAAATACAAAGGCCAAACAGAACAAAGATGCCAAAATATATAGGAATGTATCGAATAACAAATGTGTTACAAGAATATAGCACAATCCCGGGGCTGAGACAACATCAGCTGCACCAGGAGTCAAGTTCAAGTGGTTTCGTGTAAATCAGAAGAATTCCCTAGATTATATCACAGCTCATAACCAGTTTGCCCAGTTACTATTTTCCACTTAAACACAGCAGAGCCTAAAGCCCAAGTCAAATCATGTCACGTGCCAATATAATCCTTGTCTTCGATTGGTGGAAAGTCTACTGAGTAGCAGTTTGGTTGGTGAGAAAACGTACAGGCATCAAATTGTCTGCAATTCTAGGTTACACATGTGGAGTTTATTGCAAGAATGTAATCTCTCCTGTCACTGTACATCTCCTGCTTACTCCGTGTCCCAGTGTCTCCCCATTTTAACTCTGTGTAAGTGAATGAGTTTTGAGAGTGTTAAAATCTCACCCAGTACTGTGTCTGGGCAAATGGTTAAGGAGAAATGATTTATCCCAGGCTACTTCAGGTCATTTGACCAGAGCTGTGTGTGTACAGCTGGTGGACACTGGCCCTCTGTTCCAATGTTGTTTTTGTCTCCCTAATTCTGCTGGGAGGTACCTGGCCCTTCCTCAGTGTAGCATCGCTGTGATCAAGTAGCTCAGCAAGAGTGCAGGGGATCATATCCACCAGGTAGATTATAACAACAGCCGCATGGTACACACCAGACAGGCAGGCAGATAAAAATAGAAAGGGGGTCTGAGATCCCCCACAACTTGCACCATCCCCATATATCCCAGCGAGCTCCTTATTTTGGGTGAGTGCTTTGCTGACCTCTTGCCACCACCATAAGCATCAACTACAAAGGCACCCCTAAACCGAATTAAGCAGAACGACTATTTCAGGCAGATCCTGGCATTAAGTCCTAACCGTCCCATGACCTCTAGAGCTCCTTCACCCTCCTATAGACACCTGATGGTTCCAGGACTTCAATCGCAGGAAAGGTGGCAAGATTCATAGGTTGTCAGCGGAGGCTTCTGAATCACCTGCTCTGCATGTTTTATCATTCATTTGTTTCTTTAGTTATCATTGTTTGTTCGTTACACTGGCCACAATGTTTGGCGGGAAAATTAATCTCCAGTTTATGGACATTCCAGGACAATCCTGGAAGGTTGGGAACCCCAGTTGTCCGATTATATCTGGGTCGATAAATTGCCTGCGTCCCGCCCCCCTCCCCCCACCTTTGGCACCATGCCATTGTGGAATTCATTTTCCATAAATTTAAAAGAACTTCCCTTCTTCGTTTCCGAGATGGTGAAGGGTTTAGTGTTACTGTGATGCGAGTAACCAAACTAGTGGCAAGACTCTACCAGAAGTGAAAAACTACAATAACTGCGGTGGTGTAAATTTACAGGAAAAGTTTGCAGCACAATCTGACCCATTTGTGATTTCCACAATGCAGGGAGATTATGTGAGCTGTACATATCACAGAAACAATAATGGGGTGTTCAATATGAACTGCAGGTTCTGCAATTCAGCTAATATTTTGTATATGGCAGATATTTGGCTTGCCTTCAGTGGTGGAAAAATATCATCTGTGCCTCACACGAGGAATCTGGACAGTGAGGAGTTTGTGATTAATGGCGATGATCCAAGACCCAAAGCTCACTGGTGTTGCCACCTCAAAGGAAACTAATTTGGAAATGCCATATTCCTATAGCTATGGAATAAAGTGGCCTAAAGTACAGTGAATGCTATATATTACAGACATCTTACAGACTGGTATTGGCTGTCCTTGTTTTGTAGCTGCCCTTATTTTCAAAATGGTCATTGTATGTACTGTAAAAATTCTCAGTAGAATGGGGAGTTTTTTTACCCAGCATCCATAGTGGCAGAGAAACCCCTCTATCCTCAGGACCAAGCCGGAGATAGAGCAGTTTCTTTGCTGCTGTACAATCTGGATAAAGAGATCCTCCATTCCACAAAAGCCGTTCCTTTCATGAAAGCCCTTTGCCACCACTCGCTGACCCAGCGTACACTGACCTCATGGGAATTCAGGGCCCCAGAAAGAAAGTAAAATGCAGAGAGGAAGCATCAGTGATCCCGACTCAGTCGACGTTTCAGATACAGCAACTTTGCAACAGGCTGCATGCCTTGTGTTTTTACATTGCTAAAGGTACTTGGTACATTGAAAGCTGTCCGCTATTCAATGTGCGAGTGTGCATGGTTTTCAGAGTGCCTCTTGTATATTTTACCATGCAAGTTACTTGGGTCTCTCAATAAGTGTCTGCTTTTCGCAGGTGTCTGTTTTTTGGGAGTGTCTGTTTATATAGGTTTCACTGTACAATTTCAGATACCTCGCTCTCTTTGTGTATCCAATACTTTGAATGAAAGCAGGTGTTGCGGATATCTCTAGTATGTCACTATTATTCATGCTGTAACTGTATATTACTGTCTGACTACAAGATGGATTTTATTTTTTCGTGTCTGTTCTTTTGTTGCATATCAGGGGTAGAAAATGCCTTAAAACCTTTCAGTCTAAATTGAGAAAGAGTTCCCCGATCAGTGGTCCATTTAAATTCAAAGCCACGAGAAAGCGTACCTTCATCAGTTGCTTTATCTCTGCCACGGGAGTCCGACTCCTTTCTGTGTTTTGATGTGTGAGATGAGCCAGGTCTGCTCCTGCTTCGTGATGCCTTCACTGCGCAGTACAAAAAAAACCAGATAATTTTAGCAACTTATCATAGATCTGTACAGCGTGGGAGGCCATTCAGCCCATTGTGTCTGTGCCAGCTCTTTGAAGGGGCTATCCAATTAGCCTCACTCCCCCTGCTCTCTCCCCAGAGCCCTGCACATTTTTCCTTTTAAGATTATATCCAATTCCCTTTTGAAAGTTACTATTGAATCTGCTTCCACCGCCCGTTCAGGCAGAACATTCCAGATCATCATAAATCACAACATAAAAAGATTACCCCTCACCTCCCACTCTGGCTCTTTGGCCAATTGCCTTAAACCTGTGTCTCTCTGGTTACCGACCCTCCTGCCATTGGCAACAGTTTCTCCTTTCTTACTCTATCAAAACCCTTCTAAAATGTGCTAGTTACCATTGCTCTTAAATTTTCCCTTTCAAATATTTATTCGATTCTCTTTTGAAAGTTGCTATCGAACCTGTTTGCTCCATCTTTTCACACCACACATTGCGTAAAAAAAGTCTGCGCCAATTATCTTAAATCTGTATCCTCTTGTTACTAACTGCACTGCAGTGGAGACAGTTTCTCACTATCGACCCTTTTGATAGGTTTTCGATACCCCTTATAATTTTGAACCTTTATGCTATCCAGTAGTCTAACTCTCTCTTCTCCAAAAGGAACACAATCCCAGCTTTTCTAGCCTCTACACATAACTGAAGTCTCACATCTCCCTGCACCATTCTATAAATCTCCTTTGCACCCTCTTCAAGGCCTTGATATTCTTCCTAAAAGTATGGAGCCCAGAATGGATTGCAATACTCCAGCTGAGGCCTAACCAGTAATTTATAAAGGTTTAGCATAACTTCCCTGCTTTTGTGCTCCATGCTTCTAGTTTATGAAGCCCAGGATCCCACTTGCTTCCCTTAACAATCTTGTCCTGCCACCTACAAGCCTGATCAACAAGTATAAATGTTACCACACCACAAACAATGATTATTCTGACAAGCAGCCTGAAGTTTATTTTTAATTTCTATCAAGTTATAAAGTCAAGTAGCGTGTTTCAGATAAAAAGCCTCCAATATCCTTGCTTCCTGCTCGTATTCATACTTGGGCCTTCACAGAGGTTGGGCTGTATTTTAACAGCCCGCTGTCGCTCACGGCGAAAAACTCAAAAAATGGTTGCGATCTCCCGCGCGGCGGCTCATTTAAATAGCCAGGGCGGCCTGCCCCCACACCCCCCCCCCCCCAAATCACATGGAGGGGGCAGGCTGTCCGTCACCCGCAATGGCATCAGCTGCCTGTGCACAGGCGCTGGCACCATTTTGAAAGGGCAGACACCTCTGCTGGAAAATTTGAACTTTTAAAGTGAAACCCCACCCCTCCCCTCCAAAATTTACTAAATAAAATTGTAATGCCCCTTTCCAACCACCCAGTAAAAATTACAGTAAGATTTTGCCTTTCTTCCCCTGCCAAAACACTTACGTTTGACAGAGCTCGGCAGGAAATGCAGCTCAGATTTTCCGATATACCCTGTCAGTGTATACATTTCCATGTCAGAAAAATTACCCTCACTCTGCAAACAATTTTTAAACTTTGTTCCAATAAGTAAGGACTTTTCCTGCAACTTCCCATTAATAATATCGGTGAGGATGTCCTAAAGCGCTTTACAGCCAATGAAACACATTTGAAGTGTAGTCACGGTTGTAATGTCAGAAAGGCAGCAGCCAATTTGCACACAACAAGATCCCACAAACAACCATGTGATAATGACCAGATAATCTGTTTTTAGTGATGTTATTTGAGAGATAAACTTTGGTCAGGACACCAGGGGGAACTCCCTGCTCTTCTTCAATAATAGTGCCATGAGATCTTTCACATCTAGCCTCAGTTTAACATCTTATCCGAAAGATAGCATCTCCAGCAGTGCAGCACTCCCTCAGTACTGCACTGGGAGTATAAGCCTGCATTTTGAGCTCAATTCTCTGGAATGGGGCTTGAACCTACAACCTTCTGTTCCAGAGGCAGAGAGCAATACCCACTGGGGCATATCGAACACTCAGATTTAACACATTTGACACATAAGAACTCTCATAATAGCGCTAACAGACATTTCGACTCCTCTGTCGCTTACGCCCCTTATTTGGTTCCCTAGCAAAAAAAAAATTGAGCTCCCGCTTGAATTTGCCAACATGATCTCCTTCCACTGCCTCCCTGCCAAGTCTAGTTCACACATTCCGTCCCTCTGTGTGAAGTAACTCAGTCTAAAATGTTCACCGTTCCTCAAGTGAGCTTGAGTTGATGCCCCTGGTTATGGGAATTGTGATTAGGTATAACAAGTTCATGTCTGACCAGCACGCTGTTTGCCACTTACGCTGGTTCGAGTTGCTAGCTTACAGCATGTAGGTGATGCTA
Source organism: Heterodontus francisci (assembly GCF_036365525.1). Taxonomy (NCBI): domain Eukaryota; kingdom Metazoa; phylum Chordata; class Chondrichthyes; order Heterodontiformes; family Heterodontidae; genus Heterodontus; species Heterodontus francisci. Next base: position 194,154,784 of record NC_090375.1, read on the forward strand.
GTCTGCTCCCTTTGTTTTATATTATTGCCATGATTATCTATCTTGTGTCTGGGAACTGTTTCCAAACTTGCACACAAAAACTCGTTCCCACAAGAACACTCACCGGAGCATGTTAGCAGCAGATGGCTCGAGACTTACTGATGGAAAGTGCCTTGTTTGATAAGTGATTGTCTGTGAAATTATAACAAGAACTCCCCAGAGAAAACAGACAATAACTGTGGAAAGTCAAGAAAGGTGTCTGTGCAAATATAACAAAAGTTATAGTCAAAGTAAGTTGGTGTGATCTAATGCGCTGCCTGAAAGGGTGGTAGAAATAGATGCGATAGTAACGTTTAAAGGGAATTGGATAAATATTTGAAGGGGAAAAGTTTGAAAGAGCAGGGGGTGGGCGGCGGGACTAATTAGGTAGCTATTTCAAAGAGCCAGCACCAGACACAATGGGCTGAATGGCTGAATTCAGCACTGTATCATTCTATGAGTCTAAGAAAGTCCATAAAATATTCAGTGCAACCCATTACTGCAAATAACTAATACCTGCGTTCATGAGGGAGATCATTTTGCTCTCCTAGGTCAGTTCACTGATAAGATTCTCTGTTTGCAACACATGGCTAAAGAGTGAAGCATAAACATCGATAGCAGATATTCTGAGGCTGTTACATCACCAGAATCTGTTACTAACGACATGTTCTTAAAGAGTTGTACAATTAACTACAATTGTTGAAAACTGGCTATCTGGAATGCTTTGTCTACTAAGGTTGACTTTGAGCAGCACAGTTTAGCTGATCCACATGAGACAGAGCTCTGCAATTTCCTGCCTTTGTACCATACTTGACAGTGTGGCTGGATAAAAGAAAGTAGTGTAACAACAACAACTTGAATTTATATAGCACCTTTTAAAGTAGTAAAACATCCCTAGGTGCTGCACAGGAGCGTTATAAAGCAAAATTTGACACCAAGCCACTTAAGGAGATATTAGGGCAGGTCAGCAATAGATTGGTCAGAGTTGGTTTTGTATGTAAGAGAGGTTTTTTTTGGAAGGGAAATCCAGAGTTTAGGGCCTAGGCAGCTGAAGGCATGGCCACCAATGGTGGAGCGATTAAAATCAGAGATGCTCAAAAGAGCAGAATTGGATGAGTGCAGAGATCTCGGAGGGTTGCAGGAGATTACAGAGATAAAGAGGGGTGAGGCCATGGAGGGACTTGAAAATAAAAATGAGAATTTTTAAAAATCGAGGCGTTGCCGGACCGGGAGCCAGCGTAGGTCAGCGGGTACCGGATAGGGGAATGGGACTTGGTGCATGTTAGGACACGGGCAGCAGAGTTTTGGACGAGCTAAAGTTTAGGGAGAACGGAGGTTGTGAGGCTGCCAGGAGAACTTTGGAATAGTCACCTGCGATGAAAGAGATTTATGATGCCCTAAGATTTTTAATACGAAAGAGTGTCAGCAGCCTATTCATAATATTTAGATAGAATCACTTCCCCATCTACCCCAACAACACCACCCACCACCCCCCAACTCCACCTTAAAAAATATGAGACATGTTTCACAAATATCCCATCAGATGCTTACTTGTGAACCGCCCCTGAGCAGGTAAACTCTCTTTGTTGTTGTTGCTGATTGCAAATAGCTGCACCATGTATTCCTGGTTTGGGAGTAGGCCTTCTACTAGTGCTGCTGTCTCACCCTTCAGTAAACTTAATTTCTGTGTTTTTCCACCTGTTATTGAAAAGACCATAGAACTTGTTAGAAGGAAAACACGAAGCACAAGACTGCAGTAACACACGTAAAAACAAACCGCTCAACGGTCAACTGGATGGCGGGAACAGGTCCGATGGGCTGAATGGCCTACTCCTGTTCCTATGTTCCTGTCCATGTTCCTACATCATGCCTGATCTGCATCTTAACTCCATCTGCCTGCAGTGGTTCTGTAACCCTTAATACGCAACAAAATCTATCTCGGTTTTGAAATTCACAATTGCCCCCCAGCTTTTTGGGGAAAGTGTTCCAGATTTCCACTACCCTTTGTGTGAAGAAGGGCTTCCTGACATCACCCCCTGAACGGCCTGGCTCTCATTTTCAGGTTCTGCCCCCTTGTTCTGGACTCTCCCCACCAGAGGAAATAGTTTCTCTCTATCTACCCTATCAAAACCTTTAATCATCTCAAACAGCTCGATTAGATCACCCCTTAATCTTCCGTACTCCATGGAATGCAAGCCTAGTCTTTGCGACCCATCATCATAATTTAACCTTTTTAGCCCCAGCGGAGGCCAAATGTCGAATAATGCCAGTAAATCTGTGGAACATAAGGACATGCCAGAAAATGAAGAACTACCCAACCCCATAACTCTAAAACAACTTACTCTGTTCAAATATGAAAATATTAACACACAAAATCTATATAAAAAATACATTATTGCTTACCATCAAATTTAAGTGCAACCTATTTTGAGTTCACAGGAATGAAGGCAATCTGTGTGGGTGCAGTGTGTGTGTGATCTAATCATAAAAAATATCGTCAATTTCCTTGCGAGGGTATATTTACATCTTAATATCATTCCTCTGAGATTACTGAAGCTTGCATTTTTGAAATGGTAGTTTTATTAACCTACAAAGTCGATTTCATGTCAAAAAAATCCAAAAATCCAAGTCTGTCACCACCTTTATTCTTTCATTCCTTTGTTATCCTAGTAAATTAAAACAAATACTGAGAGCCAACAATCTAGGGTTAATCTGCAGCAACAAAAAAAACTATTCGCTATATATTGTAATCTATTGAACAGCAGAACAGGAGGAGGCCATTCAGCCCCTCGTACCTGCTCCGCCATTCAATTAGGTCATGGCTGATTTGTATCTTAAATCCATCCACCCACCTTGGTTCCATAACTCTTGATACCTTTGTCCAACAAAAATCTATCGATCTCAATTTTGAAATTTTCAATTGAGCCAAAGCATTGAAAGTTTTTTTGGGGCAAGATTTCCAGAATGCAGTGTTACCGCTGACTTGAGAATACAGTGGGCTGGATTTCATTGTCCTGCTGCCAGGAGCGGCAGCGGGTGCAAAAGATGGCGGCCACCCTGTGTGGGACCCACTCCGCCATGCCACTTAACATATTGACGGTGGCCGCCCCCTCCCCCCAATCACGTGGCGCGGGTGGCACTGGCGATGCTGTTCACAGTTACACCTGATGTAGGAGCAGGTGCTGCCGCATTTTATCGGCTGCGAGCCCTGCAAACAGTGCAACATAATGCAGAGTTTCCCCTTTACCCTCCCCCCACCCCCCCCCCCCCCACCCCATACAAATCATACAGAGTTGACCCCCCCCCTTCCCCACTTCGGTGGCACCAGCTTCTCCTGGACGGGAAAAGTGAAGGAGCGTGAGTGCCGCACGATGTGCTCAAGATTGGGAAGTGAAGGTAAGATCGCGGGGAATTCAATTTGAATTTATGCAGAGAGGTATTTTAAATCGTTAAAGCAGGGTCCCGTCGCAGAGCGGCGGAGGTGCCGACACGGAGCTGGGAAGATTGGACCCGGGCGGTCCCGGCATCGGGCTCCGTAGTGGCCGCTGCTGCTCTGATTCTCCAGGCCCCCCACCCCCGCCACAAAACCCGATGTCAGCTGAGGACAAAATCCACCCCAGGGTTATAGTTAACTCTCAGCTATTAACTAGTAGAATTCCTTAAACTGACACAATGTAATCAGAGCATGAATGAACAGCATTTCCTCATGTCCTCTGCTTCTTCCTTAAATTATAGTCTTAAATTATTGAACGTAGTTTGCGGTTACATTCTTTGCCAGATGGACAACTTCACAGACATTGCTGGAGGCTGGCCTACAACAAAGGCAAGTATAACCCACCACTCCATTTTATGTTCACTTGAAAGAGAGAAACCCAACCCTGCCGAGTGGATACAGCTAATCATCAAGAAACTTGAACCAATTTACAATGAAACAGCAAATGGTGAGTTACAGCATTTCTTGCACAAATGCCTTCCAGTGCAGGGTGCCTGTCAATTACTCAGACCTGCATTGAATTTTGCATATTAATGCCTGTGCTACATAATGCAGGTCAGTGAAATAGCCATAGGTTTGTACCTTTAGGCTGTGGTTAATTCAATCATTCAGCGACAACACTGCACACCAAACTGATTTTCCACTTTTGCAGGCAAAACCTGAAGAAACTTGTCGCTATCCTTCTGTTATTGCTGTATTTTTCACTCTGAGATTGACTGAATCCATCACTTAACATAAAAACACAAAGGCGGCAACATGCCATCCACATATCAGTATAACCCAGCACAAAGCATTTGAGATATTAACGTACGATTCTGTTACTAAAATAGAAAATACTTCACCATCTTAAAACAACAATTTGCATTTATATAGTGCCTTTAATGTTGTAAAATGACCCAAGCCTCTTCACAGGAGTGTTTTAAAACAACATTTGACATCGAGCCACATAAGGAGCTATTAGGTCAGATGACTAAAAGCTTGGTCAAAGAAATAGGTTTTAAAGAGCTTCTTAAAGCAAGAGAGAGAGGTAGAGAGGTGGAGAGATTTAGGAAGGGAATTCCAGAGCTTAGGTCCCAGGAAGCTCAAGGCATGGCCAAAAATGGTGGAGCGATGAAAATCAGGGATGGGGTAGAATTGGAGGAGCGAGGAATTCTGAGATGGCTGTAAGGCTGAAGGAGATTATAGCGATAGGAAGGTGTGTGGCCATGGAGGGATTTGCATACAAGGGTTTGTCAGGCCCATAATGTTGAACTGAGACAACATGGGGAGCTGCTCGACCACGTACCCATCGTCTGTCTGCAGCATGAATGTATCTGTTTGCTGATACTGTTACTGGAACAAGCATAATAAACTGTCATTGTATATCACCCGTAACAGACCTAAAGGCCAGATAAGAACACCTGGTCAGAAGATTAAGGGGTGATCTAATTGAGGTGTTTAAGATGATTAAAGGAGTTGATAGGGTCAATACAGAGAAGCTATGACCTCTGGTGCAGGGAGTCCAGAACAAAGAGCCATAACCTTTAAATTTAGAGCCAGACTGCTCTGGGGTGATAGCACATAAAAGACAGATGAAATCTGCAACTCTCTCCCCAAAAAGCTGTTGAGGCTGGGGATCAATTGAAAAATGCAAATCTGAGATTGATAGATTGTTAGGTAAGGACATTAAGGGTCATGGAACCGAGGCAGGTAAATGGAGTTAAGAGAAAAATTAGCCAGGATCTAATGAAATGGAGAAATAGGCTCAAGGGGCTAACGGGCCTCCTCCTGTTCCAATGTTGAACAATCCTAGTGATAATGAATAGAAGGCCTTCGGTTAAGTTTTAAGGCCTATTTTTTCCCCTTCATTCGTTTATTGTAGTGAAAATGTAGGTGTGAGTAAACAATGCTGCAGCATATGCAGAGAGCCCTCACCAACCATTTGCTCGTGTTACATGATTTTATATCGAATTTTACAGCACGGAAACAGGCCATTGAGTCCAGCTGGTCCATGTCAGTGTTTATGCTCCACGCGAGCTTTCTTCCACCTTACTTCATCTCGCCCTATCAGCACATTCCTCTATTCCTTTCTCCCTCATGTGTTGATCTAGCTGCCTCTTAAATGCATCTGTAATACATGCCTCAACCATTCTCTGTGGTAGCGAGTTCCACCTTCTCAACATTCTCTGGGTAAAGAAGTTTCTCCTGAATTCCCTATTGGATTTATTAGTGACTGTCTTATATTCATGGCATCTAGTTCTGGTCTCCCCCGCAAGTGGAAACATATTCTCTACGTCTACCCTATCAAAACCCCTTCAGAATTTCAGAGGGCTCTATTAGGTCACTGCTCAGCCTTCTGTTTTCTGGAGAAAAGAGACCCAGCCTGGAAATTGTACCCTCTCAGTTTTGGATATCATCCCTGTAAAATCTTTTTTGTACTTTCTTCAGTGCCTCTATAACCTTTTTGTCATTATAGAGACCCGAGCAGTTCACAGTGCTCCAAGTGTAGTCTAATGAACATTCTGTACAAGTTTATCATAACTTCTCTGCTTTTCAATTCTATTCCTATAGAAATGAACTCCAGTGCTTGGTTTGCACTTGTTATGGCCTTGTTAACCTGTGCTGCTACTTTTAATACTATGATGCTCCCAGGAATCCTCTCTCTCTAAGAGTGGATCATCGAATGTGAGTTGGGAAGTGAATAAAAGGGTCTGATTTTTGCCTAACTCTTATTGTTGAGATCTTGGAGGTGAAACTGGTTTGCAGCAGCAGTATGAATCACACTCATAGTGAATCGGAAGCTGGTTTTTCACTACGCCTGACTGTCTTTCCACTGAAGTTCACAGACCAATAGTTTACACTCATTTTGAAGACCAGTTTCCAGTCTCATTGTCACTTTTACTTGGTCTGAACTTAAAAATCTTGGTAATATTTTCCAAGTCAATGGCAAATAAAAACTGGGCATTGAAAAATCGGCTGCCACTTCGCTACAAGCCAGTTTTGCGCTGCTGGCATTGACCAATCACACTCCTTCCCTCGTATCATTGATGAGGAACTCAAAGAGCTCATCTCAGGTACACAATCAGATAGAAACAGGAGTATTTTTACCCCAGATCAAAAGCTACCGGAATTAGCAAGTTAATGAACAGGAAGGGGTTATATTCCATGTAATTCTTAGCAATGAGGGAGTGAATTAATGCACTTTGCATGTAGTCTCCGAATCAAACGCCAACCCCCTTCCCCCACCCCAAAACTCAGGAACTAATAAGCAGGAAACACCCTGGGGATCCCATCTAAAGCATTTCCGCAGATGTTTGTCATAACTACCAGGATTTTGTATTAAATAAACTGGGGCATACATTTGTACACTCCAGAGGAACATCTGGGTGCTTTGAAAATCAATCCCCTTTAAGAGTTTCTACATAAATAGCCTCATCAATGTGCTATGCAGCTCTAAGGAAACAGTGCTATTAGGATAGAAATTATAATCATTGCTGTTCTCATACGAATGAATAACAGATTTGTACCAGGCTCCACTCTCCACTTCTTTAATGCAGCTGTTAACCCACTTACACTGAGCTACATAGAATGTACGGTACAGAATCAGGCCATTCAGCCCAATAGATCTATTCTGGTGTCTATGCTGCATCCGAGTCTCCTCCCACCCTATTTACTTCATCTCACCCTATCAGCATTGCCTTCTATTCCTTTCTCCCTCATGTGTTTATCTAGCTTTCCCTTAAATGTATCCACGCTATTCACCTCAACCTGTCCATGTGGTACTGAATTCCACATTCTCACCACTTTCTGGGTAACGATATTTCTCCTGAATTCCCTACTGGATTTATTAGTGACTGTCTTATATTTAAGGCCCCTAGTTTTGGCCTCCCCCACAAGTGGAAACATCTTCTCTACACCTGGGGGTCAAGTGTTAATGTAAAAACTCAGCTTGATAGATTTTTATTAGATAAGGGTGTTAAGAGTTTATGGAAGCAAGGCGGGACAATGGAATCAAGATACAAATGAGCCATGATCTAACAGAATAGCAGCACGGGCTTGAGGAGCTGAATGGCCTCCTCTTGTTCCTAGCTTCCCATTAACAGCTGCAAGGTCGAGGCCAAAGTTGTGGTCCCAGCACAGTGTACCATGACAGACCCTCCTCAGGAACTGCCTGGTCCCCACAACCCAGAGAGCCAGTCTTGCATAACAGTGCAAGTCAACTCATTCTTGTTGTGCTCTTGGTATTTAACACATGCAGTACTGGGAGTACCAGGGAATGGAGTCTCCTTTATTTGGTAGCTCAGACTGTTGGCTGCTCTTAAAACTGTGCTAATTGTTTTTTTATATACAAGGAAAACAGCTTGGGGAACAATGACCCCCTTAAAGGATTGGCTTTTGGAGGCCTAGGACAAGGTAAGCACAGCAATTAGCATATGTCCTACTGCAAGGAGAGGGCCACCCTGGAGTAAAACATTCCATTTGCAGGTGTCCCTCTGAAATACTCCCTAAAGGCATTTCACAAAAGGGTTATCAGATAAAATTTGACACCGAGCCATATATAGAGATATTAGGACAGGTGACCAAAAGCTTGGTCAAAGAGGTCGGTTTTAACAAGTGATTTAAAGGAGGAGAGAGAGAGACGGGGAGGTTTAGGGAGGAAATCGCAGATCTTAAGGTCTAGGCAGCTGAAGGCACGCCCACCAATGGTGGAGTGATGGAAATTGGGGATGTGTAAGAGGCCAGAATTGGAGGAGTGCAGAGATCATGGAAGGTTGTAGGGTGGGAGGAGGTTACAGAGGTGGAGAAAGGGCAAGACCATGGAGGGATCTGAAAACTTGCATGAGAATTTTAAACTCAGTGAGTCAAAAGCAGGTGAGTTTCACCTCACCCACCGGGAGTTAAGACTGGGGCCCTGATCATGAAGTTAACTGTGTTACTCTTCAGGATAGACAATGAGCACTTAGTTTTCTGTTTATATCTTTGAAGTTGTGCCAATATTTTGGGTTTCAATTCAAACCTGAGATCACGTTTTACAGGCAGAGTTACATTTGTAGAATATTGGAAAATACATCGATGAATAAGGAGGGTTCCAATTGTTTTACAGCTTATTTTCACTTTTGCCCTTGATTAAAACGTAGAGCTCAAAACCTGTACCATTTTCACACACAAGAGAGAAAATAAAAGTTGATTGAGAAATTCCTAAAGCATTTAATGATTCACAAAGTCACCACAAAAATGTGGCTTTAATACCCAGAGTCAACTTATTAAAGTTGTCTCCCACACACACTGAGAGATGACTGTGGCCCCAGGACTCATTGCTCCAGCAGTACATGGGAGCCATTTACTGCCTCATTAACTAGATAACGGCAAGATATATCGCTTCATTGAACTATGTTACCTGAAGCAAAACTGACAACAGTGCTATAGTTAATAGCAGCCAATCTTCCCTCACATTGATATAATCTGCACTTGCACCATATATATGAATTGTAAAGTTAATGATTGATTTTTCAGCGAGTAACTCTTAATCCAGGCAACAAAATGCTGCGGCTTTCAGTAACCTTGGTGATGCTGAAATCACGGCAACATTCATTTATTACTTGAACATACTAAATGCACGGTATTAATACACTGAAATAACTTAACCTGAGTGCGATATGGAAAAGTTGGAAAAGAAATTGTTCTCTTTAGAGCAGAGAAAGTTAAGAGGAGATTTGATAGAGATTCAAAATCATGAAGGGTTTTGATAGGATGATTAAGGAGAAACTGTTTAGAGGGACAGAAGGGTCGGTAACCAGAGGACATTGATTTAAGGTGATTGCCAAAAGAACCAGAGGCAACGTGAGAACACTTTCTATTTTACACAGCGAGTTGTTGTGATCTGGAATGCCCTGCCTGAAAGGCTGGTGGAAGCAGATTCAATAATAACTTTCAAAAGGGAATTGGATATGTACTTGAAGGTAAAAGAAAATTACAGGGCCATGGGGAAAGAGCACAGGTGTGTGATTAACTGGATAGCTCTACCAAAGAGTGGGCATAGGCATGATAGGCCAAATGGCCTCCTTCTCTGTAGTATCATTCTACGAAATGGGGTAGAGGAGCAAAGTGACCTAGGGGTACAGATACACAAATCACTAACAGTAGTGACACAAGTTAATAAGTCCATTAAAAAATAACAAAAAAACACTAGAGCTTATCTGTAGAGGGACAGAATTGGCAAGCTGAAAAGCTTCGTTAAACTTGCATAGAACCTTATTTAGATCACTTTTAAAGAGTACTGTGCACAGTTCGTGTCTACGTATTATGAAAAGGATTATAGAGACATTGGAGAAAATGCAAAGAAGATTAACAAGTATGACACTAGTACTGAGAGGTTACACCGGTCAGGGCAGACTGAACAGGCTGGGCTTCTTTTCTCTAGAAAAGAGAAGGCTGAGGGGTGACCTAATAGAGATCTTTAAAATATTGAAGGGGTTTGATAGGGTAGACGTTGAGAAGCTGTTTCCACTTGTGGGGGACACCAGCACTAGATGCCATAAATATAAAATAGTCATTAATAAATCCAATAAGGAATTCAGGAGAAACTTCTGGTGAGAATGTGGAACTTGCCACCACATAGAGTAGTTGAGGTGAATAGTACAGATATATTTGGAAGAAGTGAGATAAGCTCATGAGGGAGAAAGGAATGGAAGGTTTGCTGATCTGGTGAGATGAAGTAGAGTGGGAGGAGGTTGGTGTGGAGCATAAAGACTAGCATGGACCAGTTGGGTTGAATGTTTCTGTGCTGTAAAATCAATGTAATTCTATATAATAATCACCCTCATGGCATCAGACCTTTCAGCCTTAGGAATTATCTTCCAGTATCACTGATTGGACTATTTTCTGATATCATCTCTTCTTGTTCGTCATTATTTGCTAGTTTTAATGCAAGGAAACTTTATTTGAAGGTGAAAAGAAAGAAACTGCTTTGTTAATGTAGTACTCAGATGGTGGCATGCTTTCCCAGGGTTAGGCAACTCCGGATTGCCTCTCAGTTCATTCGCAACCCCTATCCCTGCTCCTGCACATCAATGCTGCTCCGAAGTGTCTCCCCATCAAATATTTCATTTACTAAAAGGCTTGAGGGTTAATTTTATCCTAATGCTCCAGGTAGGAATCCCAAGGGAATGGGTGGAATGCCATGTCCAATATTGACATCAGTCCAGAGTAAACGTAAGTGGGGTATAAAAACAGCGTCGCAACCAATCCCATCAGGTTGGGTTAAAATTGTTGAGCATGATTTGTTTTTATAAATCTCGGATCATTTTTCTTTGAATATACTCACCTCGGGCTTCCTTTCCCCTGCCCTTTAACAAAAGTACATGCCTATAAAAATCAAACACTACAGCAATGTTGAAATATGAGATGACCTGCTGGTACCAAGGATAAATACAAGTTTTAATGATATGAAAAGAAACTTTTAAAGTTTTAAACAAGTTTCACAAGCAGAAGTCCAACTGAACCAAAGATAAAGCACGTTGGTTAAAGAAGAAAAATGTTAGAAAAGGCAGGATAAAAATTCTTACCTACAATTGGTGTCACGGTTAATCTGTATTCCTGAACTTTCCCCCTAGGGGCTTTCCATGTAATCTTAACACTGTCCTGAGATACTATAGTAAACTTTAATCTTGTTGGAGAGGCAACTACAAGATGTACAAAAAAAAAGAAAAGAAAATTAATTAAACATTTGAAACGGGAAATGGTTATTACATCAGAGGAAACAAGAAAAATCAACAAAGCAAGCATAGTCAGTCAGTCATTAACATGAATGATTGCGACACACTAAACTACAACTACCACAATATCTACCAGGGCTCTAAACTACTAATTCCAACTGGCTTCTTCAGAATCACACGTGAAGAAAATTGAAATGTTCAAATCCATGCAACTGCTGATTTTTCTTTTAAGCTCACAGTGAGTTCAAAATGCCAATTTTTATCAGCTCGCCAAGTGCAAGAATATGGTCTGGTTAATCGCTAACAGTGTAGTGTATAGCCCTGGTTCCAAACACAGTACACACAACAGTATTAGTTTGTATGATGAGAAGCTACTTTCCAAGCAAGTTATTCCCATGGATATTTTCTACATTGATCTATACAGTGAAAAAGAAAGACATAGAGTAAGATGAACTGTTGCGTTGCTGAAATGCATCAAGAAACTATGCATTTTCCCTGTCACCAAACATACAATCCACTATGAATCGTCGGGTGACTCAGACAGTACTTTCTTTAAAGAAACGCGAGGGAATTCTAACCCAAGGCTTCACCCCTCTTTTTAACTTTTAAGACTTGCCTATTTGATGAGGAAGCAGAAATGAATTTGTTATCCATCACCAGAACCCAAACAGTTAAACCAATTGAACCACCACGACCAAATTCAGGGGTCATAACAAGGCAGAGACTTTTAATCCCAGTAAAGTCATAGCTTATGCAGCTCCAAACGCCCACCTTAACATAGGGAAGTTTATATGACAATGACTGCAGATCCAAGCGCCTGACATTTTGAGTACTTCCTAGCTATGACCCTTGATCTTGAAAAAACAAAAATGAACAATCCAGCAAACAATGCAAGTCATCTGGTATCACTACCATGATACAAACATTGAGGGTTTTGTGCCAAAATACAACCACGCTTAACCAGTTATGTTATCATTGATGGCTCCCAATCATAAACAAAATTATTTTTGTTGCCGTCGTTAGCAGCTGATCAATAAAAAAAATATTTATAATGAGATATTGCATTAGCAAACATATGAATTGCGTAAAATGTAAGCTTTGGCAAGTGGAATCCTTTGTGCAGTGTGTTCTGCAGTCCATAGTGTTGAAGAGTGACAAGCTCAGGTCTGTCTGCAAAGGTTTTGTGGTATGCCAATGTTCAGCCCACACAAGTCTATAGTCTTTGCTGTATTGTAGACATGAAAACGAGGATGGCATAATTAAAGTTACCTCTGTGGAAATACTAGCAGATACTCTAGAGCATGACATGGAAATAAAACAAGGGCCATCACCCCCTCTTCTGATGTGTGTTCACTAATTAATTGCTAACTCGGTTGGAGAGTGGAGTAACTGATGATCCTTAATGGATTAACGAACATGATAATGATCCAGCAACACCTTGATTTTAAAAATTCTCATCCTTGTGTTCAAATCCTTCCACGTGTTTGATCCCTCCCTATCTCTGTAATCTCCTCCAGCCCTACAACTCTCCGAGATATCTGCACTTATCTAATTCTGGCCTCTTAAGCATCCCCGATTTTAATTGCTCCACCCTTGGTGGTCGTGCCTTCAACTGCCTAGGCTCTAAGCTCTGGAATTCTCTCCTTAAACCTCTCCGCCTCTCCAATTCTCTTTCTTCCTTTAAGATGCTCCTTAAAACCTGCCTCTTTCACCAAACCTTTGGCCATCTGCTCTAATATTGCCTATATATCTATTATGTGGCTCGATGCCAAATTTTGCTTTATAATGCTTCTGTGATGTTTTATTACTTTAAAGGCACTGTATAAATATATATTGTTGTTGTTGTTCACTGCCTGGGCATTAATCTGATTCAGCCAATGGGATTGCACATCCTTTGTAGAGCCCACCCAGGTTTTATCCCATTGAGTGATTACTGCCCAGGTGGTGAGGGTGACGATTACCCTCATTGTGTTCTAATAAAATACACTTTTGGTATAGTATTGATGATTGTCATGTTAGCTCCTACACTAGAAAGTCACAGATTTAGCTTCCAAGGCTCCATGTCCAAGCTCTTCTCCTAGAAAACTATGGGGCGTGCTGCAGCAGTTTCTCAAGATGTGCTCTCTGCAGGAAGCACTGCTCCCTACTGTGAGTGGCATACCACTCCTTATACTGTATGTGGTTCCCAATACTTCATGGTACATTCTGACAAAACTTTGGACAGCCCTGGTTTAGGCTACAACACCTCCTCTCAACACCAGGGGAAATGTATAAGATTAAGGGCCCCGGGTTTTAAGAGTTTGATAGGTTCAGTGAGTAAAGTTGGCGTCTTAGTTTATTAAGCAAATGATTTCCAAGCTATTTTCTTCAGTGGTAAAATTATTGTCGCATCTATCAATGATTTCCTGGCTTCTATGTGGTGTTTTCAAAAGTAGGGATAAGGAATTGTCCGTAAGGGAGTGATTCCAATTTAGTGCAGAGAAGTATTTTGGCACAAAGTTGCTTGTTTCTTGCCAAGACCCAGGAGGACGATCCGTGCCAACACTCAGACAAAACAAGACAAAAATGATAGTTATGCATTCACCAACCTGAAGATGGCACCTTTGTTTCTGTTGTACTTTATTATCCTTGCAGCGAAAATCTTGTTTCCCCCAAATAAAAATTACAGGTCAACCCAAATTTGGGTTGGAACTTGGCATTAAAATGGCCAATAAAATTGCCTCATTGAAAAAGAAACGTGCAACTGTAAAGGAGGGGTCTGCGAGAATATCCAGCTGAGTAGCCCGCAGCTTTATTAACACGCTCAACTAGAAAAATGCCCCAAGACCATCGAAGGTTTGACAGATAAATTGCTTTTTTTAAAAGAAAAATAATCATGTAGGAATGCAGCCCTGCAGCACCATCAAAGGAGGCATCTTTATTAACCTTACAGAAGAGTGGGTTTCCTACGGTTAACTCTCCAAAGTCCATACTTCTGTTCACTGAAAGTTAAACTGCTTGAATTTGTTGCAAATACTTCTAAAAAAGAATCTACATCTGCAATGTTTAATTGTCCGTATAAAACGAGACCCATTTAATGAAAAGTTGCAAGCGTTTAGGTGCTGGAAATGCTCATCTATTGTAAGCAGACGCAAGAAACCAAACTATATCCTTGGGTAATACAGAATTAATTAATTGCACAATACAGATCAACTTAAAATCTTCAAAACAAATGTAATCTTTCTATTGGAGACTGTGCAAAACATTACTTCATGATGAGAACTGATTTTATTGTTGCTGCAAATCATGGAAGAATTAAGTTTACTAAATGAACCCCATTCCTTTGCTGGTGTACTGGCCTTCGAGAAAATACTCAACAAGTCCCCACAAGGCACAGCATCGCTGATGTTAATTAGAGTCGCCACAGTGCAAGTCACTGGATGGGAGATGTTTGGAAGTTTGCAATTATAGTACTCAACTGTTTTGACTACAGATTTCACAGAAGCTTGAATGAGGGAGATCTTGGCTCTCAACCCAGAAGGTCATTGGTTCAGTTCCCAGGACAGTGCCAACTTGGGTCAGTTCTCAATCATGGCCATCAAATGCAATGAAGCTTTCCATCTTCAGGGGAGCTGAAACAGCTGGAAGAATCTAATTCACTCCATTATCGTTGCGCCTGCCTGTTAGTTCACCACATGGCCAAGTGTGCGGCTCACAGTTAAAGCATGTAAGAAAGCATGTCTAGAAAGGTTAAAGGAATTGGAACCAAGGGAATGAAATGGCTGGGGAAAAAGATAAGGAATTTTCTGAGAATATGAAACTCTCAACTTTAAAGACCAAAGCACTTTGACCTGATTATCTCAAAAATAACGAAACGTGTAACACTCTCTGTCCCAACTCCATTTAATTTCGAACATTTGAATAATTTGTTAACATTTTCAAAATGCATTACTGATAGAAATTCAAACAACTATCCGTATTTGTGACAATCTCTGACATTGCTTTCACATGTTGAAAGAAATACTTCAGATGGTGTCAGATAATTTCTCTTGCAAAGAACAAATAGATAAATAAAAGGCGAAGCATTCAGACTGTTTCCAGGTGACCACCGAACAAATAACTTCCAGTGACTTAAACAAGGGAAAAGTGTAGGGAATGAGTTGCACGAAAGTGGTCAGAATTAGTAGAATTTCCATAGTATGCAACCCTGCTATAATCTGCCATGGTTTTTGTGAATCTGAGTTTGCCAAGACACAGCCATAACCATAATAGGCTAAATTTTACATCCTAATCTCTATATAGTATGGGCATAGCACTTAAAGATAATTTGCAGGGTTATGAGGAAAGAGCAGGGGATAATTGGATAGCTCTTTCAAAAAGCCAGCACAGGTACAATGGGCTGAATGGCCTCTTTCTGTGCTGTTTCATTCTATGATGATTCCATAAAGTACTGTCTGTAACAATGAATGGATTTTGATACTTCCCTGGCTATCACCCTGCATGTGACCTGAGTTGCTGAGTAGTATATATATTTTTTGATTGCTTCCATAGCTCATTAGAGAATAGAGAAAGAAAAACTTATACCAGCATGAGTCAGTGATGATTTCTATTTCCAATAAGCAGTACTATCCAAAGACAATACTTATCACAAAGTGGCAACCACTATATGCAGTCCCACCATTCTCCTCCTGAAAGGAGGTGCTTATTTGGGGAACCTCAATGGGATGAGAGCCTGAGTGAGCCCTACTAAAGCCTTCTAGCCCCCATGCCAGCACCTGCCTCACTAAACTATTCTGCACTCATTAAAGGGAGAGATGGAAAACAAAATTCAATATGTAATGGGCCAACGGGTCTTTTTTAAGTCCCTTACTTCGTCCCCAAACCATGAATGAGTTACACAAACCATCAACAGTGTACGTATTGATCATACGTGCTGCTGCTCAAAACATTCTATTTCCAACACTTGTAGTTGATTTACAACTGAAAGCATAAATATTAGTAGAGATCCCTAAAACATTTCAGCCAAACAAATTAATCGATACAACTTTGTTATTGTACCATCATACAAGTGGAATTAGGGTTTTATTTCCATCGGCACTTGTTCTACATATTTGTTACAATGTCCCTTACCAAGAAGCTAAGAGGCTAACACTACAACACTAGTGGGAAGACAGAACAGATTCACTTTGCACAGAAGCTGCAAAGTTGTTGAGTTAAATTCAAAGGCAGGGCCCAACCTGAACCCTTCATTCCAGTTACGTCAGAACCTAGCTGCAGACTTACGTTACAACCAGTGACCGTGCAAAGGAGAAGCAATTCTAGGCTGTGTCTACAATTGCAAGTGCCAATGGAGCCAAAGTTTATTTATTAAGTGCTGACAGATGGTCGGGTATGCGGCAGTTCAAATGGTGGGTGTTGAAAATACCTGTTGTGATATCCTGATATGATAAAATGTGATGAGACGGTACAAACTTACTTTGTGCATGACTGTCAATGTGGCTGCTGTAGTTTATATGCCAGAATAAAAATACATCATGGAACAGTAATGAGTTATGTGCCTTCTACAACTTCACAGGAAGGTTGTAAAAATAGAATGATAACCCCATTATTCCAATCAGGTTATGAGGAAAATTGTATGGATTGGAAATAGTCACAAAAAGAGTCAACTGCAACCTCAGATTGTTACTATATTAAAGTATATTGCAATAACTATTTCACATCTTCTGTTTCACTGAAATAATGAATGACTTTAGAAGGCATGGTTACAGCGCATCAAAATTAACATGCACAATGTATTATAAAAGAACTTAAAATCATAGCAAGTGATTTGTCCACATCTGCACATCAGAGGGATTTCTTAGCCATTTATTTTATCTTGCTAACAATTACCTTGACCCTGTGCCTTGCTAATGAAATGAGCTGTCACTGCTACAAAGGCCAAGAGAAGGTAGGTCCCTATTCTGTGTCCACAGACCGGCATATTTAAGTCTTGTCTGTAGCTGGGTTTACTCAGCAAGCCTGTAAAATCAACAAAACATTTCTTAGGAACAGATTACAGCTAGTTTACATCATAGCATGTTCCCTTTCAAATGTAAAGCCAGCACATCACCCCACTTGAGAACTTTGTCACCAAGTTGAAAGAGTCAATAATTAATAACATGTTATTATCAGAAGGCATTAGTAACTCAAGACAAGTTCTGTCCATGTGCAACAATTTTGTATTTCAACTTTTATGTTATAAAGCGACCCTTTTCATTCCAAACCATGCTTAGGTCTTACCTGAAGATGAATTTATTATGACTTAAGCTCCTCCCCTGGTTGTTATGGGGACATCAGTGACCAGGAACAATTCATTATACAGGGTGATTAATAATAAAACAGCAAGAACAACTCACATTTATATAGCGCCTTAAAAATAGTAATACATCCCACGGTCCTTCACAGGAGCATTTTTAATCAAGCAAAATTTGATACCGAGCCACATGAAGAGATATTAGGACAGAAGACCAAAAGCTTCAGTGGCGCAGTGGTTAGCACCGCAGCCTCACAGCTCCAGCGACCCGGGTTCAATTCTGGGTACTGCCTGTGTGGAGTTTGCAAGTTCTCCCTGTGTTTGCGTGGGTTTCCTCCGGGTGCTCCGGTTTCCTCCCACATGCCAAAGACTTGCAGGTTGATAGGTAAATTGGCCATTAGCAATTGCCCCTAGTATAGGTACGTGGTAGGGAAATATAGGGACAGGTGGGGATGTGGTAGGAATATGGAATTAGTGTAGGATTAGTATAAATGGGTGGTTAATGGTCGGCACAGACTTGGTGGGCCGAAGGGCCTGTTTCAGTGCTTTATCTCTAAATCAAAGTAGGTTTTGAGAAGCAGTGTACAGGAGGAGAGAGAGGTGGAGAGGTTTAGGGAGGGAATTCCAGTGCTTAGGGCCCAGGCGGCTGAAGGCACGGCCGCCAATGGTGGAGCGATTAAAATCAGAGATGCACAAGAGGCCAGAATTGGAGGAACGCAGAGACCTTGGAGGGTTGTAGAACTGGAGAAGATGACAGAAATAGGCATGGGGCAAGGCTATGGAAGCAGCAAGTCGAGATATTATGGAATGAAAAAAGGGCCATTTGATCCATCAAGCCCATTCCCTCAATAAAGTATATACCTGTTCTATTACAGTTTACAAGTTCAGGTCTGCCCTAAATACCTTCAGTAGTGTTAATCCCTCCTGTAAGAATTCTGACCGTCTTATTTTTTTATGGAAAGTGACTCACACTGGCCTGCATCAACTGGTACAGTAGCAGAACCCAATCGGTGTAGCACTGATGCACCCCCCTGACCCGAATCCCAATATCTGTATCTTTTGCGCTTGTATTTAGTGAGCCCGTCACGGGTCCTGGCAGTGAACCCGGAAATCCCCGCTAGTCACATGTGCAGCTGGCCCACCGCAATCACGCAGCCAATAATAATAATGGAGGAGCAAGGTCCATCCAATTACACAGTGGGCCGGGCTCTGAGATGCAGATCAGCTCGTCAGCTGATCCCTCAGCAGTAGCTGGTGCCATATTTAAAGTGCTGCCAGCCCTGCTTGTATTGCTGCCTTTCAATGAGGTCGTGAACTTGGAGTGGTGCTGGAGCGCTTTGATGGAACTTTGAGCTGCTGGACCCCCCCTATCACATTACCGTAGTTTCTGGTTCCTGTGCCTGCTGGACCCCCTACATCACTACTGTAGCTGCTGCTTCCTGTGACTGCAACTCCTGGACCCTGCTACACCAGGACTTCCGACCATGAGAATAGAACCTGATAGAATTTGGACCATGTCCGAGGCGAGATACTGGCTGGCCCCACGATTTAACAATGCTTCCCTGCAGATGCTCCTCCGGGCTGCAAGGGAAAGGCAGGAAGTCCTCTTCCCCAGGGAGGGCCAGAAAAGACTCTCCTGCCTGACCAAGCAAGGTTGGACAGAGATCATAGAGGAAGTAAGGAGATGTGGGGGTCACCCCCCACCACCCCCCCCCACCGCCCCCCGGACATGGGTCCAGTGCTGCAAGAGGGTCAACGACCTCCTTTGGTCTGCCAAGGTGAGTGCTCCATGCCACTCTCCTTTTGGGGCTTGCATGTGGGTACACAGGAGGCAGTGTGACATGGGGAGGGAGGCAGCACAAAGGCACTGGCAAAGCTGGTTAGGCATCACCGCATCCTGCCCGATGCATGGCTGCATCTCGGCCCCAGGACACCTTCTTTCTCAGCTCACTCCCATTACCTCCCCTGACAGCACACGTGGGTAGGAGCCATGTAGGAAACCCCAGCAGGAGAGGATGGGCTGCCACTAGCAGAACTGTACTCTCACTCTTCCCGCAAAGTCTTACTATCTCTTTTTTCACTTGCAGGACAAGCAGGCCCAAAACAGGAGGGAGACCTTGCGGTCAGGTGGAGGAATTGCAGACATACGACCTCTCTCGACGGCTGATAATGAGGCACCCGAGTTAGTGGGCACCGAGGGTGGCCGCTCAATTGTGGGTGGAGAGACTGGAGTCTCGGTGCAAGAGAGTGATAATTGTGTTCAAACGACATGCAACACACTTCTGCAGATGCACATCACGTATGGCTGGCATGACGAGCTCTGCACATCCTAATCCACACATGTTTGTGTTCTTGCATGCAGATTGGCGGCCGCAGGAGACTCCAGCAGAAGGGGGACGTAATTCCACCTCTGAGGAGGAACCGCAGTCAGAGGAAGCACTCTCCTGCACCTTCCACCAGTGCAGATACTTTCATCTCAGTGGGTTTTCACTCGGCTGTGGAATCAGGGTCACAGTTGGTGAGAGCACCACACACCCGCCCGAGCAGCTGGCTGAGGCTGAGACAGCCGAGGCCTCTGACTGTGGGTGGCCAGGCCCATGCTGATGACAAGCCTCTGGTGTCAACATCACTGGGCATGCTGGAGTTGCAGAGAGAGATAAGGAAACATCTGGCGGAGATGCCAAAGGCCATGCGCAACCATGAGCGGATGATGGAGGAGTCCTTCCATTCCATGAGTGCTGCTATGTCTCAGGCGTGTGACTGCATAGCTTCCTCCATTAAGAGGTTGATAACCCTCATGGAGAGCCAGATCCCAGCAATGTGCACAGACCTGCACACCACCTTGACCATGAGCTCAACACAGCAGTGGCAAGGCAAGAAAAGGACGAGGCACCTGGAGTCTTCTCCAGCTACTCGTTCTTCTCTGGTCAGCAGGGAGGTTCAAGTGAGCCTTGAAGGGGAGGAGGAGAGGCTGACCTCCACAGCTGAGGACTCCCCTCAGGGCGCTCCAAATGTGGACACCAGCTCCTCAGCCCCTCCGCCAGTGAGCCCAACTCCAGTAGCCATGATGCCTGAGGAGAGTCCTACACTAGTGCAGGAAATGCTCAGGCAGCCGGGGCCCTCCAGGTCTCAAACAGTCAGAGGATGGCTGCCGAAGTCATCCCAGGCCAAGGGGCAGCCTGATCAGCAGCCTGCCTCCAGCACAGCTGCTACTGTAAGGAGTTAAACCTCACAGAAACCCTCAAAAATGTATAAAGAAAACCACCTAGAGACACTTGGGGGTTCACTGGTGTTTGAAATTTGACATTTGATTCATATAAAGTTCTTTTGTTTTTGAAACTAACCTTCATTGTATAAAAGTGATTATTCTATTAATTGTGAGCTGCTGACTTCGCCCTGCCCCCTTTGTGAATGCCAATGTAGACACAGTCCTCAACTGAATACGATCTCCGATGGGCCATAGTGCATGGTTCAGCTGGGCGCTAGATATGGAAGAGAAACAGAAAGGAGGCAGCAAAATGCATTCATTGAGATGAGACTTTATTGTTTTTACTCTGAGTGGCCATCATGGTGGCTGGAAGTGGGTAAGTATGAGATTATCTCTTGCCTCATTGGCGCATCGTTCAATCTGCCTGACCTCTGGTGCAAGGGCTTCAACATCCAGTGCTGCTTGCTCATCTCTCTCCTCTGCGTCCTCCTCGTCAATGGAGGAGTGTTGTTCAATCTTGTCATCGTCATGTAAGGCCTCCCCTCTCTGCAGTGCTAGATTGAGTAGAGCACAGCAGACCACAATGATATGCGAGACCCTCGCTGGGGCAATACTGCAGGGCTTCACCGGATCAATCTAAGCAACAGAATCTCATCTTCAGCAGCTCAAAGACCTGCTCGATGGTCACTCGTCTGGAGCCGTGGCAAGTGTTGTACACTCTCCTCTGCTGCATTGCGAGGGTTCCTCACAGGCATGAGTGTCTTCATTGGGTAGCCTTTGACCCCAAGAATCCATCTCTGAAGGTAAGCGGGCTGCCAGACAAGCTGTGGCACCCGGGACTGTCGAAGTATGTAGGCATCGTGGCAGCCTCCCAGGAAGTGGGCACACACCTGCAGGAAACGCTTTCAATGGTCGCAAACCAGTTGAACGTAATGGAATGAAAGCCCTTCCTGTTGATAAGGCAGATGGCTGGTCCGTTGGAGTCTTGATGGCCACATCACAGAATCACAGAAATAGTACAGCACAGAAGGAGGCCATTCGGCCTGTTGTGTCTGCACCAACCTCCAAAAGAACAACGTACCTAGTGCCATTTCCCCGCCTTCTCCCCGCAACCCTGCACATTCTTCCTTTTCAGAGAACAATCCGATTCCCTCTTGAAGGCCTCGATTTGAATCTGCCTCCATCACACTCTCAGGCAGTGCATTCCGGATCCTAACCACTCGCTGCGTGAAAATGTTTTTCCTCATGTCTCCATTGCTTCTTTTGCCAATTCTAAAATCTGTGCCCTCTTGTTCACGATTCTCCCACCAATGGGAACAGTTTCTCTCTATCTACTCTGTCCAGATCCTTCATGATTTTCAATACCTCTATCAAATCTCCTCTTAACCTTCTCTTCTCCAAAGAAAACAGTCCCAACTCCTCCAATCCATCCACATCACTGAAGTTCCTCATCCGTTGTACCGTTTTCGTGAATCTTTGCTCTGACTCTCTCTAATATATGAGCAGTCTTTCACACTTTGTTTAGTTTAGTTTAGAGATACAGCACTGAAACAGGCCCTTCGGCCCACCGAGTCTGTGCCGACCATCAACCTCCCATTTATACTAATGCTACACTAATTCCATATTCCTACAACATCCCCACCTGCCCTGATACTACCCTACCACCTAACTATACTAGGGGCAATTTATAATGGCCAATTAACCTATCAACCAGCAAGTCTTTGGCATGTGGGAGGAAACCGGAGCACCCGGAGGAAACCCACGCAGACACAGGGAGAACTTGCAAGCTCCACACAGGCAGTACCCGGAATTGAACCCGGGTCACTGGAGCTGTGAGGCTGCGGTGCTAACCACTGCGCCACTGTGCACCGGGGGGAAATCCAGCGATGGCCCCAAATCCGACAGCCCTCTCGGCCTGACTGTCAGGGTCGGTCTGGTAACGCACATAGTCGCTGGTCCTCTTGAACAGGGCATTGGTCACCTCCTAGCTGCTGCCTGGGAGAGCCCACACATGTCCCCGGTGGATCCTTGGAATGATCCAGGAGCATAGAAATTAAGTGTCAATGTGATTTTCAGTGCCACGGCATAAGGTGACCCCCCCAAATCTTATAGTCGTAAATCGTCCTGCAGCACGGCGCATAAGTTGGTGACAGCTTCCCTGGGAGCTGTAATCTATGCTGACAAAGCCGCTCGGACATTTGGAGGTCGCTGATTCGAGTCTGGTACAAACTCTGGCGCAGGTGGGCCCTTCTTGGCCTGGATGGCTGCAGCTGCTCTCCACGAGGAGATTCACAGGCAGGCGCAGCTGCCGCCTGGCCCTCCCTCCATCGGAGGCGCTGCATCACACCACAGGGATCCAAAAGGCCAGGGTGTATGAGACCCATGCCAGCTGATTAGTGGGCCTCCACAGCACTGTCGATGCAGAGACAAACCTGCCTTGGCAGCTTTCCCTTTGCTACTTCTCCCAGAAAACTCCCTAATGGCCCTCAGTGCCCACCCTTGCTGATATCCGAACCTCTCACCCAACAGTTTGGGCACCTGGTACTGCCACCAAAGACCCTGCTCACCCTTGCATACCACCCGAAACCCTGCTCACCTGGTACTGTCAGCCAAGACCAAGCCCACTCATGCAGAGCTGGGTTCCAAAGGCAAGTGAGGGCCGTCTGTCATCCACTTAATTCCAAGCCCCCCCCCCCCATTGAATTGCTTACAATTACATACAAATGCATTAAAACTAACTATTCTACAACTTAAATTGCACTCCCATCGTGTCTGTGTTTTCCCGCCACTGACTAAATCTGGAACCGACGTCACGACGTTGAATTTTCAGGCAGACGTGTCCAACTCTATTCTCTGCACCCTACCTCCCACACCTCCATTCCCGCTCCAAATGGCCGCACGAAATTCAGCCCATATTTCCTTAATCTCTTTAAAAAGTGGCTAAAGCTAACATTAGATAAGGAGTGAATGGACTTGAATCAATAAACTGCTTCACTCTACAATAAGATCAATGTACAGTCCAGTGAATATTCAGAAAAATAGTTACAATGAGATTCACTTTGCTTAATCTGTACAAGTTATTTCACTGGACAACATGAAAATAACGAGGACACCTTGCTACCCCACTGTGGAGGGTCACTTTGTTTCACTTAAACCGACCAACTCTTGTATCCTGCCTTTTAAGCCAGCTCTTACTGGGGGCATAAGTGCTTCAGCTGCAATCTTGTGCAACATCTAGAGTGTCTTATTAGGTGGCTGAAATTTAATTTTAGTCCGGATCGTTTACAGCCAGAAAGAAATCAAATACTTTCCAACAGTGAGGTGTTTATCAATTACAGAGACAAGCTACAAAACTGCATGCTGTTCACAGTCCACAAGGAAACAATATCAAAACTAGTTGATTAATATCTTAAACTACCTATTGTCTCAGGTGCTGTTTTCCTTTTAATACACAACACGGCCTCAAAATTAAAATTTGCATTGTTGTGTTCCAGTGCCTCCAGGTCCTTGTTGTCTCTGTCACCTCCTCCAGCCCTACAATCCTCCAAGACCTCTGCACTCCTCCAATTCTTCAACCTCCCCCCCCCCCCATTTTAATTGCACCACTATTGGTGGCCATGCCTTCAGCTGCCAAGGTCCTAAGCTCTGGAATTCCACCCCTAAACCTCTCTTCTTCTTTATCTCTCTTTCCTCCTTTAAGACACTTAGTAAAACCTACCTCTTAAACCAAAGTTTTGCATCACCTGTCTTTATGTGGCTCAGTGTCAAATTTTGTCTGATTACGCTCCTATGATGCGCCTTGGGAGGTTTTAATTATGTTAAAGGCGCTATATAAATGCAAGTTGTTGTTTTAAAACATAACTTTTAAGCTAACCTTTTCCCCCCAAAATCCTTTTCTGTAACAAAATGGTCAAAAGAAAAGACAACTGAAAGGTGACACGAATTGTACCCAATCTCCTGAGTGGAGAGACCAAGAGCAGGTAAATTGCCAAGAAGGAAAAGTCTGTGAAATTTCTGCCTTACTGCTCCCACCAAGATAATGAAGCAAAACTCCAGAATATTGAACCAACCTTCCTTCCAAAACCCACACTATGAGCTGCTTTGGCTTATTAATGGTGTTCCACTGGACTCCATGGCCCAGCATTTCACCTTATCTTTATATTGATTCATAGCATTAGGCATTTAGCCATTGTGTCCTTTCAGATATAATGGATACAGAACAGATTGATTTTGCGGGGCACCCTTTCTACATTTGTTAAGGGAAGATTTGATTTCCATTCTTGCTTAGGACTTTAACACTATAATCAAGTCATCTCCATCTGTGCTCAATATGTAAATTAATTTGTTTCCAGCCTCTCAAAATGGGTTTGAAAACTACACTCAGATAAAAAGGGAATCGTGTGAGATAATTCTGGACAATGTTACAGGTTGAAATCTAACTGGGTATCCCCATGGGAAGCTAATCATTACTTTTACGAGTTAGTGCAATTTTCTAAATCCTCCCCCATGCATTTATAGGGGACAGTGGAGATTAGTGGAAACTCCCCAACTCAAATTGGAACGAATAGTATTGAAAACCAGCAGGATCTAAGCTGTTAAGCTGCCAAATGAAAAGCCAGCCACCTCAACTGGCCCAACTCACATTGGTACTTACTCCAGTGTAACTGGACTCCCTCTGTGTAACTGGGGCACCCTTCACTGTAACTGGGCTCACTCTTTAATGGGACTCCTTCCAGTGTGGACCAGGCTCACACTCTGTAACTGGGACTCCCTCCAGTGAAACTGGGACTCGGATCCATCGCCCTGGGTCTCGCACAGAAAAGCTAACCCAGGACTCAGCTGAGTGTGGTCCCAGTGTGATCGACTCTGGGAGAAGCGTGTGATGATTTTTAAAAAAAACAAAAACACATTCTACAAATAATATTTTTCAAAGGTAACACAAAGGTGGGAACTCGGATAATCGCGTGTAATTTTTTTTTTGTTTGTTCAGTTTGGAGTTCAAAGGCACAACTGAGCAAAGGCGAAGTTTCATTCAATGTTTAAACTCCATCAGCAGACGGGTTGGACGCGCGAATGCAAAGAGCCAGCAAGCCTGTATAACTCTCCCGGTCTCCCTCAGAGGGCAGCTATCCAGAGAGACACCAAACCTGTCAGAACGAACCAGAATTGGGTCCAATAGCAACAGCTGACACCAGAGTACAAAGCGTGTTATTAAAAACCGCCAGTAATAACTGCCAGAGCTCCTTGCTTTGATGGGTCGGTGTGAGTTGGTAACTCTTCAAGAGCTAAACATTTACAACTGGCCTATTCCCCCTTCACACTCACAAAATGCACAAGTGTCCCTACCTGCAGCAGATTTATTGCAGGACCTGATCATTAGTAGCAAGAGTGAATTTCCAAGTTAATAACTTTCTTAGGCGTCTCCTAAACAATATAATTCCTGATAGGACTGTAATATTTAAAAACCCAGAGATGGTTATCTCTTTAGCAGAAATAGTTGGGAAAATGCCTTACCTCAGTGAGACCAGAAACATTGATACTGGAGCCGGTTTCTTTTCTTTTTGTAAGGATTTATTGACTTCCCCCACGCCGCAAGTGACACTCCCTCCCTCCCTCCCTGCTTCGCTCTCTCTCTCTCTCAGTCTATCGGGCTGCAGGACCTGCTCAAACCCTCCACTCTCCTCTTGGCTCCTCCCTGCTCTGGAAAGGCAGACAGACAAAAACTCCCCACCCAGCCACACACAAGCACCTCCCCTCCAACCGCAACCCCCAGGTGCACCCCCACCCAGTCCCAGCCAATGAAAGCCCCGGGAAATACATCCCTAAACCAGACTGGCAGCTGCCTTCTGAAATAAAGATGTGGGAGAGGGTACAAACCCAGAGTTGTAACTTCTCTGTGGTTTCTATATAATCGCAGGAGTCACGCCTGGTGCGGTTAACATGCTGGGATAATGAATGAACCTGCCCACAAACATTCAGGTTTGCTGCATCTCATCTGCTGTGAGCCAAAATGTTAAACCAGAAAAGCAGTTTTGGACCACTCATTGTGGAAATGTAGCATTACACCGGCACCAGTACTTGTTTTTAACAATGAGGAAAGTATCGCAGAATGGTGGAATGATTACAGGGCAGAAGGAGGCCGTTCGGCCCATCGTGTCCGTGCTGGCTCTCTGCAAGAACAAGTCCTCATCGAGTCCCACTCCCCTGCCTTCTCCCCATAGCCCTGCAAATGTTTCCTCTTCATACAATTATCCAGTGTTCTTTTGCAAGCCACTATTGACACCTGCCTCCAGCACACTCTCAGGTAGTGTTATTCCAGATCCTAACCACCTGCTGTGTAAAAGAGTTTTTCCTCATGTCACTGTCACTTCTTTTGCCAATCACCTTAAATCTACGCCCTCTGGTTCTGGGTCCTTCCGTCAATGGGAGCAGTTTCTCCCTATCTACTCTGTCCAGATCCCTCATCACTTTGAACACCTCTATCAAATTTCCTTTTAATCTTCTCTTCGCCAAGGAGAACAGCCCCAGCTTCTCCAATTTATCCACGTAACTGAAGTTCCTCATCCCTGGAACCATTCTTATCAATCTTTTCTACACCCTCTCTAATGCCTTAACATCCTTCCAAAAGTGTGGTAGCCAGAACTGGACACAATACTCCAGTTGACGCTGAACCATTGCTTTATACAGGTTTATCATGTGTTCTGATGAAAGGTCACAGACCTGAAACATTAACTCTGTTTCTCTCTACACAGATGCTGCCTGACCAGCTGAGTATTTCCAGCACTTTCTGTTCCCATTTCAGTTACAGTATCTGCAGTATTTTGCTGTTACCATAACTTCCTTGCTTTTGTACTCTATGCCCCTATTTTAAAAGTTCAGGCTCCCATACACTATATTAACTGCTTTCTCAACCTGTCCTGCAATGATTTGTGCACATATACCCCCAGTCCCCTCTGATACTGCACCCCCTTTAGAATTATGCCCTTCAATTTATATTGCCTTTCCTCATTCTCCCTACTAAAATGAATCACTTCACACTTTTCTGCATTAAATTTAATCTTCCTTTCTGCCTTCCCTTTCCTCAAACTCAGCCGTAAAATGGCATATGTTCCTAGCTCTGCAACAAGAACATGCACTTATATAGCACCTTTAACCTAGTAAAACATCAGAAGGCACTACACAGACGTGTTATCAAACAAAATTGGACACTGATCCCCATAAGGAAAAATTAGGACAGGTGACCAAACAATTGGTCGAAGGGGCAGGATTTAAGGAGCATCTTAAAGGAGGAGAGAGAGCTGGAAAGGCGGAGAGGTTTAGGGAGGGAAATTCCAGAGCTTAGGGCCCAGGCAGCCGAAGGCATGGCCACCAATGGTGAAGCATTGAAAATCGGGGATGTTCAAGAGGCCAGAACTGGAGGAGCGCAGAATCTTGGAAGATCGCAGGGCTGGAGGAGATTACAGAGATCAGGTGGGGTGACGCCATGGAGAGATTTATAAACAAGGATGAGAATTTTAAATTTGAGGCATTGGTGGATGAGGCGCCAACATCGGTCTTTTGGAAAACATTTGTAATATAAATGTGAGCTACAGGAGCCTTTTAGAATTACAAAGCCTTTGAATATTATTCGTTAGATTTGGCACACCTGAACAATCCATATTAAAACATTTCCGCTTCTCCTTCTCATCCTATAATTCTCCAAACCACACTATAATGGTCTTTTCATTTCTCACTCCTACTTAATACATGCTTTCTGATCTTCAGATAGGCACCTCAGAGTAAAGGAGCATTATTAGTTTGGTAATATGACAGGCATAAGTGGAGGCGCCTACTGACATGATTGGTAGTGATGGTTTCATCACATCAATGATCATATGTGTCAAAAAAAAGTGTATTCATAGAATGATACAGTACAGAAGGAGACCATTTGGCCCATTGTGCATGTGCTGGTTCTTTGAAAGAGCTATCCAATTAGTCCCACCTCCCTGCTCTTTTCCTATAGCCTTGAAAATTTTTATCTTTTCATATATTTATCCAGTTTTCCTTTGGAAATCACAACAACTTGCTGCGTTAAAAAAAACTCCTCTCCCCACTGTTTCCTTTGCCAATCGCCTTAAATTTGTGTCCTCTAACTACCGACCCATCTCCTTATTAACACTGTCAAAACACTTCATAATTTTGAAGGATAATATTCTTGATAGGTTGAAACTAAAAGCCTCAATGCACAAAACCACATGGTGATAGTTTGTACAGTCGCATATATAACAGGTGATGCAACATGAACTCCCCTGGCAGGCACTGAGGCTGTATAAATTCTTGGATTAGGCTGCTCCCACTTATTCCAAGAGCTGATTCTGTCTCAGAATTCCCCAGAATGTCATATAAAGCTTTGGACCCCATTCTCCGGGAACGTCTGGTGTGAGCCTTTGAGTTACATTTGGCGATTCCTCAATTGTTACTGATGCTGAGAAATTTATGTCTCTGTTGACAGCGAGATTGACTGAGCCTGCCTAAAATCAGTCCAAACGTGCATAGAAAGGATTAATAAACTTGCCCCTGGTGTTGTTGGAAAGCATCCAGATGTAATCCTAATCTTACTATCAACGGTGGCACAGGGGCATGAAGTGATTAACATACAGGCAATGTCAGAATAACAGTTTTCCATTTAGTAGTTTGATACCTGGGGCTGAATTTTCCCAGCCCTGTGGTGGTAGGATTGAAGGTGGGAGTGTCAGGTAAATAGTAGGGAGCCGCGTTGGGACGGGTCCCAAACACAGTCCCGCTGCCAGAGAACATTCCCAGTGTGGGCTGGGAATCAAATCAGCTGATCGCTCCATGGAGTTGGGGAGCCAATTCACATTGTTGAGGCTCCAGTTGAGAGCGATTTTGCGGTCTTGTTTGCATTTTGCCGCTGGCGGGGCCATCGGGTTCCAGGTTTCCCCTCCACTCCGAGGGTTCTAACAGCTTCAGCCCTGATAATGCATTGGTTGTAATCTTCCAAAATTCCCTAGATTCTGGAAAGGTCCCAGCAGATTCGAAAACCGCAAATGTAACACCTCTATTCAAGAAAGAAGGGAGACAGAAAGTAGGAAACTATAGGCCAGTTAGCCTAACATCTGTCATTGGGAAATTGCGAAAATCCATTAACAAAGTAGTAGCAAGACATTTAGAAAATCATAATACAATCAAGCAGAGTCAACATGGTTTTATGAAAGGGAAATCGTGTTTGACTAATTTATTAGAGTTCTTTGAGGATGTAACAAGCAGAGTGAATGAAGGGGAACCAGTCGATGTAGTGTATTTGGATTTTCAAAAGGCATTCGATATGGTGCCACATAAAAGGTTACTAAACAAGATAAGAGCTCAATGTGTTGGGATTAATATATTTGCATGGATAGGGGATTGGTTAACTAACAGGAAACAGAGTCAGAATAAATGGAGCATTTTCAGGTTGGCAAACTGTAATTAGTGGAGTGCCACAGGGATCAGCGCTGGGGCTTCAACTATTTACAATCTTTATTAATGACTTGGATAAAAGGACAGAGTGTATTGTAACCAAATTTGCTGACGATACAAAGATAGGTGGGAAAGCAAGTTGTGAGGAAGACACAAAGGCTGGGATTTTATGAGTGCTGCGCCGTTCCCGACAGTAGGATCAGAGGTCGCGTGACTTCCACTTCTGCTAATTTTCCCGTTTCACACGCGATTTTATATGTAAATGAGTCATGTGACAACAGGCATAGGAAATACATGGAATTATTTGACAGGGATGGCTTTTCATTGTGGAACCTGCCGTCATTGGGCCAAGCACTATGATCACCACAGTTATAAAGCATTCTGAGCTTGCAGCCTCAAAGATCAGCAGCTTTCCTGTCATGTAAGTCTCTGCATAGGAACCTGAAATAAAACTTGTACTTAATTCAAAATGCTTTTGCCTCCATTAATTTTTGTATTCCAGCACCAACTTCACATCATTTCTATTTCTCTGCAGCAACAGCAAAGACAACGTCAGGCAACAGGCAGTGTCTAGCCCAACAGTGCAGCAATGCCTCCCTGCAAGTGCCCCTCAAGAGCATCAGGGGAAGGCAGGAGGTCCTCTTCCCTGCAGATGGAGTGCGAAGACCCTCCTACCTGACTAAGGCAGCCTGGATGGAGGTTGCATGGGGTGACATTGCGAACCTCGGTTCAGTGTCACAAGCGCGTGAATGACTTGCTGAGATCGGCGAGGGCAAGTGGTCTTGCTGAAGCTGTTCCATTGTTTTTCTCCCTGGCTCCGTGTGTTTAAGACAGAGGGCAGACAATGCATGCAGTGAATTGCACGAGCAGCCTTGGTGCCATGCGTTAACCGATTGTGCGCAAAGATGACGATTGACTTTGTTGATGTGCTTGGATATGTCTTGCAAAAGTCACTCTGGAATTTGTGATGTCAATGCATGTTTACAATGGTGGTGATTCAGCTTTTGACATGTTATTAAATCTGCACTGTTTCCTGCAGGACAAAGGCACCCACAAACAGCGTGAGCGCGCAAAGACAGGTGGAGGTGTTCCAGACGTCAAGGTCTTGACACTGGCTGAGGAGGAGGCTACAGAAATAGTGAGAGAGGAGGGAGGCCGAGCAATCACAGATGGCGAGGCAGGATCCTCAAGAATGAAGTGTCATCTTCAGTCTTGCAACCAAATGTGCAAACCAAAAGAAAGTGTCTGAAGTCACGTTCAGCTGATGCTTAATGTATCTCTGCATCTCCACTACAGGTGCCTGCGCTCAATTGTCAGGACACCACGAGGCCCAAGACTCCTCCTCCAGGGAGGAAGGATGAAGCCAATGCCCCAGAGGGTGCACCGTCACCTGCCTCTTCTTCCACCTCTGCCAGCGGAGATACATCCAAATGGTCCACTGGGGGGTTTAAGATTAGAATCTGGGTCACAATCTGCTGTGCACGACACAGACACGTCCCAGCAGCTGAGGGAGCATGTGCCAGCCAGGTCCCCTGACAATGGGAGAACTGTTGGGGACCCAGGCCCCTTCTCAGCCCCATGTTGATGATAATTCTCTGTTTGCAGCCACGAGAGGTCTGCTGGATGTGCAGCAAAGCCATGTGGAAAATATGTCAGAGATGTCCAAGATCACGCGTGGCTTTGCACGTGTCATGAAGAAGTCCATGAAAGCCATGACATCAGCCATGCCCCAGGCATATGAGTGTATGGCTTCCTCATTTGAGAGCCTGGCGAGCTCCGTTAACCACTCGAGCCATATGTGATCTGACCTGCACTCCATCGCTGTTGCTGTGGGCTCCATGCAGCAGAGTCAAGGCGAGAGGGGGATGAGGAACCTGGACCTCCCTCCAGGTGCTCCTTTCCCTCAGGGAGACAGGCAGGTGCCATCGTACACACAGATGGAAGAGGATTGTGTGCTAGCTGCCCTGGGGCCTTCCTCTCAAGACACCCCCAGGATAAGTGGTGTCTCGTCCTGCCCCACGACATTGACCCACTTACACCCGGCAGGTGAGCACACAGGGGATGCTCACACACCATTGCTGCAGACCCCAGTAGGATGGAGCCATCAAGGCCCCATTCCTCCAGAGGACGCCCGCCGCTGTCATCCACAGCAACGGGGCAGCACACTGAGCAGACTGTCTCCTCAGCTGCTAATGTTGGGGTAGCACATAGACGTAGTGGGAGAAAATGGAAAAATGAACAGTTTTGAGCGTGAAGGTGGTGCAGGTGCTGTAAATATTGTGCAAATCTTCCAGAAGATTAAATTAATCTTTATTGACTTTAATATTTGATGCACTCTCATAAATGATTTACATGGTTTCAGTTGAAAAAGAAAATGTTTATTGGAGGTCTACGTCAGGAATGCATTGATGCTTGCAAAGCATTTCAGAAAATGTCCAGTGTCCATTTATCATGCTATTTGAGTCTTCAGTCTTCAATGATGGCTGTTTGTCGTTTGATGATTATTCACTTTTCTCGCTACCAACATGCCTCACATCTGTAGTCTGCAGTCACACTCATACTTTGCTTGCAGTGGTGTGCTTCAGTTGCATTATAACCCAGAGAGGATTTCATCAGTCGGTCACATCAACGAGCAGCAAAGCTTCTTTTAGGTTACAGCAATGAATAAGACCTCAGGCATATGTGAACATATTTGAGGAATTTTTATTTTTTTCCTACCAATATTCCTTGATGAAGTGGCTTATCGTTGGATGAAATGTGCATCAATGAGATTCTCCTTGATGTCCCTTGCATGTCTCTCCATGGCCCTCATATCGATGACAACATCGTTGTCATTGTTGTCCTCCTCCTCACCCTCTTCATAGGCATCCTCATCTGAGGAGGACTGGTGTTCCTCCTGTTCCTCCGCCTGCTGAATGTTACCGCGTCTAATTGCAAGGTTGTGTAATGCAGAGCAGACAATGATTATTCGTGACACCCTCTGTGGCGTGTACTGAAGAGCCCCTCCAGACAGGTTAAGGTAACGGAATCGAACTTTCTACATTCCAGTGGTGTGTACAATGATGGCTCTGGTGGATGCGTGAGCAGCATTGTATCACTCTTCAGTTGCGCTATGGGGGTGCCCCACTGGCGTCACAACCAATCAGAGGGGGTAATCCTTATCACCCAGATCCATCCGTCTAATTCAGCTGGTTCCTCACAAATTCCTGGCAGCTGGGAATTCCTCAAAATATATTAGTCATGACAGCTCCCTGGGAAAGGTGAGCAAACATGCATGATTTTTTTTTGCATTCATTCCTGGGATGTGGGCATCGCTGGCTAGGCCAGCATTTATTGCCCATCCCTAATTGCCCTTGAGAAGGTGGTGGTGAGCTGCCTTCTTGAACCGCTGCAGTCCATATGGGGTAGGTACACCCACAGTGCTATTAGGAAGGGAGTTCCAGGATTTTGACCCAGTGACAGTGAAGGAACGATGATATAGTTCCATGTCAGGATGGTGTATGGCTTGGAGGGGAACTTGCAGGTGGTGGTGTTCCCATATATCTGCTGCCCTTGTCCTTCTAGGTGGTAGAGGAGGTGGGTTTGGAACGTGCTCTCTCAGGAGCCTTGGTGAGTTGTTGCAGTGCATCTTGTAGATGGTACACACTGCTGCCACTGTGCGTCGGTGTTGGAGGGAGTGAATGTTTGTAGATGGGGTGCCATTCAAGCGGGCTGCTTTGTCCTGGATGGTGTCGAGCCTCTTGAGTGTTGTTGGAGCTGCACCCATCCAGACAAGTGGAAAGTATTCCATCACACTCCTGACTTGTGCCTTGTAGATGATGAAAAGGCTTTGGGGAGTCAGGAGGTGAGTTACTCACCACAGGATTCCTAGCCTCTGACCTGCTCTTGTAGCCACGGTATTTATATGACTACTCCAGTTCAGTTTCTGGTCAATGGTAACCCCAGGATGTTGATAGTGGGGGATTCAGCGATGGTAATGTCATTGAATGTCAAGGGGAGATGGTTAGAATCTTTCTTGTTTGAGATGGTCATTGCCTGGCACTTGTGTGGTGCGAATGTTACTTGCCACTTATCAGCCCAAGCCTGGATATTGTCCAGGTCTTGCTGCATTTCTACATGGACTACTTCAGTATCTGAGGAGTTGCAAATGGTGCTGAACATTGTGCAATCATCAGCGAACATCCCCACTTCTGACCTTATGATTGAAGGAAGGTCATTGATGAAGCAGCTGAAGATGGTTTGGCCTAGGACACTACCCTGAGGAACTCCTGCAGTGATGTCCTGGGACTGAGATGACACTCAGGCATCATGAGTTGAGGGAAAAGAGCCCTCCATTAGTCTCTCCCTTTGCTCTTCTTCCCTTGGTACTAGACAAATTGGGTGCATGAGACCCATGTCGCTGTGGCTTTTCTGAACAATAAATAAGCAGAGAGTGGCGATTCAGTCCTCTGTTGCCAGTGTGCTGAAACATC
The DNA here is from genome assembly GCF_036365525.1 of Heterodontus francisci. NCBI lineage: Eukaryota > Metazoa > Chordata > Chondrichthyes > Heterodontiformes > Heterodontidae > Heterodontus > Heterodontus francisci. The sequence continues at coordinate 194,189,396 of NC_090375.1, forward strand.
GCGGCAATGAACAGTTCGCTTTTATGTGCCTTAGAATTGCAGCCAGGTAGAAGTCACACCCAATGTCATTTGCCTCCTCCCACTCTCCTTCCTCTCCTTGAATGTCCATGTGGTTCCCATTGTCATTGGAGAAAATGGTGCGTGTAGAATTCAGGACAAGTCTCTCCACCTTCCAACCTCCACCTGCAACCTTCCAGCTTGAGTCCATCATCCTTGACCCACCCAATGTTACTGTTACCCTTCCCTCCATTACCATTGAGCTTCCCCTCCCCATCACCTTGGAGAGTGGCACCATCAATTTATTCATGCCATTTATCCCCCCTGTTCCTATTCCTATTACCATCGACATGCTGACTGGCCCTTGATTCTCCTCGACCTCAATGTTATTGCCGAGTTCCGTTCCCCTCCCTATGATGTTGTCGAATACCCAACCCTAATTCTTGACCTTCCCCCCTACAGAATCCAATTGCCCATTGACTCTGACCGTTCCCTCTGCCAGCCAATACCCTGAATTCAGACCACAGCACCCAGACGTTAACAGCACTCATCCCTCTCTTTAGGCCCTTTCTGGCCATCTGCTGACTGTAAAATTCACTTCAACCCCCCACCCCCACAGTCGCCCACAGCCAGCTTCAGCAGCAATAACTCAGGAGCTTCACCTTACCCTGTCCTGCCCAAGTACCCTCCCCTCCTCCTCCATGTACCTGATCACCCCACCTCGTCCTCCCCGAGTACCCTCCCCTCCTCCTCCATGTACCTGATCACCCCACCCCGTCCTCCCCGAGTACCCTCCCCTGCTCCTCCATGTACCTGATCACCTCGTCCTCACCGAGTACCCTCCCCTGCTCCTCCATGTACCTGATCACCCCACCCCGTCCTCCCCGAGTACCTTCCCCTGCTCCTCCATGTACCTGATCACCCCGTCCTCCCCGAGTACCCTCCCCTGCTCCTCCATGTACCTGATCACCTCGTCCTCCCCGAGTACCCTCCCCTCCTCCTCCATGTACCTGATCACCCCACCCCGTCCTCCCCGAGTACCCTCCCCTGCTCCTCCATGTACCTGATCACCCCACCCCGTCCTCCCCGAGTACCTTCCCCTGCTCCTCCATGTACCTGATCACCCCGTCCTCCCCGAGTACCCTCCCCTGCTCCTCCATGTACCTGATCACCTCGTCCTCCCCGAGTACCCTCCCCTCCTCCTCCATGTACCTGATCACCCCACCCCGTCCTCCCCGAGTACCCTCCCCTGCTCCTCCATGTACCTGATCACCCCACCCCGTCCTCCCCGAGTACCTTCCCCTGCTCCTCCATGTACCTGATCACCCCGTCCTCCCCGAGTACCCTCCCCTGCTCCTCCATGTACCTGATCACCTCGTCCTCCCCGAGTACCCTCCCCTGCTCCTCCATGTACCTGATCACCCCACCCCGTCCTCCCCGAGTACCCTCCCCTGCTCCTCCATGTACCTGATCACCTCGTCCTCCCCGAGTACCCTCCCCTGCTCCTCCATGTACCTGATCACCCCACCTCGTCCTCCCCGAGTACCCTCCCCTGCTCCTCCATGTACCTGATCACCCCACCTCGTCCTCCCCGAGTACCTTCCCCTGCTCCTCCATGTACCTGATCACCCCGTCCTCCCCGAGTACCCTCCCCTGCTCCTCCATGTACCTGATCACCTCGTCCTCCCCGAGTACCCTCCCCTGCTCCTCCATGTACCTGATCACCCCACCCCGTCCTCCCCGAGTACCCTCCCCTGCTCCTCCATGTACCTGATCACCTCGTCCTCCCCGAGTACCCTCCCCTGCTCCTCCATGTACCTGATCACCCCACCTCGTCCTCCCCGAGTACCCTCCCCTGCTCCTCCATGTACCTGATCACCTCGTCCTCCCCGAGTACCCTCCCCTGCTCCTCCATGTACCTGATCACCCCACCTCGTCCTCCCCGAGTACCCTCCCCTGCTCCTCCATGTACCTGATCACCTCGTCCTCCCCGAGTACCCTCCCCTGCTCCTCCATGTACCTGATCACCTCGTCCTCCCCGAGTACCCTCCCCTGCTCCTCCATGTACCTGATCACCCCACCCCGTCCTCCCCGAGTACTCTCCCCTCCTCCTCCATGTACCTGATCACCCCACCCCGTCCTCCCCGAGTACCCTCCCCTGCTCCTCCATGTACCTGATCACCTCGTCCTACCCGAGTACCCTCCCCTGCTCCTCCATGTACCTGATCACCCCACCCCGTCCTCCCCGAGTACTCTCCCCTCCTCCTCCATGTACCTGATCACCCCACCCCGTCCTCCCCGAGTACCCTCCCCTGCTCCTCCATGTACCTGATCACCCCACCCCGTCCTCCCCGAGTACCCTCCCCTGCTCCTCCATGTACCTGATCACCTCGTCCTCCCCGAGTACCCTCCCCTGCTCCTCCATGTACCTGATCACCCCACCCCGTCCTCCCCGAGTACCCTCCCCTGCTCCTCCATGTACCTGATCACCCCACCCCGTCCTCCCCGAGTACCCTCCCCTGCTCCTCCATGTACCTGATCACCCCGTCCTCCCCGAGTACCCTCCCCTGCTCCTCCATGTACCTGATCACCCCGTCCTCCCCGAGTACCCTCCCCTGCTCCTCCATGTACCTGATCACCCCACCCCGTCCTCCCCGAGTACCCTCCCCTGCTCCTCCATGTACCTGATCACCTCGTCCTCCCCGAGTACCCTCCCCTGCTCCTCCATGTACCTGATCACCCCGTCCTCCCCGAGTACCTTCCCCTGCTCCTCCATGTACCTGATCACCCCGTCCTCCCCGAGTACCCTCCCCTGCTCCTCCATGTACCTGATCACCCCGTCCTCCCCGAGTACCCTCCCCTGCTCCTCCATGTACCTGATCACCCCACCTCGTCCTCCCCGAGTACTCTCCCCTCCTCCTCCATGTACCTGATCACCCCACCCCGTCCTCCCCGAGTACCCTCCCCTGCTCCTCCATGTACCTGATCACCCCACCCCGTCCTCCCCGAGTACCCTCCCCTGCTCCTCCATGTACCTGATCACCTCGTCCTCCCCGAGTACCCTCCCCTGCTCCTCCATGTACCTGATCACCCCACCCCGTCCTCCCCGAGTACCCTCCCCTGCTCCTCCATGTACCTGATCACCCCGTCCTCCCCGAGTACCCTCCCCTGCTCCTCCATGTACCTGATCACCCCGTCCTCCCCGAGTACCCTCCCCTGCTCCTCCATGTACCTGATCACCCCGTCCTCCCCGAGTACCCTCCCCTGCTCCTCCATGTACCTGATCACCCCGTCCTCCCCGAGTACCCTCCCCTGCTCCTCCATGTACCTGATCACCCCGTCCTCCCCGAGTACCCTCCCCTGCTCCTCCATGTACCTGATCACCTCGTCCTCCCCGAGTACCCTCCCCTGCTCCTCCATGTACCTGATCACCTCGTCCTCCCCGAGTACCCTCCCCTGCTCCTCCATGTACCTGATCACCCCGTCCTCCCCGAGTACCCTCCCCTCCTCCTCCATGTACCTGATCATCCCACCTCGTCCTCCCCGAGTACCCTCCCCTCCTCCTCCATGTACCTGATCACCCCATCTCGTCCTCCCCAAGTACCCTCCCCTGCTCCTCCATGTACCTGATCACCCCGTCCTCCCCGAGTACCCTCCCCTGCTCCTCCATGTACCTGATCACCCCGTCCTCCCCGAGTACCCTCCCCTGCTCCTCCATGTACCTGATCACCCCGTCCTCCCCGAGTACCCTCCCCTGCTCCTCCATGTACCTGATCACCCCGTCCTCCCCGAGTACCCTCCCCTCCTCCTCCATGTACCTGATCATCCCACCTCGTCCTCCCCGAGTACCCTCCCCTCCTCCTCCATGTACCTGATCACCCCATCTCGTCCTCCCCAAGTACCCTCCCCTGCTCCTCCATGTACCTGATCACCTCGTCCTCCCCGAGTACCCTCCCCTGCTCTTCCATGTACCCAATCACCCAACCCTTTGTCCTCTGCTCCTCACTCCCCTGTTGTTCCATGTATGCACCCCCATGCCTTTGCCACCCTCCCCTTGGAAGAATCACTCTTGTTGGTATGGAGCCTGGATCCAAACATCAATTCCAATGCTGGCATGGAGGAAAACATCCATTCCAATGCTAGTGTGGACAGAAACATCCATTCCAATGCTAGTGTGGACAGAAACATCCATTCCAATGCTAGTGTGGACAGAAACATCCATTCCAATGCTAGTGTGGACAGAAACATCCATTCCAATGCTGCTGTTCATTTTCCCAATGAGTTAATGAGAAAAAAATCATTGACCTAAGACTCAACTGCACAAAGCCGACTGTTGCACGCCATGTTGAAACAAACGTGAACCGGGTGGCATGGGAATAGTGCTCACCATTCACTTAATCTGGCAGGTAGAACTTAATTAGAACTAAGTGTAAGGTAATGAGTATTTATAGCATGTAAATGAACACAAAGCTACAATCCACCACCATGTGGGGGAACCCCGAAACTCTGCAAACACGCTGTCGACTTAATTTCAGAAACAAATACTGCTGTCGGGAATCTGAAAAAACATTTCCTGCCAAATTCAATCACCCACGTGCCCCCAAATCCACTCTTGCAGGATCCATAAAATTCCGCCCAAAGAATCTGCAAAGGGAGTGGGCAAAAAATTGTCTGATGGAGTGTAATGCGGGAAAATGTGAGGTTATTCACTTGGGAAAAATAGAAAAGCAGAATGTTATTTAAATGGGGAGAGATTGCAGAATGCTGCAGTACAGAGGGATCTGGGTGTCCCTTGTATATGAATCACAAAAAGTTAGCATGCAGGTCCAGCAAGTAATTGGGAAGGTAAATGGTATGTTGTCTTTATTGCAAGGGGGATGGAGTATAAAAGTACAACAGTGCAGGGCATTGGTGAGACCACACCGAGAGTACTATGTACAGTTTTGGTCTCCTTCCTTAAGAAGGGATATACTTGCATTGGAAGTAGTTCAGAGAGGGTTCACTAGGCTGATTCCTGGGGTGAAGGGGTTGGCTTATGAGGAAAGGTTGAACAGGTTGGGACTATACTCAATGGAGTTTAGAAGAATGAGAGGTGATCTTATTGAAATATATAAGATCCTGTGGGGGAGGGGGCGCTTGACAGGGTAGATGCTGAGAAGATGTTTCTCCTTGTGGGGGAATCTGGAACTAGGAGGCATAAAATTAAGGGATCTCCCTTTTAAGACGATGAGGGGGAATCTCTTCTCTCAGGGGGTCGTTAATCTTTGGAATTCTCTTCCCCAGACAGCAGTGGAGGCTGGGTCATTGAATATATTCAAGCCTGAGTTAGACAGATTTTTGATCTACAAGGGAGTTATGGGTTATGGGGGGCAGGCAGGAAAGTGGAGTTAGGGCCACAGTCAGATTATAATTTATTGAATGGGGGAGCAGGCTTGAGGGGCTGAATAGCCTACTCCTGCTCCTATTCTTACGTTCTTAAGTTCTACTGGTCAGTATTGGAGGGACACATTCTAGCCATTGTCTGAGCATTCCTTCATGCAATACAACCCAACAGTCACGTTCCAGCATGAGTCACTGGATAGCTTTAGGAGAAGGAAGCCTGGCTGACTTTCCCTCCTTAGGCAGGAGACACTGTGCCTATTGTTATAATTATCAGGGAGTTATTCATACTGTCAACTGAAGTACTGAGGGAGTGGGTGCTGCACTTTTGGAGGCGCCGTCTTTCAGATAAGATGTCAAACTGAGGCTCCATCTATCCTTTCAGGTGGACATAAGAGATCCCATGGCCACTACTGGAAGAAGCGTAGGGGAGTGTCCTGGCCAATAATTATCCATCAGCCATCATCCAAAACATATTATCTGGTCATTATCACATTGTTGTTTGTGGGAGCTTGCTGTGCTTTAATTGGCTGCCACCCACGTTTCCAACTTCAAGAAAGTACGTCATTGGCTGTAAAGCGCTTTGGGATATCCTGAGGTCTTGAAAGATGCTATAGAAATGCAATTTCTTACTTTTCTCTTGATGTCTCATCACGAACCTTGATGTCGATTCCTATTCTGAATCTCCCTAGAGCAGATTATTTTTCCCCGACATGCCTGTCATATTACCAATGTTCTCCTGTGCATGATACACAACTTGGAATACAAACTGTTCACCAACATTGCCAGTAGGAAGTTCTTTGGATATTGAGTCAAGACTCAGCTGTTTCCGTCTCTGTTTCTGAATTTCAGTCTGAGGATTTGTGAGCTGGTGCCAGTATCATAGAATGCAATCATTCGGCCCATTAGATTAGATTAGATTAGATATACAGCACTGAAACAGGCCCTTCAGCCCACCGAGTCTGTGCCGACCATCAACCACCCATTTATACTAATCCTACACTAATCCCATATTCCTACCAAACATCCCCACCTGTCCCTATATTTCCCTACCACCTACCTATACTAGTGACAATTTATAATGGCCAATTTACCTACCATCCTGCAAGTCTTTTGGCTTGTGGGAGGAAACCGGAGCACCCGGAGAAAACCCACGCAGACACAGGGAGAACTTGCAAACTCCACACAGGCAGTACCCGGAATCGAACCCGGGTCCCTGGAGCTGTGAGGCTGCAGTGCTAACCACTGCGCCACTGTGCCGCCCATTGTGCCTGAGCTGGCTCTTGAAAGAGCTAGCCACTTAATCTCACTCCTCTGCTCTTTCCCCATAGTCCTGCAACCTTTTCCCCTTCAAATATTTAACCAATTCCCTTTTGAAAGTTACTATTGAATCTGCTTCCACTGCCCTTTCAGGCAGGGCATTCCAGATCACAACTCGCTGTGTAAAATAGTCTCCTCGCCTTTGGTTCTATTGCTAATTACCTTAAAATAGACGCTCTTGGCTGCAACTCCATTAACCCAGTGTGAAGTGCCTCCCACAATGAGTGTTTCCTTCAGCCTCTCAGTGTTATTCCCTGGAAGATTTGTGAAAATATAGGCTGAATGTTTTCAGATAAAGTTACACTTCATGCTATCTTGTGTCAACACAATCAATCTCTTCGACTCATGAAAAGGCCTGAGCAACACTGACAACTCTTCCTGTCAGAGATTCGATAGCAACGGGGCTGAAAAAATACCTTTTGAAGTCTGGCACTTTCCACAATTTACGCTCTACACCCAGATCCTCACCAAACAGATCAATCAGAGACATTCCAACCTTCTGTGATGGGGATGGACCTCATTCTGGGCTGGGGAAGATTTATGGAGACACGTTACAAAAGAAGGTATGTGGGCAGAGCTTTCTTGAAGCTCCATGGTAATATTTACACCCAACATGTTAATCCCTCTGTTCTCCAAAGCAGCATCTGCATCACCTACTGAGGGTTTTCAGTACTTTTCCGTTTCGTTTCAGATTTCCCGCATCTGCAGTTTTCTCATCTTTTTTTTGTTTGACCTCATGCTTTCGTTGGCTCCTAATTTTTTGCGGCAGATACAATGCCACTTTCTCCAAGATTTTATTACTATCCAGGTCTTTTAGCTTCAACACTTCTCTTCTTTCGAATTTCTTTAGCAAGGTCAGACAATGACAGTTGATCAGGGAACAGAGGTCAGTGGGATATGTGCAGAGTGTGTCTCCATTTTGCCTTCTTGTTCGCATGACGCTGTTCTTTCATAGAATTTCTTATTTTGTTAATGTCAAATGATTTAATAGGAGCAGTTTTTTTTTAATCTAATGACCTGAGAGTCATGTTACTATGACATGGTATATTAGCTTAAGAACATAGCCTACATTCATCTAAAATTCCTTTCTCAGATCCTTCAGTGGAGGAGTTAAGCCATTTCTAATAAATGGAATAGAATTGAAGCATTTGCACGCTAGTATTAGAATATTAGTATAAGGGTGAGATGTTGGGAGGAAATTTCTGTTACGTACTCCCCATTTCCCACCCTAACATCGGCATTGGAATCCCGGAGAAACGAAAGTGATCATTTTAAACACTTCTGTATTTTCTCCAGGTGTAGGGGGGGGGGGGTGGGGGTTTCCTGTGATCTTACGCCAAATTTAGAGGGGGAAATTGGGAAAACACCTGAGGAAAATTGCGGCGTTAATGTTCTGGGTGTTCTTCATCCGAATTATAGGCCAGGTTAGACAAAAGGCTGTCCTTACCCTTCAACATTATGGCCCCGAGTGTCCGTCAGGGGGAGCAATCAGGAAAATCCTCCCAGAATGTGCCCGACACCCGCATCGATGTTGGCGCAAGTGGGCTGTGCCACCTCCTTGAACTGCAGGGCTTCTTATGCACTGCAAGAAAAAGTTTAATGGCCTCACCAGGGTACCCAAGGTAAGCAATTCGCTTCCCTGACCCATCCTCGTAGGCTCTTTATAGCTGTGACATTCCTACATTCATATTACTCTCACTCAGAGGTTTAAGTGTGATCTGACAATGCAGACTGGAGGATCCACAGGCGTCAGTCCCTATTTTCTGATTCTGTAACCTCAGATAATGCTTTTCAGTTGCCCATCACATATGATTAGCACTAAAGGTGCCTGGCTCATGAACAAAGTAATCTTTCATATGCAATAATAACCGCAACTTCTATTTATATAACCTTTAACAAAGTAAAATGTCCCAAGTCACTTCACAGGAGCAATTATCAAACAGAATTTGACACTTAGCCACATAAGGAGATATTAGGACAGGTGACCAAAAGCTTGGTCAAAGAGGTAGGTTTTAAGGAGCGACATGAAGGAGGAGAGAGAGGAAGAGAGTTTTCGGGAGGGAATTCCAGAAAGTAGGGCCCAGGCAGTTGAAAGCACGGCAACCAATGGTGGAGCGATTAAAATCGGGGATGCATGAAAAGCCCAGAATTGGAGGAGCACAGATATCTCGGAGGGTATTAGGGCTGGAGGAGATTACAGAGATAGGGAGGGGGTGAGTCCATGGAGGGATTTGAAAACAAGGATGGGGAATTTTTTGAAACAGCTGAATGGAACCAAATTAATTCAGAGTTAGAGTACCATTTTGCCACTGATTTTTTTTGCAAACTATAGTTTGTGTTTTATTCCTTCAACAACAAGCGTTTTCTGTTCTCCTGTCTTCTGGCATCTATTGAAGAAATACAAACAATTGCATGACTTTTGAGGATGAAATCTGAAAGAACAGGCACAGGCCTAAAGAGAACAGGAATTCTGTGAGAAGACGGTACACTGACTGAATTAAACGGTTTCCATTCAGCTGTTACTGCATAGATGGATGTGATATTGTTAAATTGTACCAAGACATGATGAGCTCCATTCCTCACATGCAAATTCGAAAGCAATGCTGAGAATTATTTCTATAATATGATGGGTGATCCTGCGATTGGCCACATCTGGAGGGATGTGGCACAGAACAGAGTGACCTGGGAGTTCATATACACAAATCTCTGTAGGTGACAGGGCTAGTTGATAAAGCTTTAAAAAAAAAAATTGGGGATTTTTTGGCCTTATGAAGAGAAGCATAGAGTTCAAAATCAAGGAAGTTCTGCTAAATTTTTATAAATCACTGTTTACACCTCAGATGAAGTTTTGTGTTCAGTTCTAGGCACCACACTGTAGGAAGGATGTCAAGGCCTAGGAGAGGGTACAGAAGACATTTACTAGAATGGCACCGGGGATGAGGGACTTCAGTTATGTGGAAAGACTGGCGAAGCTGGGGTTGTTCTCCATAGAGCAGAGATGGTTAAGAGGATATTTAATCAATTCAAAATTATGTGGAGTTTTTCTAGAGTAAGGAGAAACTGTTTCCATTGGCAGGAGGGTCAGTAACAGATTTAAAGCAATTGGCAAAAGAAATAGCGGGGAAATGAAGAGAATATTTTTTATGCAGTGAGATATTATTATCTGGAATGCGTTGCCTGAAAGGGTGGTGGAAGCAGATTCAATAGCAACTTTCAAAAAGGGATTGGATAAATACTTGAAAAGGAAAAAAAGTGCAGGGCAATGGAGAAAGAGCAGTGGGGGTGTGGTACTAATTGGATTGCTCTTTCAAAGAGCGGGCACAGGCATGATGGGCTGAATGGCCTCCTTCTGAACTGAAGGCTTTTATGATTCTGCGTTAGAGACTTCGGGCAGGATTTTTGGGCACCGTTGGGGGTGGGAATAGAGGTAAACGGGACCTGAAAATGCCAGCGCTGGCCGGCGTGCCAGTTTCCCAAATGCCATTCCCAGTGCCAACCATTTGTGCAGAGGCAGGTTCGGGACCATCAGGACTAGCCGCACCTCCGCAGTGGGTAGCTGAGAAGGCTCATTAAAAGTCTTGTTACCTGCAATTGAAGGAGGCCAAGTAGAATTTTACAGTCGGCCTCCAGTTTTCTGCACTGGCAGGGGTCAGTTTAGGTGCCTGGAGGCAGGCAACCGACAGCAGGCCCAGAGGCCCTCCATGCCTGCCTAGGTGCAAGAGTAGCCAGCTGCTACCCTGTAGAGGGATTACCCACACTCCACCCCTAAGTGGTGGCTTGGCTGATTTTTCTGTTTTTTAATTAAAGTTTTAAAAAGTTGGTGAGAGGGCACCTCCATATTGAAGCACCCTCTCTGTTACTTACCCTATACTGCAACCCGCTGCTTCTCTCAAGCTGGAAGGCCTCTGATTGGCCCTTCAGCTTCAAGAGCCCACCCATTACACTTAAATCTCCAGGGAACCTGTCTCCATGGCAATTAACGGGGCGCCTCAGTGAAAATCCAGCCCTTCACCTCAGCTAGCAGGTGCATATACAATTATTTCCATCTGATCATTTTAACAAAAGAGTTGCATTTATATAGTTTCTTTAATGATGTCAAGATGTCCCAAAGTGTTTTTCAGCCATTGTGTTGTAATGTATTAAAACACAGCAGTCCATTTGCACTTAGCAAGATCCCACAAACAGGAATGTGATAATGACCAGATCATCTGCTTTTTAATGATGTTGCCTGAGGGGTAAATATTGGGCCCAGGACACCAGGGAGATCTTCCCTGCTCTTCTTCAGAATAATGCTGTGGGATGTGCTCCCTGTGAGTAGCATTCTCCACTGGAAAACATGGTAAGGGGTCTGAGCTGCTGAATTCGGATCGGTCCGTTTTCTAATAACCTTGTCCAATTGCCATTGAAATTGGAAGCAATCTAACCTCTTATTATGTGGTGTATTCCAGCCAAACTCCAGGGTTTGAATCAGTGCCAATGTCAACCAGACCCACCTCAGGCACAATCATAATTTATTAAGCAGGCACCCTCTGTGAGATGACAGTTTCCACTCTCATTCTCAGATCCAAACCCATGCTGTGGGTCTCCAGCATTAACTGGAGCAGATCCAGTCATCTGCATGTAATATTTGTGGTCGGTTTATATTAAAGCCTCTCGGTAGAATTCAGGCATAATCGCCTTCATGTTTGACTTTGACATAAAGAAAGATATGCATTTGTATTGCACTTACATCCCAACATATTTTACAACCCATGAAGTACTTTTGAAGTGTAGTCATTGTTGTAATGTAGGAAATACAGCAGCCAATTTGTGCATAGCAAGCTCCCACAAACGGCAAAGTGATAACAACCAGATAACCTGTTTTTATGGTGTTGGCTGAGGGATAAATATTCATCAGGACACAGGGATAAACTCCACTGTTCTGTTTTGAAGTAGTAGCATAGGATCTTTTAAATCCACTTGAAAGGCACTGTACCGTAGTGTCAGCCACAATTGCATGCTTCACATTTCTGAAGTGGGACTTAAACCCACAAACTTCTAACTCAGAGGTGAAAGTGCTACCCAATGAGCCACAGCAGACACTCAAGCAGTTAGTACTTTGTATTCCTTCAATAATATAGTGCCAGTCATAATTGAAAGGCTACTTCTTTCAATATTCACAAGGTTGCATTTTCCATCATTGTAGATTAATATTTGAGATGAGTGTTTATTAAATGTTGCACAAATTTAATATTTGAAAATACCTCACGCTATCAGTATCACACCTTGAAAAGGATAAATGTAATACAAATATTGAAGGCTTGTAAATGGACTGTCCTTAGTGAGGGTTTAATGTGGGGATTATATTATTGAATTGGAGGGAATGTGTTTTTTTGTTAAAGATCTGGCGAGTATCTATGATACCCGCTCTTCATTTAAAATAGAGGAATCAATAGCTAAAAGGTGTGAGTTACATTTGTGGCATCTGACAGTAATCACCTGGAAAGAATGTTGAACTAACTGTAGCCAATGCTCCAAACGTTCCTGACAGCCACAAGTTGAAGTCAAGCATGTTTCTACACATAGAGGGCTCATTCCAAAGAGGGTTTGGTGTCAAAACCCATCATGTGTGAAGCCTGCGCGGTGAATGTCATCACTTGTTCAACTGCTGGCAGTAACATCTCGAAGCCCAGCTCTCCCATCACTGATATTCGTGTCAGCACATTTTCAAGCAGAGGTCACTGACAGTGATCAGGGAGCACTAACCCTGGTATTTTAATTTTCCCCATCAATAACCGTGCAGCAGTGAACTCCAAACTTTAATGGGCTCATTATTGCTTCAGCAAAGTTTGGAAATTTAACCTGTAACATTCCCCAGCTGCATGATGCAGTCACACTCTTCAAACACTATGTAGCTACAATGCCAATTATTTCTCCACCTCCTTCCTCCTCCATCGCCTTCCTCCGCCTCTCGTCCTTTCTATCCTCCTCCTTCCTCTCCCTCCTCTTCATCCAATATTTATCCCTCAACCAACAGCCAAAAAAACAGATTATCTGGTCATTGCTGTTTGTGGGAGCTTGCTGTGTGCAAATTGTCTGCCGTGTCTCCTACACCACAACAGTGGCTATACTTCATTGGCTGCCAAGCAGGTAGGGACATTCTGAGGTGGTGAATGGTGCTATATAAATGCAAATCTTTCAGGGTGAGGTACACATCCCAGCTGCATGGATGTAGAGAGCAATTAGTCAGAGGCCCAACCACCTTCTCACAGAGAAAGAGATGATTGAAGGACAGGGTCACATTACAAGGGTCATCTCTGAGCTGCTGTCATGTTGCTCTCAACCGAGACAATTCCACTGCCCATTCTCTTCACCTCAGGATTGGCATGGAGCAGGGTTGAGAGAGAGACAGAGAGTGACGGAGAGAGAAAAAGAGAAATAATCTTCATCTCTCCCGGGCTAATCACAGAAATGGAATAACATTGGAGAGCAATTTTCACCCAACCCGCTTGTTAGGATTCCCACCATGACAATGGACGTTACTGTGGTATTTTATTGTGTAGGCGGGGGCATAGCAACTGAGGATATTCCCTCTCCTGGCCTGCCCTGACACGCACACAAAGCAAGTATAAATTACACCCATTGCTTTAAATCGCTATGCTGCCGCACTACACCGCCCAGTTCCATAAATGTGCTTAAGAATAAGAAACCGCAGCAATGTGTGCTTAAAAAAGAGCCTGTTTTTAATAAACCCAGTACCATGTTTAGCAAATCAGTGCAAGATGTGGCAGACGCCAGACTTAAATTTAGTAGCAATACAGCTGTCTAGGAATAGCATTGCCTCTAGTGCACATTAACAGCACAGATCTCGCCATCAGCAATTTTGCTGACAAGCACCATAAATTAGACCATTGCACAGCCCTGATGCTCCAATGATGAGTCAACGCCAAATGTTACTGGCAAACTGATATGAATGTGTCACAGCGAGGGTAGTGGTGAATCAGAAGTGGCACAGCCAATTGGCAGTAAAGGCGAAGCAACCAAAATACTGCAGATGCTGGAAATCTGAAATAAAAACGGAAAATGCTGCAAACATTCAGCAGGTCCGGCAGTATCTGTGGAGGGAGAAATTGAGTTAAGGTTTCAGGTCGATGATCAGAATTGGATGGCATTAAGAGATGAACAGATTTTAAACAAGCGCGTAGTCAGCGAAGGAGGAATAAAAAATGAAAGGGAAGGTTTGTGATCGGGTGGAAGGCAGGAGAGATTAAATGACAAAAGGGATGATGGTGCAAGGCAAAAGGGGATGGTAATGGGACAAGAAACAAAAGATGGGTCTGGAGGAGGTGTAAATGGTAACAGCAGAATCATTACCAGTACCTGCTATCTGAAAAAATAGAAAAGGGATTTTGTTTTATGGAAGGGAATCGATAGTGACAATTTGCATTGTTCTTCATATGGACTTTATTTATTTATTTTTTTAAATCCTTTGTGCAGATTTATATTGAAGCAAAATCAGAATCCATAGATTTACATGGGAATAAATTGACCAGGTTCATTCTTTTTTAAAAGCTGCTAATGTAATTTTCATTTAAAAAAAACATAAAAGTTGAAAGGTAGGGGATTGCTAGTGCAGCATTTTATCAATATTGAACTTAGTTACAACAACAACTTCTATTTATATAGCACCTTTAGGGTACTAACACATCCCAAGGCATTTCAACGGGGTGTTATCAAACTAAATTTGACACTGAGCTACATCAGGAGATATTAGGACAATTGACCAAAATCTTGATCAAAGAAATAGGTTTTAAGGAGGGTCTTAAAGGAGGAGAGAGAGGCGGAAACGTTTAGGAAAGGAATTCCAAAGCATAGGGCCTTGGCAGTCGAAAGCACAGCCACTAATGGAATTATGTTGAAATGAATTGATCACAGCGTAAGTAATGCCACAATTTCCATAATTTCCTCTTTCTTTTGTGCTATTGGTCTCTACGCCATATATGTACCGTAACAATGGCACTTGTCCATAAGACAGTCTAGGCCAATGTCTGTCAGCTGTTTTATTATGCAATGCGCACTGTAATATTCAATAAATTACAACTATGTGGTATAATGGAAAACTATTTAAACTTTTGTCATGTTCCTGTGTTTTTTTTCTCTCCTTGAAAATATTGCGGTGCGCCTTTAAGACTGTAAACGAACAGTGCACCTTTAAGACAGCAAGTTCCGGAAGCTCAGTGAGCCAAAGTGGTTGCCAAGCAGCAGGAACACAGAGAGAGAGGACAGAGATTCAATGTTGCAATTTTGACTTTTAAAAAATAAGCTGAACAGCAGTCAGTTGAGTGACTGTTCCAATAAGTGAAGGAAGAAGGAGAGCTCTCTGAGACAATTTAAACTGAAGGAAGAAAAGCTGTGTTGTTTCTCTCTCAAAATTCTACAAAGCTTCAAGCCGAATTAATTCCTTGATATCTGCTGTGTTGATCACTGGGGAAAAAAGAAGAGTTTAGTACTACAACTGCTGAACTGAACTGCTGAATTCCTGTCTTTGGAAGGCCTTCGGTTTCATCAGACCTTGGAAGACTGCAAGTGAACTTTGACTGTTGTATTGGAAAACTCCATTCATCAGGAACATAACTTGCAAAGACTTTTTTAAAATCTTTTTTGGGCAGCTAATTAAAAACCAATCTACTGTTAGTTTGAGTATATGTACGCGAATGCGAGAGTTAGATTTTTTTTTTAAATAAGAAGTTATTAAGTCTTTAGATATTGCTTTATCTTAGTAGTGTTTAAGATTTTAGTTTTTTGAATAAATAGTTAATTTTTTGACATCTAAAGATACCGTGTTTGGTTCTCTTCATTCAGGGGTGACCAGATTGTTCAATTTGGCTGCTTTTTTTTCTTTGATTTGGAAAGCCTAAAGAGATATGAAGCAACCTGTGGAGCAACGGGACTGAATTGACAGTGCGTTGCTCCCACAACAATCAGAATCATATATTTTGATTGGGAGCTTTGTCCTGAGTGGTCGTAACATTTTGATGTATTATTTTAATGCTAATTTAATATATACTCTGCAAGTATTAGCAAATGTTCTTTGCCTTCTTGGAAGCATTTTGGCTATTTGTGTGTTTGGGAGGTTGAGTAGGATTGGCAAGCACTAAACAGAGGGTTACAGACTGCCCAGTACTTCCACAATCCGTGCTGCAGTCTGTGCATGACCTGTTTCAACTGCTTTACATATCCTAAAAGTGTTCCAGCCAACAATGACATAGAATGTACAGCACAGAAACAGGCCATTCGGCCCAACTGGTCCATACTTGTGTTCATACTCCACACGAGCCTCCACCCACCCCTCATCATCTCAACCTATCAGCATATCCTTCTATTCCTTTCCCCCTCATGTACTTATTTGATGATGGTTAGTCCTTTGCAGATGAAGATCAAGGGAAGGTCTGGCTCTATGGGAGCTGGAACGCCCGCTGGTGACTAAACAGTCCAATTCTAGCTCTACAGGCTCTTGAGCATTTGGGGCACAGGAATTCTTGACTTGGGGGAGCCTGGGAAGAAGCAGCTTCCTTCCATTTTTGACATTTCGCTCCTACAGCTTCCCTATAGAGCTGTTTTTATCTAGTTTCCCCTTAAATGTATCTATGCTCTTCACGGCGCAGTGGTTAGCACCGCAGCCTCACAGCTCCAGGGACCCGGGTTCGATTCCGGGTACTGCCTGTGTGGAGTTTGCAAGTTCTCCCTGTGTCTGCGTGGGTTTTCTCCGGGTGCTCCGGTTTCCTCCCACAAGCCAAAAGACTTGCAGGTTGATAGGTAAATTGGCCATTATAAATTGTCACCAGTATAGGTAGGTGGTAGGGAAATATAGGGACAGGTGGGGATGTTTGTTGGGAATATGGGATTAGTGTAGGATTAGTATAAATGGGTGGTTGATGTTCGGCACAGACTCGGTGGGCCGAAGGGCCTGTTTCAGTGCTGTATCTCTAATCTAAATCTCTCAGTTTTGGCATCGCCCTTGTAAATCACTTTTTGGGTGGAAGAAGCACTTTTTGCCACAGAACGGTTCTGATACCAACAAAGATCATTCTGCCTGGATGGAAGCTTCTGCATCAAAGGAATGAAAAAGAAATCACGGTAAGTGAGGGGCAGTTTCCAGATTAAGAATGGGTGCAATCAATAATCGTCTGAAGGTGATTACAGCTGACTTGCCAGAGTTCTGCTCTTGCTGGAAAACTTGTAATTCAAAGATTTACCTGCGATCCACACCTCACTGTGAGAGTGGAGCAAAAATAAGGCTGCTACTTCCTTTATTTATACAAGGAGTACCACCTAGATCTTGAAACAGCACTGAAGTTTAGAAAAATATTGCTGGTTGTGCTTAGAGTAATATTTTGTCTTTGGTTGATGCAAAAATTAACAGTTTGGATCGATTTCTTGCTTTAACACAAGGATGTATTCTCCACAATGCTTAGGAGATAAGCAGGAGGCAATGTGGATTTGTGCTCACTCAACACGTTCTGTGCTCACTGACCTCCATTGGCTCACCATCCACCAATGCCTTGATTTTAAAATTCTCATCCTTGTTTTCCAGTCCCTCCATTGCCTTGTCACCTCCCAATCTCTGTAATCTCCTCCAGCCCTACAATCCTCCAAGATCACCTCACTCCCCCAATTCTGACCTCTTGGACATCCCTGATTTTAATCGCTCCACCATTGGAGGCCGTGCCTTCAGCTGCCTGGGACCTGAGCTCGGGAATTCCCTCCTTAAACCTCTCTGCCTCTCTCTCCTCCTTTAAGATGCTCCTTAAAACCTACGTTTGGTCACCTGCTCTAATTTATTTATTATTTAGAGATACGGCACTGAAACAGGCCCTTCGGCCCACCGAGTCTGTGCTGACCAACAACCACCCATTTATACTAACCCTACAGTAATCCCATATTCGTATACTAGGGGCAATTTACAATGGCCAATTTACCTATCACCTGCTGTGGGAGAGCGGAGCACCCGGCGAAAACCCACGCGGTCACAGAGAGAACTTGCAAACTCCACACAGGCAGTACCCCAGAATCGAACCCAGGTCCCTGGAGCTGTGAGACTGCGGTGCGAACCACTGCACCACTGTGCCGCCCATAAATAATAGCTCCTGATGTGGCTCGGTGTTAAATTTTGTTTCATGACATCCCTGTGAAGCGCCTTGAGACATTTTAATGTGTGAAAAGGTGCTCTATGAATGAAAATTGTTGTTGTTGCACCAGAATGGAGGACACAATCCTGATATTGTCCAAGGGCAGGCCTATTTATGCACTTTGGATGAACTCTGAGCCTGAATAATGCTGGTCACTGGGAGGTCACTGGTTGGCAGAGGTGAGAAATCAAGTTCTGTTCCAGCGGCTGAAAGGCCTGACAGATGTCAATTGAACGAGCCTCCTGAAATAGTAAACCCCTAGAATGCACTTGGAGACACCACTTAGAGGGTTGTTGGGCTGGAGGGCACAGAGGAGTACGGGGAGGCTGAAGGTGACAGCCTACCCCCAGCTTAGGGCAGTCACCATCTTCCTTATAGACCTATAAAATGATACAGCACAGAAGGAGGCCATCGTGCTTGTGCTGACTCTTTGAAAGAGCTATCCAATGGGTCTCACTCCCCTGCTCTTACCCCTTAGTTATGCATTTTTTTTTCCTTTTCATGTATTTATCCAATTCCTTTCTGAAAGTTATTACTGAATCTGCTTCCACCGCCCTTTTAGGCAGCGCATTCCAGATTTCGATCAAAGAAACTCACTGTGTAAAACAAATTCTCCTCCTCCCCCCCTCTGATTCTTTTGCCAATTACCTTAAATCTGTGCCCTCTGGTTACCGACCCTCCTGCCAGTGGGGACAGTTTCTCCTTATTTACTCTATTAAAACACCTCGTAATTTTGAACGTCTCTACTAAATCTCCCATTAGCCTTCTCTACGCTACAGTCTCTCCATGTAACTGAAATACCTAAACCCTGGCACCATTCTAGTCAATCTCCTCTGCACCCTCTCCAAGGCCTTGACATCCTTCTGAAGGAGCTCTGCCCAGAATTAGACACAATAGTGGCTTAAATGACGGAACTGGTGACAGTTTAGGTTGTGCGCTTTATCCCATTGTTTCACATTATCCCATTGTTTTCACTCATTCGCTACTCTGGAAGGGAGCAGGAAGGGCACGTTAGTGCTTCTTGCTCGACCTCACCCCCTCCCCACGCCAACATTTAGAAGCAGCAGAACTCCAGTGTAACTTCCACTCCAGATCCTGACCCTTCCCTGCCTGATACCCCATCACTCGAACCCCAGGCAGATTGCTGTATTTCTAGGCTTTCATCTTTGTACCCCTCCACGGCCCCATATTTTGAACCTTTGTTACCTGCAAACACTTGATTCCAGTATGTATCAGAATATAATAGCAAATGAAAGAACTTGCAGAGAGATAGCCCCATCTACTGATTATAAATGATATTGTTCAGGGGAAGGAAATACTTCTTACAAGCGCAAGGAAAGAATTGGCTTCTTTTACTCTGCCTGGTTACACTACTTTACTATCAAAAATAATCTGCAGTTTTCTCTAGAATGTGGTGTCCCTGTCACTTAGACACATGAACATTTACATAATCACACAACAACAGCGCCCAAGACACTTTACAGGAGCGATTATCAAAGACAAATTTGCCACCAAGCCACATAAGGAGATATCAGGGCGGAAGCTTGTCAAAGAGGTAGGTTTTAAGGAGCATCTTAATGGAGGAGAGCAAGGTATAGGGAGTGAATTCCAGACCTTAGGGGCTCAGGCAACTAAAGGCATGGCCACCAATGGTGCAGCAATTAAAATCAGGGATTTGCAAGAGGTCGGAATTGGAGGAGGGCATAAATCTCAGAGGGCTGTGGGACTAGAGGAGGTTGCAGAGATAAGGAGGGGTGAGGCTAGGGAAGGAATTGAAAACAAGGATGAGAAGTTTAAAATTGAGGCATTAGTGTACAGGGAGGCAATGTAGGTCAGTGAGCGCAGGAGTCATGGGTGAATGGGACTTGGTGCATATGCAAACAGACACACAGATATGTATAGACATGGTCACGGATGTACATTTACACACACACGCACAAAATCCTACATAGTACAGCAACTTTAAAAGTGATTTCACCTTTCATGTCATCATACAACTGCAGTGAGCTTACGCATAATGATAGCTAATTTCCGATCTGCAGTCATCATCTTATTTAACTTAGCTTACTCAAGAGAATTTAGTCCTGAAAAAAAAAGCCGCTGAAGTCTGGTTGCAGCAACTTGCATTTTCTTCTTTGGCCTCCTTGTCTCGAGAGACAATGGGTAAGCGCCTGGAAGTGGTCAGTGGTTTGTGGAGAAGTGCCTGGAGTGGCTATAAAGGCCAATTCTAGAGTGACAGGCTCTTCCACACGCGCTACAGATAAAATTGGTTGTCGGGGCTGTTTCACAGTTGGCTCTCCCCTTACACTTCTGTCTCTTTTCCTGATGACTGCTAAGTCTCTTCAACTCACCTCTCTTTAGCCCCGCCTTTATAGTTGTCCGCCAGTTCTGGTGATCACTGGCAACTGACTCCCACGACTTTGGTCGATGTCGCAGGACTTCATATCGCGTTTGCAGACGTCTTTAAAGCGGAGACATGGACGGCCGGTGGGTCTGGTACCAGTGGCGAGCTCACTGTACAATGTGTCCTTGGGGATCCTGCCATCTTCCATGCGGCTCACATGGCCAAGCCATCTCAAGCGCCACTGTCTCAGTAGTGTGTATAAGCTGGGGATGTTGGCTGCCTCGAGGACTTCTGTGTTGGAGATACGGTCCTGCCACCTGATGCCAAGGATTCTCCAGAGACAGCTAAGATGGAATGCGTTGAGATGTCACTCTTTACTGACATATGTTGTCCAGGCCTCGCTGCCATAGAGCAAGGTACTGAGGACACAGGCTTGAAACACGAGGATTTTTGTGTTCCGTGTCAGTGCGCCATGTTCCCACACCCTCTTGGCCAGTCTGGACATAGCAGCGGACGTCTTTCCCATGCGCTTGTTGATTTCTGCATCGAGAGACAGGTTACTGGTGATAGTTGAGACTAGGTAGGTGAACTCCTGAACCACTTCCAGAGCGTGGTCACCGATATTGATGGATGGAGCATTTCTGACGTCCTGTCCCATGATGTTCATTTTCTTGAGGCTGATGGTTAGGCCAAATTCGTTGCAGGCAGCCGCAATCCTGTCGATGAGACTCTGCAGATACTCTTCTGTGTGGGTTGTTAATGCAGCATCGTCAACAAAGAGGAGTTCCCTGATGAGGACTTTCCGTACTTTGGCCTTCACTCTAAGCGGGGCAAGGTTGAACAACCTGCCATCTGATCTAAAAACAAGAAATGCTGGAAATACTCAGCAGGTCTGGCAGTATCTGTGGAGAGAGAAGCAGAGTTAATGTTTCAGGTTAGTGACCCTTCTTCAGAACTGGCAAATATTAGAAATGTGAAAGGTTTTAAGCAAGTAAAGCAGGGGTGGGGCAAGAGATAACAAAGGAGAAGGTGTAGATAGGACGAGGTCACAGAGAATAACCGACCAGAAGGTCATGGAGCAAAGGCAAACAATATGTTAATGGTGTGCTGAAAGACAAAGCATTAGTACAGATAGGGTGTTAATGGACTGAAAACTGAATAGCCACAAGCACAAACATGAAAAAAACAATGGGTAAGCAAACTGAACAAACTAAGATAAAATAAAATAAACAAACACAAAAAAAATATAAAAAAGAAAAAAGAGAAAAGAAAAAATAACTAAAAAGGGGGGGCCCGTCGTGCTCTGAAATGATTGAACTCAATATTCAGTCCGGCAGGCTGTAGTGTGCCCAATCGGTAAATGAGATGCTGTTCCTCGAGCTTGCATTGATGTTCACTGGAACACTGCAGCAATCCCAGGACAGAGATGTGAGCATGAGAGCAGGGGGTGGTGTTGAAATGGCAAGCAACCGGAAGCTCAGGGTCATGCCTTCGGACTGAGCGGAGGTGTTCTGCAAAGCAGTCACCCAGTCTGCGTTTGGTCTCCCCAATGTAGAGGAGACTACATTGTGAGCAGCGAATACAGTCTACTACATTGAAAGAAGTACAAGTAAATCGCTGCTTCACCTGAAAGGAGTGTTTGGGGCCTGGGATAGTGAGGAGAGAGGAGGTAAAAGGGCAGGTATTACGCCTCCTGCGATTGCAGGGGAAGGTGCCACGCGAATGGGATGAGGTGGTGGGGGTAATGGTGAAGTGGACCAAGGTGTCGCGGAGGGAATGATCCCTTCGGAAAGCTGACAGGGGAAGGGAGGGGAAGATGCGTTTGGTAGTGGCATTACGCTGGAGGTGGCGGAAATGGCGGAGGATGATCCTTTGGATATGGAGGCTGATGGCGTGGAAAGTGAGGACAAGGGGAACCCTGCCACGGTTCTGGGAGGGAGGGGAAGAGGTGAGGGTAGAGGTGCAGGAAATGGGCCAGACACGGCTGAGGGCCCTGTCAACCAGAGAGGGGGGGAATCCTCGGTTGAGGAAAAAGGAAGACATATCAGAAGCACCGTCATGGAAGGTTGCATCATCAGAACAGATGCGTCGGAGACGGAGAAACTGGGAGAATGGAATGGAGTCCTTACAGGAGGCAGGGTGTGAAGAAGTGTAGTTGAGGTAGCTGTGGGAGTCGGTGGGCTTATAATGGATATTAGTAGACAGCTTATCACCAGAGATGGAGACAGAGAAGTCAAGGAAGGGAAGGGAAGTGTCAGAGATGGACCATGTAAAGGTGAGAGAAGGGTGGAAATTAGAAGCAAAGTTGATAACGTTTTCCAGTTCGGGGCGGGAGCAGGAAACGGCACCGGTACAGTCATCATGTACCGGAAAAAGAGTCGGGGGAGGGGGCCTGAGTAGGACTGGAACAAGGAATGTTTGACATATCCCACAAAAAGACAGGCATAACTAGGACCCATGTGGGTACCCATAGCAACACCTTTTACTTGAAGGAAATGAGTGGAGTTGAAGGAGAAGTTGCTCAATGTGAGAAAAAGTTCAACCAGGAGGTGGTGGATGGGGACTGGTTGAGCCTCTGTTCCAGGAAGAAGCGGAGAGCCCTCAAACCATCCTGGTGGGGGATGGAGGTGTAGAGAGATTGGACGTCCATAGTGAAGAGGAGGCAGTTGGGGCCAGGAAACTGGAAATTGTCAAAATGACGTTAGGCGTCAGAAGAGTTACGGATGTAGGCGGGAAGAAACTGGACCAGCAGAGAAAAGATAGAGTCAAGATAGGAAGAAATAAGTTCAGTGGGGCAGGAGCAGGCTGACATAATGGGTCTGCCGGGACAGTCCTGTTTGTGGATTATGGGAAGGAGGTAGAAACGGGCTGTCCGGGGTTGCCGGACTATGAGGTTGGAAGCTGTAGAGGGAAGATCTTGTGTGGAGGATAATTCCTTCTTCTGAAGACTTGAACGCATGTGAGGGCAGCAGGAAGAAGAAGATCCCAAACAGTGTAGGTGCGAGAGCACAGCCCTGTTTCACACCCTCAGGACAGGAAAGGGGTCTGATGAGGCGCCGCTATGCTGAATTGTGCCTTTCATATTGTCATGGAATGAGGTGATGATACTTAGTAGCTTTGGTGGACATCCGATCTTTGCTAGTAGTCTGAAGAGACCACATCTGCTGACGAGGTCAAAGGCTTTGGTGAGATCTACGAAGGCATATTTACATAATGCCATTAACATAGCAAAATGTCCCTGTCAAACCCTCTAAGAATTTTATACATTTCAATGAGATCACCCTTCATTTTCTAAACAGCAAAGAATATGGACCAGAATTGGAGGAGTGCAGAGTCACTGAGCAATGCAGGGGTGTAATTTCAGTACCTTACTTAAGTTTTGATAGTGAGTGAGAACAGGTTATTCAACCGTAAAAAACCTCGCACAGGATCCAATCCCATCTTCCCAACAATATCCACACACACGCCAATAGCAATCATTGTATGGTGATCAGGAAGGGCAGCCCAGACTAATTTCCCACCATTCCTTTCACTGCTAGTCCAAGGTAACAAGATGCAGCACCATTCCATTGTTAAATGGGCAAGAAGAGGGAAAAAGACAATTGAGGTGGAATTTTTTTTCTCCTTGTAAATTTTGTGCTTAATGTTTTTGTGATCTTTGTTAATGTTTTACTTTTTTTCAGCTGCCACCAGTAACGGGAGCTCCAGTCTCATTTTAAGCAGCCTGGGCTTGTGAGACAGCCGTCACTCCAGGATTTCCTCTTCAAACTGAGGCTTCATAAAGGGGGCAACTAATAGAGTAGCTCTTTCATAGAGCCAGGTACAGACATGATAGGCCTCCTTCTGTGCAGCATCATTCTATAATTCTAACACCACTACTGACTTGGATCCAGGTAATCAATCTACAGAGGGAGGGACACAAGCAATGTAACAAGACAGCTGCCATACTGAACCTGTGCCACTGGGTGTAGCTATTGTAGGCTTGCAAACATTAAGACCATAAGGTTAGATTCTAAAAATGTGCACAGTTTTCCTGTGGGTAATTTCACGAAATACCTGCCATGCATTCCAAACGCTTACTTTTTCTGAAAGCTAATAACATAAGGCTGCCGATTACTGTCAGTGACGATAGCTGCCGGTTACTGAACACGTACACATTTCAGTAACATTCTTTGATCCTCTATCTTAATCGGGCTATTAATCTTAAATTATTCTGATTAGTCTTAAATAAATGAGTCAACAGCCTATAAATTGGATCGTGCGCTGACTGCATTTTGTGGGGTGACCCACCAACTCCCACAGCGACACTTCCTCCCACCCTACCTCCTGTAAGGACTCCATTCCATTCTCCCAGCTTTTCCATCTCCGATGCATCTGCTCTGATGATGCAACCTTCCACAACAGCGCTTCTGATATGTCTTCCTTTTCCCTCAACCTTTTCTCTCCCCCACTATGGTTGACAGGGTCCTCAACCATGTCCAACCCATTTCCTGCGCTTCTACCCTCACCCCTTCCCCTCCCTCCCAGAACCACAACCTTGCCCTCACTTTCCACCACACACCACACATAAGGGGAGGCGGTGGCATAGTGGTATTGTCACTGGACTAGTAACCCAGAGACCCAGGGTATTGCTCAGCAGAAGGTGGAATTTGAATTTAATTAATAAATCTGGAATTAAAAGCTAGTCTAATGATGGCCTTGAAAACATTGTTGATTGTTGTAAAAACCCATCTGGTTCATTAATGTCCTTTAGTGAAGGAAATCTGCTGTCTTTACCTGGTCTGGCCTAAATGTGACTCCAGACCCACAGCAATGTGGTTAACTTTTATATGTCCTCTGAAATGGCCTAGCAAGCCACTCAGTTGTACCTAACCGCTACGAAGCCAATAAAAAGGAATGAAACCGGACGGGCCACCCGGCATCGACCTAGGCACCAGAAGCGACAATGGCAAACCCAGCCCTGTTGACGCTGCAAAGTCCTCCTTACTAACATCTGGGGGCTTGTGCCAAAGTTGGGAAAGCTGTCCCACAGACTAGTCAAACAACAGCCTGACATAGTCATACTCACGGAAGCATACCTCACAGACAATGTCCCAGATTCTGCCATCACCATCCCCGGGTATGTCCTGTCCCACCGGCAGGACAGACCCACCAGAGGTGGTGGTACAGTGGTATACAGTAGGGAGGGAGTTGCCCTGGGAGTCCTCAACATCGACTCTGGACCCCATGAAGTCTCATGGCATCAGGTTAGAAATGGACAAGGAAACCTCCTGCTGATTACCACCTACTGCCTTCCCTCAGCTGATGACTCAGTACTCCTCCATGTTGAACAGCACTTGGAGGAAGCACTGAGGGTGGCAAGGGCACAAATGTACTCTGGGTGGGGGACTTCAATGTCCATCACCAAGAGTGGCTCGGTAGCACCACTACTGACTGAGCTGGCCAAGTCCTAAAGGACATATCTGCTAGACTGGGTATGTGGCAGGTGGTGAGGGAACCAACAAGAGGGGAAAACATACTTGACCTCGTCCTCACCAATCTGCCTGCTGCAGATGCATCTGTCCATGACAAAATTGGTAGGAGTGACCACCACACAGTCAAGGTGGAGACCAAGTCCCGCCTTCACATTGAGGATACCCTCCTTCGTGTTGTGTGGCACTACCACCATGCTAAATGGGATAGATTTCGAACAGATCTAGCAATGCAAAACTGGGCATCCATGAGGCACTGTGGGTCATCAGCAGCAGCAGAATTGTACTCAACCACAATCTGTAACTTCATAGCCCAGCATATCCGCCACTCTACCATTACCATCAAGCCAGGAGACCAACCCTGGTTCAATGAAGAGTGCAGGCGGGCATGCCAGGAGCAGCACCAGGCATACCTCAAAATGAGGTGTCAACCTGGTGAAGCTACAGCCCAGGACTACTTGCATGCCAAACTGCATAAGCAGCATGTGATAGACAGAGCTAAGTGATCCCATAACTAATGGATCAGATCTAAGCTCTGCAGTCCCACCACATCCAGCTGTGAATGGTGGTGGACAATTAAACAACTAACTGGAGGAGGTGGCTCCACAAATATCCCCATCCTCAATGATGGGGGAGCCCAGCACATCAGTGCGAAAGATAAGGCTGAAGCATTTGCAACAATATTCAGCCAGAAGTGCTGAGTTGATGATCCATCTCGGCCTCCTCCTGAAGTCCCCAGCATCACAAATGCCAGACTGCAGCCAATTCGATTCACTCCGCGTGATATCAAGAAACGACTGAAGGCACTGGATACTGCAAAAGCTATGGGCCCTGACAATATTCCGGCAATAGTACTGAAGATCTGTGCTCCAGAACTTGCCGCGCCCCTAGCCAAGCTGTTCCAGTACAGCTACAACACTGGCATCTACCCTGCAATGTGGAAAATTGCCCAGGTATGTCCTGTACACAAAAAGCAGGACAAGTCCAACCTGGCCAATTACCGCCCCATCAGTCTACTCTCAATCATCAGTAAAGTCAACACTGCTATCAAGCGGCACTTGCTTAGCAATAACCTGTTCAGTGACGCTCAGTTTGGGTTCCGCCAGGGCCACTCAGCTCCTGACCTCATTACACCCTTGGTTCAAACATGGACAAAAGAGCTGAACTCAAGAGGTGAGAGTGACTACCCTTGACATCAAGCACTTGACTGAGTATGGCATCATGGAGCCCTAGCAAAACTGAGGTCAATGGGAATCAGGGGGAAAACCCTCCGCTGGTTGGAGTCATACCTATGCAAAGGAAGATGGTTGTGGTTGTTGGAGGTCAATCATCTGAGCTCCAGGACATCACTGCAGGCGTTCCTCAGGGTAGTGTCCTAGGCGCAACCATCTTCAGCTGCTTCATCAATGACCTTCCTTCAATCATAAGGTCAGAAGTGGGGATGTTCGCTGATGATTGCACAATGTCCAGCACCATTCGTGACTCCTCAGATACTGAAGCAGTCTGTGTAGAAATGCAGCAAGACTTGGACAATATCCAGGCTTGGGCTGATAAGTGGCAAGTAACATTCGTGCCACACAAGTGCCAGGCAATGACCATCTCCAACAAGAGAGAATCTAACCATCTCCCCTTGACATTCAATGGCATTACCATCGCTGAATCCCCACTATCAACATCCTAGGGGCTACCATCGACCAGAAACTGAACTGGAGTAGTCATATAAATACCATGGCTACAAGAGCAGGTCAGAGGCTAGGAATCTTGAGGCAAGTAACTCACCTCCTGACCCCCCAAAGCCTGTCCACCATCTACAAGGTACAAGTCAGGAGTGTGATGGAATTTTCTCCACTTGCCTGGATGGGTGCAGCTCCAACAACATTCAAGAAGTTCGACACCATCCAGGACAAAGCAGCCTGCTTGATTTGCACCCCATCTACAAACATTCACTCCCTCTCACCACCGACACACAGTGGCAGCAGTGTGTACCATCTACAAGATGCACTGCAGCAATGCACCAAGGCTCCTTAGACAGCACCTTCCAAACCCGTGACCTCTACCACCTAGAAGGACAAGGGCAGCAAATGCATGGGAACACCACCACCTGCAAGTTCGCCTCCAAGTCACACACCATCCTGACTTGGAACTATATCGCCTTTCCTTCACTGTCGCTGGATCAAAATCCTGGAACTCCCTTCCTAACAGCACTGTGGGTATACCTACCCCACATGGACTGCAGCGGTTCAAGAAGGCAGCTCACCACCACCTTCTCAAGGGCAATTCGGGATGGGCAATAAATGCTGGCCTGGCCAGTGACGCCCACATCCCATGAATGAATAAAAAAATAACACCAGCCGCCACATCCAAAGGATCATCCTCCTCCATTTCTGCCACCTCCAGAGTGATGCCACCACCAAACACATCTTCCCTCCCCTTTCAGCATTCTGAAAGGATCGCTGCCGCAGCGACACCCTGGTCCACTCCTCCATCACCCCCGATGCCTCGTCCCCTTCCCACGGCACCTTTCCTTACAATCGCAGGAGGTGTAATACCTGCCCTTTTACCTCCTCTCTCCTCACCATCCAAGGCCCCAACACACCTTTCAGGTGAAGCAGTGATTTACTTGTACTTCTTTCAATTTAGTATACTGTATTCGCTGCTCACAATGTGGTCTCTTCCACATTGGGGAGACCAAACGCAGATTGGGTGACTGCTTTGCGGAACACCTCCCCTCAGTCTGAAAACATGATCCCAAGCTCCCGGTTGCTTGCCATTTTAATTCACCACCCCATTGTCATGCCCACATTTCTGTCCTTGGCCTGCTACAGTGTTCCAGTGAACATCAACGCAAGCTCAAGGAACAGCACCTCATCTCTCGATTAGGCAGGCCACAGCCTACCGGACCCAACATTGCGTTCAACAATTTCAGAGCATGACTGGTCTTTTCTTTTTTTTTATATTTCATTTTTTAACCATGTGTTTGCCTTAAACTTGGTTTTTCATGTTTGTGCTTTTGGACAGAGGTGCTCAATATTCTGTCATTAACACTCTCTCTGTATTAATGCTTTGTCTTTCACCACACCATTAGCACTCCCTTTGCCTTTGTCCCATGACATCTTTGTCATTTTAATCTCTCTTACCCTCTGCCCTATCACACACCTTCCCTCTTGTTCTCTTCCTCACCAACACCCTGCTTCACTTGCGGAAAACCTATGACATTTCTAACCTTTGTCAATTCTGACTCTGCTTCTCTCTCGACAAATGCTGCCAGACCTGCTGAATATTTCCAGCTCTTTTTGTTTTTATTTCAGATTTCCAGCATTCGCAGTATTTTGCTTTTATTTCAGCCCTGAATTCCCTGTTGGATTTATTAGTGACTGTGGTATATTTATGGCCCGTAATTCTGGTTTGCCACACAAGTGGAAACATCTTCCCGACGTTTACCTGTACAAACGCCTTCATAATTTGAAAGACTTCTATCAGCTCACCCCTCGGCCTTCTCCTTTCTACAGAAAAGAAGCCGAGCCTGTTCAGCCTTTCATAATAGTTCTAACCTCTCAGTTTTATTATAGTTAAGTGAATTAATTTAAGTATTGAACGTACTGGCTGAATTAGTTGAAGTGTGAGGGTGGAGGAGATGGACCTGATGATAGAACGAGTGTGGGGTTTGTGGGGAGGGAGTTTTTAAAGAGAGTAATACCTTGTGCCGTTACACAGCTCATGAGATTTATTCAGGTTGGGTTTTGACGGCAGCTTAGTTGTAAAGGCCGTTCAAAATGAACAATAGACATTAGATTATAACCAGCAGCGAGATGCACAGGGAGACCAAAACCACTTGACTGTGACTGCACTTGGGATTCAAACATCCATTAGCGTCGGCAGTACTATTAGACTGCAGGAAATAGGAAAGCAAAGACCACTCACATCGCCTGGTGCTGTTAATAAAATTAGTTCCATTATCATGATAGGTTCCCATTAAGTTGTTTATTTGGATAGGGGCCACTTAACTGTCTGACAATAGATTCCTTCCCGACATGAGACACCAGAAAAGCTGCAGTTGCTCTCCTTGGAGCAGAGAACGTTAAGAGGAGATTTCATAAAGGGGTTCAATGTTATGAAGGGTTTTGACAGAGCAAATAAAGAGAAAGTTTCCACCGAGAGGAGGGTCGGTAACCAGAGGACACAGACTGAAGGTAATTGGCAAAAGAACCAGAGGGCAGGTGAGGAGAATTTTTATTTACACTGTGAGTTGTTGTGATCTGGAATGTGCTGTCTGAAAGGGCGGTGGAAGCAGATTCCATAGTAACTTTCAAAAGTGAACTGTTTCAATACTTGACAACGAAATTTTTATAGGATTATGGGGGAAAGAGCAGGGGGAAGTTGGGACTAATTGGATATCTCTTTCATAGAGCTATCATGATGGGCTGAATGGCCTCCTTCTGTGCTGTATGATTCTATGGCCCCAATGTTTAGTGGGACGGGATTTCAAAGGAGGTGGGGAACGAACCCCGTAAGTCCAGGTTTCCCCAAACACTATGGAGTTTTAACTTCATGGTAGTATGTGTTTTTGCAGCTGGATCCCCAGCCAGAAGCCAGCCTGAGTTACAGGTTTGGTTGCCTGTTGGACGGGGAATGCTCCAGCTAAGACTGCAGCCCAGGAGTAGGAAGCTTCCTGAGGGGCTGCAGTGGGGAATACAGCGCAGCTTGGATGGTCAAGGGGTGATCTCGGGGGTTCAGGGGTGGGGGGGGGTTGGCGATCGTGGTGGGAGACAATTGTGGTGTGGCAAGGGTTGGGGGTGGGGTGGGGGATCAGTGATTGTGCGGAGTGTGGTGATCGCATAGCGCGGAGTAGATAACAGTTTAGGTTGTGGAGCCCCGGGGGAAGCACTTTTGCTTCTCCTGGGCTACAAGCAGTGCTGGAAAAACACTGACCTCTTCCACACTTCAGCCCCCTCCAGCCTGTGCAACCACCAATGAGATCATGGCAAGTCTGAACGTAAACTCTATTTTTCTACATTTGCTGCATATTCCTCGATGCCCTTGGCTAGCAAAAGTCTATCGATCTCAGTCTTGAAAATTTCAATTGAACCCTGGTATCCACTGCCTTGTGAGGGAAAGAATTTTACATTTCCACAACCATTCCTGAATAGTTTACACTTGAGAGAGATTAGAATTGTAAACTCTCTGATACAGAATGCTAAGATCAATAATTGTACACAATAGACAAGGTGCCGAAAATTTAGATCTTAGTGTAAACAAAATCATGAGGTGTGAATTTGTGAATACAACTATGTTTGTCATCACAACAGGGAGGGGAAAACAGGTAAGACACCAGACAGTGACATGGAGATGGTAGCGTAATGGTAATGTCACTGAGCTAGTATTCCAGAGGCCCAGGCTAAAGCCCTGGGGGAAATAGTTTCAAATCCCACCATGGCAGCTGGCGGAAATTAAATTCAATGAATTACGAAGTTTAGTTAGTTAATAAAAATCTGGAATTGAAAGCTAGTCTTAGTAATGGTGCCATGAAGAGATCATTGATTGTTGTTAAAAACCCATCTGGTTCACTAATGCCCTTTAGGGAAGGAAATATGCTGGCCTACATGTGACTCCAGACCCACAACAAGCCACTCAGTTATCAAGACCAATTAAGGATGGGCAACAAATGCTGGCCTTGCCAGTGATGCCCACATCCTCATGAAAGAATGAAAGAAAAGTAACATTCTTCTGGGAGACAGATAATTCTCTACATGGATTCAGGCAACGCTCCAAATTGAGACCAGTAACTCCACAGATAGGTAATGCTCCACAGGGAGACTCAGAGGAGTATGATAGAGTGGGCCTTAAGCTAAACATGTGGAAGACAAAGGCCTTCTACCAGCCTGCTCCTGCAGTACAGCACTGCCCCCTGACTATCACGATCCATGGTGAACCACTGGGCAATGGTTCACATGTCATACCTTCTCATACCTTGGGAGCCTCCTCTCAGCAATGGCAGACATCGACAATGAAACTCAGCACTGTCTTCAGTGTGCCAGCGCAGCCTTCGGTTGTCTGAGGAAAAGATTGTTTGACAACAAAGACCTCAAACCTGGCACCAAGCTCATGTCTACAGGGCCACAGTGTTACCCTCCCTCCTGTATGTGTCAGAAACATGGACATTGTACAGCAGACATCTCAAAATCCTGGAGAGATATCACCAGCGGTGCCTCCACTAGATCCTGCAAATTCAGTGGCAGGACAGGAGCTTCAATATCAGTGTCCTCTCTCAGGTCAACACCCCCAGTATTGAGACTCAGGTCATGCCTAGTCAGTTACGTTGGGCGGCCACATTGTCTGCATGCCTGACATAAGACTCCCAAAACAAGCTTTCTACTCTGAGCTCCATCACAGCAAGAGGTTACCAGGAGGGCAGAGGAAACGCTACAAGGATGTATTTAAAGCCTCCCTGAAAAAACTGTGACATCTCCACTGATTCGTGGGAATCTCTTGCCTGAGACTGCCCAAAATGGAAACGAAACGTCCGCGAAGGTGCCAGCCAGTTCGAACAATGTCGACATGCCCAGGCAGCGACCAAGTGGAAGGAACGTTCGGAAATTCAAGCATCCCATTCACTCGCCTCACCACCACCACCTGTGGCAGAATGTACAGATCCACAATTAGACTATTCAGTTACCTAAGGACTCACAACCCTGGAGTGGAAGAAAGTCATCCTCGTTCCCGAAGGACTGCTCAAGAAGAAGAAGACATGGATACAGGTAACACTTCAGAGGGGGACAGGATGTTGAAGGGTGGGAGAGATCCATGACCCACGCAACTGGAATTTAAAGGAGGAGGGTGGGATCATGACGGAACCAAATTTCAGCCCAAATGCCTTCTTTTCCCCACTTCAGCCTCCACCCCTACCTGAGTGTAACTTTTCCCTTCGTTTCCCCAACCCCAGCAATTCCAGGACTCTCCATTTCAAACTCAAGATGTTTTTTGTGAGCATTCTCTGTATGAAATGCTGTAACAAGATTTACAATAATGTGATACTGTACCCATGAGTAGCTGATCAAACTGCAGGCAGCCAGTGTGAGTTTGAGGTGATTCATTCCCTTTGCAGCCTGCTGTCAGTCTGGGAGTGGTTTTGCCGCGGAACGCACCATGCAGTTGGGCGGCGCCGTACCACCTATCCTTCGGCGTGCCGTACCACCTATCCTTCGTGGAGCAGTTTCTGCGGAAAAACACCTTTGACCACCGGTCCATCAGGCAGTGGTCTGCACGGAATGTCCTCAAGGCCCTACGGGAAAAGGAAACGGTGGATGCTGTCGGATGGTTCCCCGAGCAGACCGTCAAAGTCATTTGGCGGAATGCCTCATCACCAGAACTTTCAAACAAGCACCAAGACGTAGCTTGGCTGGTGGTGAGAAGGGCCCTCCCCATCAGATCCTTCATGCACACCCGAAGTCTCGCCCCCTCCGCACAGTGCCCCGGCGTTGGCTGTGGTGGGGAAGAGACGGTCGCCCATCTCCTCCTGGAATGTGCCTTTGCAAAGCAGGTGTGGAAAGAGATGCAGTGGTTTTTGTCAAGGTTCATCCCAAGCAGCTCTGTAAGACAGGAGTCTGTGCTCTACGGGCTGTTCCCAGGGACGCACACCGAGACAAACATCAACTGCTACTGGAGGACTATCAATTCGGTGAAAGACGCCCTTTGGTCTGCCCGAAACTTGCTGGTCTTCCAGCGCAAAGAGTTGTCCACCACCGAATGTTGCAGACTGGCACATTCCAAGGTCCAGGACTACGTGCTGAGGGACGCACTAAAGCTTGGGGCAGCCGCAGCAAAGGCTCAATGGGGAAAGACCACAGTGTAAGGTTCCCCCCACCAAGCTGGACTGAGGGGCTGGATCCATGGGAAACCCCTCGAACTGTATCGTTAATATTCTGAATTGCTGTAAATGTAAAACTGTAATTGACATGACAATTGTGAAACGGAAGGGTTGGGAAGAAACTCATGACAGTATTGAAGGAAACTGATCTCCCTTGCAATGTTTGTATTTTTTGGTGCTGTTTGGAAACTGTTTGGCAATGTAATTTTTACAGATTTTTATGAATAAAGTATATTTTGGAAATAAAAAAAAAAAACCTATCCTTCGTGGAGCAGTTTCTGCGGAAAAACACCTTTGACCACCGGTCCATCAGGCAGTGGTCTGCACGGAATGTCCTCAAGGCCCTACGGGAAAAGGAAACGGTGGATCCTGTCGGATGGTTCCCCGAGCAGACCGTCAAAGTCATTTGGCGGAATGCCTCATCACCAGAACTTTCAAACAAGCACCAAGACGTAGCTTGGCTGGTGGTGAGAAGGGCCCTCCCCGTCAGATCCTTCATGCACACCCGAAGTCTCGCCCCCTCCGCACAGTGCCCCCGCGTTGGCTGTGGTGGGGAAGAGACGGTCGCCCACCTCCTCCTGGAATGTGCCTTTGCAAAGCAGGTGTGGAAAGAGATGCAGTGGTTTTTGTCAAGGTTCATCCCAAGCAGCTCTGTAACACAGGAGTCTGTGCTCTACGGGCTGTTCCCAGGGACGCACACCGAGACAAACATCAACTGCTGCTGGAGGACTATCAATTCGGTGAAAGACGCCCTTTGGTCTGCCCGAAACTTGCTGGTCTTCCAGCGCAAAGAGTTGTCCACCACCGAATGTTGCAGACTGGCACATTCCAAGGTCCAGGACTACGTGCTGAGGGACGCACTAAAGCTTGGGGCAGCCGCAGCAAAGGCTCAATGGGGAAAGACCACAGTGTAAGGTTCCCCCACCAAGCTGGACTGAGGGGCTGGATCCATGGGAAACCCCTCGAACTGTATCGTTAATATTCTCAATTGCTGTAAATGTAAAACTGTAATTGACATGACAATTGTGAAACGGAAGGGTTGGGAAGAAACTCATGACATTATTGAAAGAAACTGATCTCTTTTGCAATGTTTGTATTTTTTCGTGCTGTTTGGAAACTGTTTGGCAATGTAATTTTTACAGATGTTTATGAATAAAGTATATTTTGGAAATTAAAAAAAAAGTCAGTCTGGGAGTGGTCAGAACACTCTCTGGAAATGAAGCAGTTTCCTCTCAGCAGTCTAGGAAAAAAGCAGTCCCGAACTTGCTTGTGTGAAACCACTTACCTAAAATCATTCTGCGCATCTCCAATCATTATTGTGAGGGCAATGATATTTTTTGCCCGCTCTTCAGCCGAGCGTGAGCACTGAAAGGCTTCTAAAACTGGTAAGTGGGTGGTTTCAGAAATCGTTGCAGGATTAGCTTTCACTATCAGAATAAACGGTGTCTGGAAATGGGAATTTAATTTGTGATTTCTGCTGAGGTCTCACTGTAATTCTCTGGCTGTGAGAGCATCATTCTGATTGAGGAAATTCAGTAACTGGACAGAGACTGCAGCACCTGAGGCTCCAGGAAACCGTACTGCAGGTTAAATGGAAATATGCAGGTAAGAAAGCGAGGATTTGCTGGGTGAATTCAGCCATCCCACAGGGAGCCAGGCTCCAGAGGGGTGAGGGGCAGGTCTGATAGAGGACTGCAGCACTGACTCACTCATCTGTCAGCACAGGCAGAATCATTCCACTGGCCCTCCTGTGACGATGGATCAAAATGTTTATAAAGAAGCATGTTTATGATTGCATTGTGCATAGTGAAAATTTCAGCTTCATCGAGGGCAGAAAACTGGTGGGAGGGGCCGTTACACACCCACCTATTAACAGCCACCCTTTAGACACTCGTCTGTAATATACAGCTGCCCATTATAAACCCACTCATAATACATCACTTGAAGCACACTGGCCCATTATACACTTACCCGTTATACACCCTCCCGTTATGCACCCACCCATTGGGTGGCACAGTGGCGCAGTGGTTAGCACCGCAGCCTCACAGCCCCAGCGACCCGGGTTCAATTCTGGGTACTGCCTGTGTGGAGTTTGCAAGTTCTCCCTGTGTCTGCGTGGGTTTCCTCCGGGTGCTCCGGTTTCCTCCCACATGCCAAAGACTTGCAGGTTGGTAGGTAAATTGGCCATTAGCAATTGCCCCTAGTATAGGTAGGTGGTAGGGAAATATAGGGACAGGTGGGGATGTGGTAGGAATATGGAATTAGTGTAGGATTAGTATAATATGGGTGGTTGATGGTCGGCACAGACTCGGTGGGCTGAAGGGCCTGTTTCAGTGCTGTATCTCTAAACTAAACATTATAAACAGTCACCCATTATACACACCCACCTGTTAATACACTCGCCCGTTATACACCCAATGGAATGTGGGCGTCGCTGGCAAGGCCAGCATTTATTACCCATCCCTAATTGTGCTTGACAACTGAGTGCCTTGCAAGGCCATTTCAGAGGGCAATTAAAAGCCAACCACATTGCTGTGGGTCTGGAGTCACATGTAGGCCAGACCAGGTAAGGACTGGAGATTTCCTTCCCTTAAGGACATTAATAAACCAGATGGTTTTTTAATGACAATTGATGATAGTTTCTTGGCACCATTACTGAGAACAGCTTTCAATTCCAGATTTTTACTAATTAACTGAACTGAAATTCCACCAGCTGCCATGGTGGGATTTGAACCCATGCCCCCAGGGCATTAGTCTCAGCATCTGGATTACTAGTCCAGTGACATTACCAGTATGCCACCATCTCCCAGTTGTCCATCATACACCCACCTATTATGCACACCCACTGTTATACACACGCCCGTTTTACACCCACCCATTATACACTCACCCTTTACACACCCACCCTTTATGCATCTGCCATTACACACCTGCCGTTTACACACTACCTGTTTTACACCTGCCTGATATACGTCTGCCCATTATATACCTTCCCAATACACGCCCGCCCATTATATATCCGCCCTTTATATACCTGCCCTTTACACACCTGCCCATTATACACCCGCCCTTTACACACCCACCCATTATACACTCACCCTTTACACACCCACCCTTCATGCATCTGCCATTACACACCTGCTGTTTACACACCCGCCCTTCATGCGCCCGCCCTTTACACACCTGCCCTTTACAAACCAGATCTTTACAAACCCGACCTTTACACACCTGCCCATTACCCACCCACCCTTCTTGCACCTGCCCTTTACACACCCACCCATTACAAACCTGTTCGTTACACACCCGCCCTTACATACCCACCCTTCATGCACCAGCCCTTTACACACCCGCCCATTACAAACCCGCCCATTACAAACCCGCCCATTACATACCCACCCTTACATACCCACCCTTCTTGCACCTGTCCTTTACACACCCGCCCATTACACACCCGCCATTTACACAGCTGCCCACTACACACCCACCCTTTACACATCCGCCCTTTACACACCCGCCCATTACACACACGCCCATTACATCCCCACCCTTTATACACCCGCCCATTACCCACCTGCCCATTACCCACCCGCCCTTTACACACCCGCCCATTACACACCCACCCATTATATACCCGCCCATTACACCCCCACCCTTAATACACCCGCCCACTATACATCCGCCCATTACACCCCCACCCGTTACACATCCATCCTTTACACACTTGCCCATTACACACCCTACAATTACACCCCCACCCTTTATGCATCCACCTGTAATACACACACCCTTTACATACCCACTATTTACAGACCACCCTTTATTTACCTGTCCTTTACAAACCTGTCCATTACACATCCGTTCATTACATACCCACCCGTTATACACTCTGCCCATTACACACCTGCCCGTTATTCATTCTGTCCATTACACACCTTCCCATTATACACCCATCCGTTACACAGACGCCCTTCACACATCTGTCCAATATTTATCCCACCCTTGTACACACGCCTATTAAACACCCGTCAAAGTTGAAAATTACCCCCAGAGATACCATCTCATACTGCTTGAGTTTGACACGGTATGGTCTCTAACCTCACTGGCACAGTATAGGCATAACTCCATTGGGCATATTTCCAATGGAACAGTATGGGGTATAGTTCCACTGCAGAAGTATGGGGCATATATCCAGTGAAACATTATGGGGTATATCTCCCCGGAACAGTACGGGGTATATCTCTACTAGAACAGTACGGGGTATATCTTCACTGGAACAGTATGGAATATATCTCCACTGGCACGAAGCCCATGGAATTGAAGACAAATTATTGACCTGGTTAGGTAAAGGTGTATACTCTGTTCCTTACACTTCTCTTGTAGTAAGCGCATGGAGAAGATCATATCGACAGTAGATCTGCTGGCACGGAAACTGCACTGGGCTTCCAGGTATCCTCAGTTTGCAAGTAAATGGAATCTTTTAAGTATGACCCTAGCAAAGGCCTTCCCCATGACGCTAAGGAGTGAAGTGTTCCTGTAGTTGTTGCAGTTTCCTCTGTCACCATTGTTTTTACATAGTGAGATGATTTTGGCATCATGCATCTCCTGTGGAATAGAGCCTACTTTCTGATAAAGAAGGAGGAGGTCATAAAGCTGTGTCAATAATGAGACTTTCCGTGCTTGAGTAGTTTGGCTGGAATTCCGTCCTTGCCCGGTGCCCTGTTCACTAGGTGGTATATGGCCTTCTCAAGCTCCAGTGATGAAGGCTCTTCATCTAACTCATTCATGACGTGAAGTTGCAGGAGAACATAAGCGTGGGCTGGGAGATGTCTGACTCAGGAGTACAGCTCACAGTCGTGTTCAGCCCAGCGGGACATCTGTTTACTTCAGTTGGTGAGTACTTCACCATCTGCCGACTTCAGGGGAGCAACTTTGGTGATGGCAGAGCCAAGCGCCCTCTTGATTCATTTGTACATAGCTCTTAGATTTCCTTTGTCACATGCAGTTTGGATTTCTGGATATAAGCTGACCCAGTGTTTGTGCAGTATCTCCCTCTCCTTTACACGGCAGTCTTGGCTACTTTCAGGTCATGCAATGTCTTAGCTGTTGGGTTTATGTTGTGCATCATGTAGGCTTTGTTTTTTGCATCAATGAGAGATATCATCTCAGCTGCGTAGGTCTCAAACCAGCTCTTGTTACAGGTTCTGCCTTTACTAAATGATGTTTCTGCTGCTTCATAGATCATTGACCTTAGTGACTTCTAATCTTCATCAATGCCGACATCAGTGCTTCCTGTTAAGGTTTTGGAGGGTAGCAAGCGTTCTAGCGACAGTGCGAAGTGCTGGTATTTGGCATCATTGCTTATGTCCCCACTCTGGCATCTTCTCCAATGCTCCTAACTTTTCGCCTTCCCTGCAGATATGGAAGGAGTTTACTTGCACACTAGGTCAGATGGCAAACTCTACAATCTATCAAGGCTGAAAGTGAAGACAAAAATACATCACGTCCTGATCAGAGAACTCCTCTACATTGATGATGCTGTGCTAGTCACTCACATGGAAAC
This sequence comes from Heterodontus francisci, assembly GCF_036365525.1. Classification (NCBI taxonomy): domain Eukaryota; kingdom Metazoa; phylum Chordata; class Chondrichthyes; order Heterodontiformes; family Heterodontidae; genus Heterodontus; species Heterodontus francisci. The sequence continues at coordinate 194,228,499 of NC_090375.1, forward strand.
TCGATTACAAAGACTCATGGACTGTCTCTCCCGTGCCTGTAACTTGTTCTCCCTGACTATAAGCATCAAGAAAACTGTGGTCATGGGACAAGATGTTGCATCTCCACCCCTGATCACACAAAATAACACCTCACTGGAAATGGTTCAAAAATTCTGCTACTTTTGGTCCACGGTGACAGACAATCTGTCCCATGATGCAGAGCTCGATACACACATAGGGAAAGCAGTTACTGCCTTTGGCCAACTTGCGAAACGCACATGGGATAACACCAAGCTGACCCTTAGGACCAAGTGGATGGTTTATAAGGCCTGTGTTCTCAGCACCTTGCTGTATGGCTGTGAAACATGGGCAACTTTCAACTACCAGGAAAAGAAGCTCAATAATTTCCATCTTTGCTATGTTCAGTGCAATATAGGTATATCCTGGCAGAACAAAATCACAAATGTAGCAGTCCTCTCAAAGACAGAGCTCCCAAGTGTGTTGGCACTAATCAAACAGAGGCGGCTTCGGCGGATCGGACACGTCTGCAGGATGGAAGACGGTCACATACCCAAGGACCTTCTGTACGGTGAGGTAGCCAGGGCCAGATGATCAGTGGAGCGCCCAAAGCTCTGCTTCAAAGATGCTTGCAAGCCTGACATGAAGGCCCTAAATGTCGATTATCACACCTGGGAATCACTAGCTGGTGAAAGAGTGAAACGGCGACACATCCTGTGGACTGGTGTGCACTATCACGATAAACAGTGGCTACAGCAGCTTGGCAACAGGTGCTAACATCAAAAACGACAATTCACAGCGTCACTTTGCAGCTTCACGTGCAGCACTTGTGGCAGAATCTGCCTCTCAAGGATTGGCCTTCACAACCACCAGCAAAGGTGCACCAAGAGAAGAAACCCCATTTCAATGGATTGTTTGCTGCACGTCCATCATCTTTCATAGATGGATGGATGCCAACCAACATTGACCTGGTTCGGAAATTGGCTGAGCGTCAAAAGACAGAGAGTAGGGATAATGGGCAGGTACTTTAATTGGCAGGATGTGATGACTGGTGTCCCACGAGGATCTGTGTTGTGGCCTCAACTGTTCACTATATTCATTAACAACTTAGATGATGGGTTGGAACGCCACGTGTCCAAATCTGCTGATTGACACAAAGGTAGAGGGCATTGTAAGCAGTGTGGATGGAAACATAAAGTTACAAAAAGATATTGATAGATTAAGTCAATGGCAAAACTGAGACAAATGGATTTTAATATAGATAAATAAGTCTGAGGTCATCCATTTTGGACCTAAAAGGGATAGAACAGGATACTTTCTAAATGCTGAAAATCTAGAAACAGTGGAAGTCCAGAGAGACTTGGGGGACCAGGAGCATAGATCATTAAAACATGATCAGGTACAGAAAATTGTAAAAAGTGTTGGCCTTCCTCTCTAGAGGAATAGAAAACAGGGGGATAGAAGTCATGCTTCAGCCACGCAAAGCCTTGGGAGACCACACATGGTGTACTGTGAGCAGTTCTGGGCACCACACCTTAGGAAGGAGATATTGGTTTGGAGGGAGTGCAGTGTAGATTTACCAGAATGATCCCAGGACTCCAAGGGTTAAATTATAAGATTACACAAATTAGGGTTGTATTCCCTGGAATTTGGAAGGTTAAGTGATAAGTTGATTGAAAATTTAAGCTATTGAAGGGAACAGATACGGTAGATTGGGAGAAACTATTTCCCCTGCTTGGGGAGTTTAGGACCGGGGGGCATAGTCTAAAAATTACAGCCAGATCTTTCAGGAGCGAAATTAGGAAACAAAGGGTGGTAGAAGTTTGGAACTCTCTTCTGCAAATGTTCATTGATGGTAGATCAATTGTTGATTTTAAATCTGAGATTGAGAGATTTTTGTTTCTTTTAATTCGCTCATGGGATGTGAGTATTACTGGCAAGGCCAGCATTTATTGCCCATCCCGAATTGCCCTTGAGAAGGTGGTGGTGAGCTGCCTTCTTGAACCGCTGCAGCCCATATGGTGTAGGTACACCCACAGTGCTGTTAGGAAGGGAGTTCCTGGATCTTGACCCAGCGACAGGGAAGGAACGGCCGATATAGTTGCAAGTCAGGATGGTGTGTGGCTTGGAGGGGAACTTGCAGGTGGTGGTGTTCCCATGCATTGGCTGCCCTTGTCTTAAGGGACGTGGGGCAAAGGCGAGTATGTGGAGTTAAGTCGCAGATCAGCCATGATATTGATTGACGGAACAGGCTCACGGGGCTACATGGCCTCCTCCTGTTCCTATGCCACAGAATGGAGTATATCTCCACTGGCAGCATGTCGATGTAGCTCCCTGTGCCCCTGGTCCTCTTGCGATGCCTGCCTCCAATGGGCACAGAACTGCAGATGGAAGGACTGCATTATGATGAGCAGGCTCTATTCGCAGTTGCAATAGGGAGTTGACGAGATTGATGCACAGTTAATGCACAGGGTCTTAGTGCCCTAGTTGTTATCCTAATCTATTGTCCAATATTCAGTATATCAGATGGAGTGGGATCGGGGATTTGTACCAATAATACAGGGCAGCAATTCCCTAAGTGCTATAGTCTTCAGGCACTTAATTCCTAGAATATTCTGATATGCAACAGCTTACATTGAGTTATAGAATTGCATAGACATGGACATGAACCTTCTCCCACCTCTTCTCATTTCACCCTAACAGCATATCCCTCTATTCCTTTCTCCCTCATGTGTTGATCTAGCTTCTCCTTAAATGTATCTACACTATTCGCCTCAACCACTCCCTGTGGTAGCAAGTTCCACATTCTCACCACTCTCTGGGCAAAGAAATTTCTCCTGAATTCCTTATTGAATTTATCTTATCTTATGTTTATGACCCTATATTTAGTTTCCCCCACAAGTGGAAACATCTTCTCTGCGTGTACTCTATCAAACATCTTCTCTGCGTGTACCCTCTCAAGCCCCTTCATAATTTTAAAGACCTCCATCAGGTCGCCTTTCAATCTTCCATTTTCTAGAGAAAAGAGCCCCAGCCTGTTCAATCCTTCCTGATAGTCACAAGCTCTCAGTTCTGGTATCATCCTTGTAAAAAATATTTTGCACGTTCTTCAATGCCTTTTAATTCTTTTTGTAACATGGAGACCAGAACTCTGCACCGTACTCCAAGTGTAATTTAGCCAAGGTTTGCGACATAACTTCTCTGCTTTTCAATCCCTTGAAATGAACCCCAGTGCTTGGTTTGCCTTACTAACCTGCATCACTACTTTTAGTGCATCTGTACCCCCAGATCCCTCTGTTCCTCTATCCCATTTAAACACCAATTTTCAAAGCAGTATGTGGCCTCCTTATTGTTGCTGCCAAAATGCACCACCTCACCCTTATTTATATTGAAATTAATTCATCATCTGTTAAAGGCTGTGCCATTCATCTTGTTTCAGTTCCTTTTTGCAGGGAGGTTGCAGGATGGGGCTGAAGAGGCCGGTTGCAGCCACACTCATCGTACTATTCAGCAGTGTGATCATCGTTGTGACGATCTCGGTGTTACAGCAGCTCCAAAAAGTCACTCTTCCCATCGGAAATAAGGTACGTCGCACATTGCAGTGGTCGGCAAAGCTTGCTTGTCCGCACAAGCCCATGGAGTCGGTGGGGAGTAGGATTGCCAACTATGGTTTCCTGCAGGTGTCATTGTGTGACCTTCTTGCCTCCAAACACCTTGCCCTTGTCACGCTCCCCATCATTTGTCGCCCAACATGTCTGTCCTCACAGTGCCCTGCCATCCTATGGCCGATCGGGAAGCAAACAGACTCTTTTTTTATTCATTTGGGAATGTGGGCATCGCTGGCTAGGCCAGCATCTATTGCCCATCCCTAATTACCCTTGAGAAGGTGATGGTGAGCTGCCTTCTTGAACCATTGCAGTCTTGGGGTGTAGGTACATCCACAGTGCTGTTAGGAAGGGAGTTCCAGGATTTTGACCCAGTGACATTGAAGGAACAGTCAGGATGGTGTGTGGCTTGGAAGGGAACTTGCAGGTGGTGGTGTTCCCATGCATCTGCTGCCCTTGTCCTTCTAGATGGTAGAGGTCACGAGTTTGGAAAGTGCTGTCGAAGGATCCTTGGTGAGTTGCTCCAGTGTATCTGGTAGATACACTATGCGTCAGTGGTGGAGGGAGTGGATGTTTGTGGACGGGGTGCCAATCAAGAGGGTTGCTTTGTTGAGCTTCTTGAGTGTTGTTGGAACTGTACCCATCCAGGCAAGTGGAGAGTATTCCATCACACTCCTGACTTGTGCCTTGTAGATGGTGGACAGGCTTTGGGGAGTCAGGAGATGAGGTACTTGCTGCAGAATTCCCAGCCTCTGACCTGCTCTTGTAGCCACAGTATTTATGTCCAGTTAAGTTTCTGGTCAATAAAACAGCCCTTTTCCCATGTCTTGCCAATGAGACGTTGAACCGAGACCCATCTGCCCGCTCATGACACTGTTTTGAAGAAGAGGTGCAGAGTTCTCCCTGGTGTCTTGGTTCATATTTATACCTCAACCAGCATCACTAAAACAGATTATCTGGTCATTATCACATTTCTGTTTGTGGGATCTTGCTGTGCACATATTGGCTGCCACATTTCTTACACTGCAATAGCGACAACACTTCAGAAGTAATTCAGTATCTGTACAGTGCTTTGGGATGGCCTGAGGTTGTGAAAGGCGCTATAGAAATGCAAGCTTTTTCTTTCATTCGCTAATATTTTTATAACTATTAAGCTACATTGTTCAAAGAAAATTTTAAAAAACACAATTTTTTTAAGTCTGCTGTGATTTTTCTCCCGGTTGCTTGCTTGCAGCAGTGTCCTGGTGATAAATCTTTCATGGCTGGAAATTCCAGGACAATCCTGGAGTGTTGGCAACTCTAGGTGGAGAGCTCTGCCCATTGCCTATGCCAATCAGAGATTGTTTGATAAACCCTGGGCACCAAGCACCCAGATTTCCAATTACAATGCTGGCAGGAAAATTCCCTTAAATCAGGGTTGTCCAACATAGGGCCCGCGGGCCAGAATCGACCCCTCCAAGGTTTCCATCCAGCCCGCGGATGTAAACTGTACCTGGCCATTCCTCATCCTTGCCAAGGGCCCATGACTGGTAATTTCAGAGATGAGAAATTTCCCATTGGCTTCTTCTACCTGACCAGCTTTTAAAAAAAAAATCACACTGTCAGTTTCACAGCTGACAGGTGCTGGGAGCGGGAACAGCGGTTTCCCAACTCCGGACAGATTCGGGGGTTCACTGGCAGGCTTTTCAAAAAAAAAGTCGGAACCTGCTGGAAGACCCCAAATCTGTCCGAAGTTTGGAAACTGCTGTTCCTGCTCCCGTCATCTGTGAAACTTACATTGCGACTTAAAAAGAAACTGACCAACTACAAACTTGCTCTCCTGAGCGTTCCTGCTCTCAGCAACTGTCAGAAAGTGGAGGGGGGGGGGGGAAACAAGGGGTGGGGGGGAGAGAGAGAGTGGGGGAAGAGGGAGAGGTGTTGAGCGAGAGAGAGGGTAGAGAGAGAGGGGAACAGAGAGAGAAGGAAGACAGAGAGAGAGGGAGGACAGAGAGTGGGGGGGGGGGAGGGACAGTGAGCTAGGATGACACAGAGGGGGGGAACACAGAGGGGGTGAAACCAGAGGGGGTGGGGCATAGACAAGGGGGGACACAGGGAGAGACAGAGAAAGAGAGGGAGAGAGAGTGACCTCGACCACTCCTGACAGATGGTCATCTATCCGGAATATTCCGCATTGCTACAACAACTGTGCGGACAAACATTGATTTATTGTGCAAGCAAAAAGTTGCCAGATATCTCACTAAATCAGTGTCCAACAGAGTGATGAGAAAATAAGTCAATAAATTAATCTTCTCATTTAAAGCTCTTCACAAAAATAGACATTTGTTGTTGTTTTGATTAATAGTAAGATAAATTTTAATGCCTTTATCATTCCAAAATTGTCTCACCGGCCCCCTATAAGACAAAAATTGAAATGTGGCCCCCCCATGCAAAAAAGGTTGGACAGCCCTGCCTTAGAGCAATGCAGATGTCTCATCACACTTCCTTTCCCCTCACTCATCACTTATTGGCTCCTCTCAGCTGTCATTCTGCCATTCCCTCCTTTGAGGAGCAAGGCCAGGGAGTATGATATTGTTTTTGGTAGCCACAGCAGCTGGGAGCAATAGACACCTGGAGTGAAACTGGGACTGGGATAGGCAGGAAACAAGACACTGAGAGCCGGGAGCTGGGGTAGGGCTGGAACGGGCCAGACCAAAAATCAACGTTGCAAATTCAAGTGGAACCCAGCCAATCGCCATTTCCAGGAGGAGGCCCAGGGAGGAGGGAGAACGAACAGGCAGGGCCCGGGATTTTAAATACCAGCAAGGGGAGCTGAGTGGAAAAACAGGGCCGGGGACCAGGAAGAAGAGCAGAAGGGAGGAACAATTTAAATCATAGCAGGAGAAAAGAGGGAGGTAAGCCTGCAGGAGAAGCATTATGTCGAGGGGAGAAACAGCAGCAACTTAAAGGTGGGAAACAGGAGAGGTTACAGTCGGAGATGGGAGGCAGAGGCACTACACTGCCACCAGTGGCAGTAGGGCTGCAACTGCATCGTGACTGTTGACATTGTAAAATTTAATGGGAAATGTTGGTGTAGCAATTTAAACGTTGACACAAAACTGTGACCAAAAACAATCATGTCAGCACAAAGGGTGTGAGATTTGTGGGCAGAAACTGTAACTGTATCTCAGTGGTTCTCAAAATGTGGTCTGCGGACCACCAATGGTCCACAAGGGTCCTCCGCGGGCTGGTCCAGAATGCAAGTCAGTAACATGTAACACCACAGCCGAGGCCATGCAAGAAAACAGGTCAGAACCCTGAAGCCCCCCAAACAAGAGATGTCACACAACTATAGCAGCTGCCACGTGCCTGGCACAAGACTTGGGCAACGACAATGGAGTTTTATAAGCCAGATTTATGTTACTGTTGATTTTGTTTGATTAACATAGATGTAATTTAAGTATTAGTTTCTCAGAAGAAGATTATTGTGATGATTTAATAGAATGTTTTTCAAATAAATGTGTTCTCTTGTAGTATTAATGTTTATAATATGAAAATGTCCATACTTTTGTTTCTGGCATGAATTAATAATTTACTTATGGATATTTCATAAAAAATAATGCACATACATTTATTACATTTAATAGCGAAAAGCAGCTAAATATTTATTGTTTCCATAAGCATATACATTGTAGCTGGTCAGGTTGTGTGACGTCACCTAGCAAGGAGTCCAGCCTGCTCTCGTCTATGGCCTCAACTGAAAAGTTTGATACACTTTTGGCTCCAGCTACAGTCTGAGTGTCTTGGATGCACCGACCCAGCTCTGAAGCACCAATTGCCATTCCCAACGACGTACGACTGCGAGATCGGATTTTCAACACTCGAGGGACTGAAAACAAAGAGGAACTGGCTGAACGTGGAGCCCGATATGAGCCTGAAGCTCTCCAGCTTGGAACTAGACATCATCTCATTGGTGTCTCATCAAAAGCAGCGCCATTTTTCTCATTAATTCTGATCATTTAATTTTGCAGCGGCAAGAAAAAACGGAATAGGACTGGTAGGTGGTCCGCAGGGTCTTTGACCCCAGCTAAGTGGTCCACGGATGAAAATGTTTGCGAACCATTGGTCTAACCATATCTTACTACAGCATCACTGTAACTAAACACAGCCTAACCATATCTAACTATGACCTAATTGTATCTTTTCTAGTATGGGATCGTCTTCGATGCTGGAGCCTCTCGTACAATCGTTTATGTTTATAGCTGGCCAGCGGAAAAGGAGAATAACACTGGTGTAGTCAGTGAGAGATACATGTGTCAAATCGAAGGTACGGAGCTGAAATACATTTCACATGTACCTCCCACTAATTAACAAGGTCACTTAATTAACATCATTTAGAGGTGCTGGGAGCACAATGTGATAAAGCGAAAAAAATATACAGCTCTTAAAGGGCTGCTGGTCACCCTTCAGGTTATCCAATACTGAGAGTGGAGGGAGTCAAGACTCCACTGATGGAAGGAAGAGCAGTGGCTCTGTGTGTTGGACTCTCACCGCTGAGTCAGGCTAATAGTGTGTTCAAAGCCCACTGCTGTGACTTGAGCACAAATTCCAAGCTGATATTCCCAGTGTAGCACTGAGGGAGTGCTATGTTGTCAGAGGTGCCATCTATCAGGTCCCATCTGCCCCTGCAGGAAGATATAAAAGATCCCATGGCACTATTTTGTGAAAGAGCAGGGGAGTCCTTCTCGGTGTCCTCGCCAATATTTATCCTCAGACAATACTTATCCTCAACCAGCATCATAGGTTGCCTTGCACTGTCATCCCTTTTGCCATTTACTCTCTCCTGCCTTCCACCCTATCACAGACCTTCCCTTTTCAACTAAACTCCCCTCCCCCCTTTCCCTGCCTCTGTACTTGCTTAAAATCTGTTACATATCTTAACTCTTTCCAGTTCTCATGAAAGGTCATTGACCTGAAAGGCTTAACACTCTTTCTCTCTCCACGGAGGGAGCCTGACCTGCTGAGTATTTCCAGCATGTTCTGTTTTTATTTCACTTAAAAATAAAACAGATTATCCAGTCATTATCAAATTGCTGTTTGTGGGATCTTGCTGTGCGCAAACTGGCTGCCGCGTTTCCTGCATTACAACGGTGACTACAGTTCAAAAAGTGCTTCATTGGTTGTAAAGTGCTCCGGGACACCCTGAGGTCGTGAAAGATGCTATATAAATGCAAGTTCGGTCGTTATCATTTCTTAAACTGATGCAGTTTGTGTGATTCTCCCCGTCCACAGGACCTGCGATTTCCAGCTATGACAATGAACCTGAACAAGCAGCTCACTCAATGAAACAGTGCCTCAACAGAACAATGGAAATAATCCCAGTAGAAAAGCACAATACCACACCTGTCTACTTCGGAGCTACTGCCGGAATGCGACTACTGCAGTAAGATCATTTATTTAAACAATATCGCATTGCAGAGAATTTGTCACCTACAGTATTTAAAACATACACACCAAGTCTTTTAAAACACAACAAACTCTGGGAAGATCTCGCTCTTGTATGTCATGGAAAGGTAAGAAGGTATATCCCTGAAATAGATAAAAATTGCAGGGCTATTGAGATGGTGAGGAAGAGCAAGTGGGAAATGAGATTGGATAGCTCTTTCAAAGAGTGGGCACAGGCAATGATAAGACAAAAGGCCTCTTTCCGTGCTGTGTGATTCAATGCTAATATCCTCAGAGATACCCTCGCTCCATCACCAGAGCGTGGGGCTGGGAGCCCTGCTTTTTCTTGCGGCAGTGGAGTGGGAGCATTTGTGAGGAGATTCCCAGCAAAAGGATTGCCTCAGAGAACAGGCAGTGTAGTGGTTACAGTACTGGGCAAATAATCCCAAGTAGGTAAATTTAAAACCCCTTTCACTATGGCATTTCTGGCTTTGTTGCTAGTCTTCCGCCTTGAGCCATCACCTGTTTGTTGGGTGCGGGGGAAACGATATTTATTTGAGAGTCCTCAATTTTAAAATTCTCGTCCTGTTTTCAGATCCCTCTTTTTCCTCACCCCTCCCAATCTCTGTAACCTCCCCCAGCCCCACAACCCTCCAAGATATCTGCGTCCTTCCAATTCTGGCCTCTTGCACAATCCCAATTTTAATCGCTCCACCATTGGCGGCCATGCCTTCAGCTGCCGAAACCCTAAGCTCTGGAATTCCCTCCCTAAACCTCTCCACATGCCGAGCCCTCCGCCTTTAAGATGCTCCTTAAAACCTACTTTTTAACCAAGCTTTTGTTGTCATTGTTGCCCAGAAACCTCCTTTCCCCCATAGGAAACCAGAGCCTCAAAGTTTCAGGGTCCTCGTTCATGGATTTCCCTGCCCCTCAGATAAGTCACCCAGCTTTCCTCTTCTACTGCCTGCTCCCTAACACTCAGCAGTGCATCAGTGCTATTTTGACTGCACTGTGTAGTACAGAGGGAATGCTGCACTGTCAGAGGTGCTGTCTTTCAGATAAGGTGTTAAACAGAGACCCTGTCTGCTTTCATGTGGATGTAAAAGATCCACGCCTTACTTTTCCCTTAACCAGTGTCACTAAAGCAGATTATCTGGTCATCATCACACTGTTGTTTGTGGGAGCTTGCTGTGCTCTTTTCCAGTCCTGTACTTTATTTTGTTCTTATGTCACACAAGAGCCAGAAATATGCACAGTGCCCAGGTGGGATATTCTTTCTGTCATTCCCTGTCTTTAATCTCTCTCCCTCTGATCCCTCACAAGCACTCTAACATCTTGGCCCAAAATGTCCACAGGCATCCTGCCACAGGAGCGAGGTGGAAGACTCGCCAGTCAGTTGGGAATACCCGGATGTGCCAGATTCCCGGCCTGCTATGACTGTATTCACGGGGCCTTGATTTAGGCAGAACCCCATTGTGCCCTGACAAACAGTACCATTGTTTTAGACAGGGTGTGGCCAAGGGATTGGGATTCCCAACCTGTGAGTTTCATATCTGCCTGCCCTGGAATCTACTGGGCCTTTAGTGGCCTTAGGTTCACCTGGAGGTGGGGGTGGATAGGGGGGGTGGGGTGGGTTCAGGCTTTTTCTAATTGGCAGGGTGTGATGAATGGAGTCCCGCAGGGGTCTGTGCTGGGGTCTCAACTCTTTACAATTTATATCAATGACTTAGATGAAGGGAGTGATGGCATGGTAGCTAAGTTTGCAGATGACACAAAGATAGGTAGAAAAGTATGTTGTGAAGCGGACATAAGGAGATTGCAGACTGATATAGATAGGTTGAGTGAGTGGGCAAAAATCTGGCAGATGGAGTATAATGTGAGAAAATGTGAAGTTGTTCACTTTGGCAGGAAGAATAAAAAAGTAGAGTATTACTTAAATGGAGAACGACTGCAGAATTCCAAGGTGCAGAGGGATCTAGGTGTTCTAATGCGTGAGTGACAAAAAGTTAGTAATCAGGTACAGCAAGTAATAAAGAAGGCTAATGGAATGCTATCCTTTATTATGAGAGGAATTGAAAATAAAAGTAAGGATGTTATGCTTCAGTTATACAGGACATGGGTGAGACCACATCTCAAATACTGTGTGCAGTTTTGGTCTCTTCATTTAAGGACGGCTGTAAATGTGTTGGAGGTGGTTCAGAGGAGGTTTACTAGATTGATACCTGGAATGAGCGGGTTGTCTTATGAGGAGAGGTTGGGCAGACTGAGCCTGTTTTCACTGGAGTTTAGAAGAGTGAGGGGAGATTTGATTGAAGTTTATAAAATCCTGAACGGTCTTGACAAGGTGGATGTGGAAAGGATGTTTCCTCTTGTGGGTGAGTCCAGAACTAGGGGTCACTGTTTTAAAATTAGGGGTCTCCCTCTTAGGACAGAGATGAGGAGAAATCTTTTCCCAGAGGGTTGTGCGACTTTGGAACTCTCTGCCTCAGAAGGTGGTGGAGGCGGGGTCATTGAATATTTTTAAGGCGGGGTTAGATAGATTCTTGTTAGGCAAGGGAATCAAAGGTTATGGGGGTAGATGGGAGTGTGGAATTCCGAGACACAAACAGATCAACCATGATCTTATTGAATGGCAGGACAGGCTAGAGGGGCCGAATTGCCTCCTTCTGCCCCTAATTCGTATGTTTGTATGTTCCTATATGTCAGCTTGAGTTTCCCCCACAATATTCGTTAATTTCCTGGTTGGCCACAAATCTTCATCTTTTGTGCTAGTGGCATTCCTTAATGTTGATTCCAGTGCTGTGTTTTGCCAACCCTTCTACAATGGTGGTGCCTGAGATGCAAACCCCTCCCCTCTTCCATCCCCCACTATTACACAGAATTCCTAGCAGGCTCAGTAGCAGAGGTGCCCAGGCTTTGCATGTCTGGGACTGAGATCCCGTACCTATGTAATATGGAAATGATGCAAACCGTGAAGCAATGAACTGGAGTCTCAAGGTGTGTTGCTTCGAAAGGGAGACACACTGGGCACCAGCAGGGCTTGGAGTGTTGACTGCAATGTTATGGCCCTAATTCTGCATGGTGCCAGGAACATAAGAGCAGGAGTAGGCCATTCAGCCCATCGAGCCCGCTCTGCCATTCAATTAGATCATGGCTGATCATCTACCTCAACGCCACTTTCCCATGCTATCCCCATATCCCTTGATCTCTGTATCCAGATATCTTTCGATTTCTGTCTTGAACATGCTCAGTGATTGAGCTTCACAGCCCTCTGGGGTAGAGAATTCCAAAGATTCACCACCCTCTGAATGAAGAAATTCCTCCTCATCCCAGTCTTAAATGGCGTACCCCTTAGTCTGACTCTGTGTCCCCTTGTTCTAGAGTCACCAGCCAGGGGAAACATCCTATCAATCAGCCACTCTGTCACGCCCTGTAAGAATTTCATAAGTTTCAATGAGATCACCTCTCATTCTTCGAAACTCTAGAGAGTACAGGCCTGGTTTCCTCAATCTCTCCTCATGACAATCCCGCCATCCCAGGGATTAGTCTGGTGAATCTCCGTTGCACTCCCTCTATGGCAAGTATATCCTTCCTTAGATGAGCAGAGGCTTGTGCACATACTCTTCAGGTATTATCAGCAGGAGCTTGTAAAATGATCTGGAACACACTGCCTGGAAGAACGGTGGTGGAAGCAGATTCAGTCGTAACTTTCAAAAGAGGAATTGGATGAACTCTTGAAGAGGAGAAATTTGCAGGGCTGTGGGGAAAGAGCAAGGGCAGTAGGGACTAATCAGATAGCACTTTCAAAGAGAGGTCATAGGCACGATGGTTCAAATGGTTTCTTTCTGTGCTGTATGATAGCTGAGAATAAATCAATCCACTGTATCTGATGTAAAACATGTGTATTTCTCTAACCCTGGCTCTATCCCTCCTTCTCTTCATGGAACTGTCAGGTTAGAGAACACAACAGCCGCATCCATGATCCTCTCAGCGATTAAAGATTACCTCCGTTCTTCACCGTTTGATTTTAGAGGTGCCCAGATTATCTCAGGGAGGGAGGAAGGAGTCTACGGATGGATAACAGCAAATTATTTACTGGACTACTTGCGGCAGGTTTGTCTAAGTTACATCCCCGGTGTTCTGGATGAATCGCTTCACTCCGTCTGCTGCTTTGCTGTCCTTCCCTGTGGGTTGTGACTTGCATCAGCATACAGGCTCACAGCTGCCCTTTACTACTGTGCTCAATAGCTCATTCTAAACAGTGTGAGCCAGATACTGATTGCTGACAAGGGTACTTGATTGGAGAAAGACTTTGCATTTATATAGCGCCTTTCACCACCTCGGGATGTCCCAAAGCAGCAGCCCCCCAGTACTACACTGGGAATGTCAGCCTGAGTGGAACTTGAACCTACAGCCTTTGACTGCGGCTGTTCTCACTTGACGACCACGCAAACTGGCGAGCGATCAAGAATTGTTTTGCCTGGGGCTTGAAGGCCAACTTCTGCAGTCCTCCAGTCACTCCAGCTAATGGCCAGCTGACTCAGCCCTGATCTAGGGCCATCTGGTCTGCATGGGTTCAGGGTATATTCTGCCTTTGACCACTGAACCACCGGGGAAGTGACTGAAATGGCAGCTCAGCTGAATCCATAGGTGAGACATGGTTCTATGTCGTCCATGAACTTAAGGTCATCCAAAACTCTGCTGCTGGTATCCCAACTCGCAACAAGTCCCATTCACCCATCACCCCTATGCTCGCTGAGCTTCACTTGCTCCTGGTTTAGCAATGCCTCGATTTTAAAATTCTCATTCTTGTTTTCAAATCCCTCCATGGCTTCATCCCTCCCTATCTCCATAATCTCCTCTAGCCCCACAACCATCCAACATCTCTGCGCTCCTCCAATTCTGGCCTCTTGAACATCCCTGATTTCCTTCACATCACCATTGGTGACCGTGCCTTCAGCTGCCTGGCCCCTAAGCTCTGGAATTCCCTCCCTAAACCTCTCCGCCTCTCTCCTCCCCTTTTAACATGCTCCTTAAAACTTACCTCTTTGACCAAGCTTTTGGTCATTTGGCCTAACATCTGCTTATGTGGCTGGGTGTCAAATTCTGTTTGATAATGCTCCTGTGAAGCACCTTGGGATATTTTACTATGTTGAAGGTGCTATATAAATGCAAGTCATTGTTGGTATCCTGCAACATTTTCATGTTTGTCAATATTCATCTCAGTGGTTTATTTGTCCTAAAAACCTTGGCAGAGACGTACTTGGAAACAGTTGAAACGAACCATTGCCGTAAAGACCACGGGCACTCTGGATCTGGGTGGAGCTTCTACAGAAATAGCTTTTGTCCCCAAACAGCATTCACACAAGCATGAAACCACAATAATCACATTGTACAGTTACAAGTACAAGGTCTACACTCAAAGCCTGGCATGCTATGGAAGAGATGAAGCTGAGAAGAAGTACAGGGCTAAACTCATCCAGGTAACATCTTAAACAATTCAAACAACTGGCTGGAAATTCCTTTTTGTGTTATAAGACTAGGTGCAAACCCTGAAAGAAAGGAGGAACTTCCATCGCACCTTTGACGACCACAGGACCTCCCAAAGTGTTTTACAGCCAATGAAGTACTTTTGGAACGTACTCACAGTTGTGATGTCGGAAGCGCAGCAGCCAATTTGTGCACGGCAAGATCCCACGAAGAGTGATGTGATAATGGCCAGATAATCTGATTTTAGTTGTCGGTTGAGTGATAAATATTGAGCACCAGGGAGAACATCCGCGCTCTTCTTCAAATAAGAGTCGTGGGATCTTTTACATCCGCCTGAGGATAGGTTGTTTGTTGTAACAGGCTCGGAGTGGCCCCTCTGGAGCAAGAATAACACTTTTAACAGTTGTGGAGGTTACCCATTTGGGGAATGACAGCATTACCAACTCAAGGAGCTTAGTATATCATTGATATGTCTATTGATATAATGCAGCATATGGATAGGTAAATGATTTCAGTATTTACATAAGGGGGACAAATTTGTATGATCAGAAGGAAAATTGTGGATAGCACACATGTAAATTTCCTCAACATGCCCCAGTGCGTGAGACTCACTGCAGAGGGTACAGCTTCATATAGACTGAACTCCGGGCGGAGTGTGATTATCTATAGACACAGAACTACACAGTGTCAATGGGTAGCACTCCTGCCTCTGAATCTAGAAGATTATGGGTTCAGTTCCCACTCCAGAGACTTGAGTGGATGTCTAGGCAGATACTTCCAGTGCAGTACTGAGGGAGAGCTGCACTGTTGGATTTGCTGTCTTTTGGATGAGATGTCAAACCCAGGGACTGTCTGCCCTCTCAGCTAGCCGTAAAAGATTCCCACTGTACTATTCAAGGAAGAGTGGGGCAGTTCTCCCCAATGTCCTGGCCAATATTATCTCTCAAGCAGCATCGCGAAAAAAAATTATCATACTGCTGTTTGTGGGATCCTGCTGTGCTCAAATAGGCTGCTGCATTTCCTACATTACAACAACGACTACACTTCAAAAGTGCTTCATTGGCTATAAAATGCCTTGGGTCGCCCTGAGATCATGAAACATAAGAAATAGGAGTAGGCCACTAGGCCCCTCGAGCCTGTTCCACCATTCAATAAGATCATTGCTAAACATCTACATCAACCACACTTTCCTGTCCTATTCCCTATCCCTTGAATCCCTTAGTGTGCAAAAATCTATTGATCTCTGTCTTGAACATACTCACGACTGAGCATCCACACTGCTCTGGGGTACAGAATTCCAAAGATTCACAACCCTCTGAGTGAAGAAATTTCTCCTCATCTCAGTCCTAAATGGACGAGCTTTTAACCTGATGCTATGACCTGTAATTTGAGACGATCAGGCTAGGGGATGCAGCTTCTCAGCATCTACGCTGTCAAGCCCTCTAGGACTTGTATATGTTTCAACGAGATCTTTTAAACTCCAGGAAACAGAGGCCCATTCTACTCAATTTCTCAAGGTGCTATAGAAAAGCAAGTTCTTTCTTTCTTTCTTTCTTTCTTTCTACTTGTTTTACTTTAGTAGAAATAACTATATTTACACATACCTGTCTGTTTTTTCAACTCAGAAATCGACCAGGAAATCAAGCATTGAAGACCCTTGCCTTCACTCAAACTACAATCTGACTATCCGGCTGATGAATATATTTGATAGTTTATGCACTGAGGCTGAGACACCAAAGACGTATAACCCTGACAACAATGTCACATTTATAGGAACTGGAGAACCTTTACTGTGCCAGCAGAAGATACTGTTAATATTTAAGTTTAAACAGATCTACAGTGAAGGTAATTGGATACCTAGAAATCGCCAGCCAAGCATCCATGGAGACTTTGTGGTACGTTACCGAATGGTTGGAGTATCTCACTTTGCTTTTCCCGTATTGTTTTGGTCATGAGCTTTACTTGTGAAATGTATTCATCTTTATTCAAACCATCTAGGCCTTTTCTGGTTTCTACTACACAATGGAAGTCTTGAATTTAACCAGGTCCTTTTCCATGGAAACCTTCCACTCAACAGTTCGGGCTTTCTGCCAGAAAAGCTGGGATCAGGTAAGTGGCGGAATTAATGTCCATATTTTATACACTCTATCAGCTATAGCCAATTGGAAATCCCAGGGAGGCTGCAAGCTGTGTACTAATGTCTTTGTTCTAGACTCATAGATAGACGTCCTTTTTTAATGCCTCTACTGGGTACAACTATCATGCAGCAAACCAGCTAAAGACCCTGTAGGGTCACATTCAGGGTGTGTCTCAGTTTAAAATCCAAAATACTTACATGCTACTCGTAGACATGTTACATACTACTTACTGGCATTGACCATTGCATGCTACTTAAAGACATGGCGTGCTACATGCTACTTACAGACATGACACATTACATGCTACTAACAGACGTATGTCAAACTCCATGCAAATTGATAGTGTCAAATACAAAACAGAAAGTGCATCACTATCAATGCAGCAAAGTGCAAACTAAATAATATCATCTATCTTGCAGGTTCAGCAGTTATTGCCAAATGTGACGGACTCATTTCGCAGAGCGTATTGTTTCAATGCCAACTACATCTATGCCCTACTGGTGCAAGGTTACAAGTTCGATCGATTGAGTTGGACCCAGATAAGCTTTCAAAAACAAGTAAGTTTAGAAATGTAAAAACACTGTTTTGTAAAACCTGCCTCTGTTATTTGATTTGTAGTGATTTATTTGGAGTGGGGGAAGGGTTACGCTCTAATTTCTCCATACCATTCCAACCCTGACGATGGGGCAGAGAATCCACCTTCATTCACAGATGGAGTACACTGTTGAGCTGACGTGAGGAGGAAGTTGGGTTTTAATTTTCTAATTGTCTGGATTCACAGCAGGGAGTGAAAGGGTTCTGATTCAAGGAGGTGCTCGGTGATATCACTTGTAGCACATAAAACAGACTAGATTGGATTTTGCAAATGTTTAGCAATGTGCAGGATTGTGCATTGTTTGCCATAAACCTCCATCATTCACCTGGAGTTCCAAGATTCCACTTCTTTAGGTGCAAAGGAATATTATTAATGGTTTGCTTTAATCTCTCTCTAGAGATGTCTGAGATGTCAATCTCATATGATTTTATTTTATTTAGAGATACAGCACTGAAACAGGCCCTTCGGCCCACCGAGTCTATGCCAACCAACAACCACCCATTTATACTAACCCTACAGTAATCCCATATTCCCTACCACCTACCTACACTAGGGGCAATTTACAATGGCCAATTTACCTATCACCTGCAAGTCTTTGGCTGTGGGAGGAAACCGGAGCACCCGGCGAAAACCCACTCGGTCACAGGGAGAACTTGCAAACTCCGCACAGGCAGTACCCAGAATCGAACCCGGGTCCCTGGAGCTGTGAGGCTGCAGTGCTAGCTGCGGTGCTAAGCACTGTGCCACCCTAAATTGCCGATTGTCAATTTCTGTTCTCTCCCAGGGTCTTTTTGCCAAATTGAGATTTTCTGGACACTTGTCAATGAAATTTCTGTATCCCCTGGTTTTGTTTTGTATTTGTGGGAGGGTAAATAAGCCATTTAGTGTGGCTATCAGTCAAATTAATCTTTTCCAGTTACAATGATTGGGCGATAAGTCATGATAGGTGACAAAAGTTGACAGGTTATGTATTGAGTTAGATAGATTCTTGATTGACAAGGGAGTCAAAGGTTATAGCAGGTATCCAGGAAAGTAGAGGTTAGGCCACAATCAGATCGGCCATGATCTTATCAAATGACGCAGCAGGCTTGAGGGGCCAAATGGCCTACTCCTGCTCCTAATTCGTATGTTCGTATGTACCAAAATATGGTTAGTAGGTGATTGAAGTTAACCAGTAGGTTATATAAATTGACTAGTTGGCAGAATAAGCCAATTTATAGATGGAAGAGGTTGTTGCCTTGGATAAGCCTTGAAGCCCTCAAAATTCCTAATGGAGACATGGATGAATTGTTAAGAGATGTTCAATGCTCTCACTGTCCATGATCCAAAGCCTTCCCCCAGAGTTAAGGATTGCACAAAATTGTTGATGCTACTGATACTCGAAATGACGATGGGAGTGGTTCATATCTGGCCAGAGGCCTATTGTGGCTCAGGTTTAAGGTCTATGATCAACCCAAGGGTGCAATGTAAAGAATTTGGCAGCTGTTTTATTCTATTTTCCACTGAGGTGCCATTCCATATTAACTATTGTGTGACAATGCACTACCCAGTGACAGTAGTGACCCTTTGAATTTCAGTACAAGACCTTTTTAATCTTTGGCTGCTGGAGGCATTTAAGACTATGTGAAATATTTAATCCTCTAATATGCTGTTTCCTTTGTTGCAGGTGGAAAATAGCAGCATAGGCTGGTCACTTGGTTACATGTTAAACCTTACCAACATGATCCCATCAGAAAATCAAGTGATCCAAACACCAATGAGTGAGGCTGTATTCTGTGGACTTCTCTTTTTGTTTTCCACTTTAGTTTTGTTCTGTTCAATGTTCATTTGTATGTCAGTACTACGTTCAATTTAGTGCAATTTACCAGACTGTTTCTTGAGCTCCTAACAGTAACAGAATATTTAGATAAAACCAGTGCTATCTGGATGGGAAAAGGAAAAACACTGTGATGAAGGATCTTCCCCAAAATTTATAGCACCATTTGCAGTCCCCTATTAAAACTATAGGCCCTGTGGATTTAATAGGAAAATTTCAAAAGCACTATGGAGTCATGTTTCTATATTCATGCATTGAGAAACAGTGATTATGGCACTGTAAGGTGTGGATTTGACAACAGAAATCGAGTGAGAAAAGGGGAAGGATCGAGAAGAGTCAGAGAGAGAAAGGACTAAAAAAGATGGCAATAAAGAGAGAAGCAAAGGATCAAATTGTTAAATATTAAGATCAGGCCTACAATGATTGAGGATGCAGTATTGGCTTGATCTCACAATGAGGCAAGTGGAGGCCTCATTTTTACTGCTTGTTATCATTGCTGCAGCTAGGGGTCAAGGGTTCTATTCATGGGACTCAGATAAAGGGGAAGCTGTTCATTTGCCTTTTGCCATCTGCCTGATTTTTAATGGTGGAAAATAGTTGTTGAGATGGTTAGTTTTCTCCTTTTAGTCTTTAACATGTGGGGGATGGCGACTGGACTTTACATTGGCACGAATTTCAGCAACCCTTACCCATCCAACTTCACATAAGCTTCTTTTGACGCATTCTGCATCAAATAAACCTGAGTCCTATTTGCTGACAGGAACTTTACAAGACCCTTTTTGAATCTCATCTTGGTTTCTTGTTTCCCTCCTCCCCCCCCCACCCCCCCACCCACCCCCCAATCGTTGCTGATTCCACATTCAGCACTTTTGCTCAAAAATTGAGTTATCGATAAACTGCGATCATTATCCTGCAGGACATTAATCCATTCACTCCGAGCATGTGTGTGAGTTTTCACTGGAGGTGCATACTTGCCATGGAATCTGTCTTGCTGCAATGAGCATGTAAAAGCGAGGAACCCAAAATGTAACACTGCACATCTCTTCATGCATAATTACTTAGATTAAAATAAGGAAATCCATTCTTGGCTTCATAATTGATGATATGTGAATGTAAACCTAGATATAATACATAACTGAGAAAGGATATCTTGATGTGCAATGAGGATTTCAGGAAACATTGGTCCTGTGACACAAGTTTTGTCATTTCTTTTTGTGTGAAATAAAAAGTGTTTGCAAAGTATAAAAGTGAAGTACTGTACTTTTCCTTGACCGAAATGCTAATGGTTAACGAGTTGAATGACTGAAAGAAAGAAAAGAAAGACTTGCATTTATATAGCACCTTTCATGACCACCGGATGTCTCAAAGTGCTTTACAGCCAATGACGTACTTTTTTTGAAGGGTAGCCACTGTTGTAATGTAGGAAGCCCGGCAGCCAATTTGCACACAGCAAGCTCCCACAAACAGCAATGTGATAATAACCAGATAATCTGGTTTTTGTGGTGTTGATTGAGGGATAAATATTGGCCAGAATACCAGGGAGAACTCCCCTGCTCGTCTTCGAAATAGTACCGTGGGATCTTTTACAGCCCCCCAAATGCAGGCAGTGGGGCCTCTGTTTAATGTCACATCCAAAAGGCGGCACCTCCGACAGTGCAGCACTCCCTCAGCACTGCACTGGAGTGTCATCCTTGATTTTTGTGCTCAAGCCCTGGACGTGGGCTGAGCGAATGGCTTTCACTGCTGCCTGCCAATTTGCATCCATGAACAGTAAAACTGAGTGAACACAAAGCAAAATGCTACAGATGCTGGAAATCTGAAATAAAAAGAGAAAATGCTGGAAATACTCAGCATGTCAGGCAGCATTTGTGGAGAGAGAAAAACAGAGTTAATGTTTCAGGTCAGTTCGGACGAAAGATTTAAATTCATTCAAAACTCATCCTCTTGCACAGTGTTAAAATCAGGCCCAACATTTCAGGTCAATGACCTTTTGTCAGAACGTTCCAATGACAAGTCATTGACCTGAAAGAATAAAACCGAATTTACTGTTTGCTAACAATATAGCACAGAGCCAAATAAAAATGTTTTCTTTTGAACATGAATTCAAGTATATATTAAAATTAACATTGAAAGCAACTTCAGGTGTCACAAAGGACCTAAAATAGACTGTATAGACCTCGGATGTAGGACATTATAGGTCATGTCTCTCATAGCAGCAGCTGCATACCGCCATAGCATTCTATCTGTGGCTCCATTGGAAACTCCAGGTCAACAGCATTGCTGCCATAGCTGGCAATATTTGTACATTGTGTGCCATTAAAAATCTAAGATTCAGCAGTCATTTCAGAGCTAATGTATCTAACTACATTGCGCTCTTATGTTAAGTAGTTGGAAGTATTCCAATACCACTTAGTCAATAAATGAAAGTTATGGATGCTGCCATTTACAAAGTCATTTTCGATTGTTAAAGAGACCCCTAAGAAAACGTATTGGCTTGAATTCAGATTTTGAAATGCAAGTGTGCCTGAACTACTTTTTCTACTTGCAGCACCAGAATGCAATTACCACAAAGTCTGCAGCCCCGAGCATGCGGCAGGCCTTTAAAGAGGGCAATTCAACAGATAGCTTAGACTGAGATGTAGTCCCCACTGCATACACAACAACTTGTATTTAGTGCCATTAATGGTGGAACATGTCCCACCCATTTCACAGGAATGATTAACAAACAAAATCTGACACCAAGCCACATCAGGAGATATTAGGCCTGATATTAGATACCAGGGTGACTAAAAGCTTGGTCAAGTAAGGTTTTAAGGAACTTCTTAAAGGAGGAAAGAGAGCGACGGAGAGCTGGGGAGGTTTAGGGAGGGAATTCCAGAGCTTAGGACCTTGGCACCTGAAGGCAGAGCCGCCAATGGTGGAACAATGAAAATTGGGGATGTGCAGGAGATCACAATTGGAGGAGCGTGGAGACTTCAAAGGGTGGTAGCATTGGAGGATACAGAGATGGGAAGGGGCAAGGCCAGAGAGGGATTTGAAAACCGTGATGAGAATTATAAAATCAAGGCATTGCCAGACCAGGAGTCAATGCGGCACACGGATGATAGGCAAACAGGACTTGGTCCGAGTTGGGATACAGGCAGCAGTTTTGTATAAGCAACCGTTTATGGAGGGCACAAGGTGAGATAGTGCCTCAAGCACACCTGTGCGAATGAGATTTTTCCACTATGTGCAGTGGATGATAAAACCAGCTGCCGGATGATTCCTCTAGCCAAGTGTGAACAGCTGCCCAAAATCTCCCATCAGGTGTTGGCACACTTAACTACAGGTGCCAGCCTGAAAGGGGATACTTTTTGGGTAGCTTCAATCATGTTGTTGTTGGTATCCTTCCATCTATGAAAGATGATGGACATGCAGCAAACAATCCATTTAGGTGGGGTGTCTTCTCTTGGTGCACTTTTGCTGATGGCTGTGAAGGCCAATCCTTGACAGGTTCTGCCACAAGTGCTGCACGTGAAGCTGCTGTAGCCACTGGTCATCGTGGTAGTGCACACCTGTCCACAGGATGTGTCACCATTTCCCTCTTTCACCAGCTAGTGACTCCCAGATGCGATAGTCGACATTTAAGGCCTTCATGTCACGCTTGCAAGCATTCTTGAAGCGGAGCTTTGGGCACCCCACTGGTCGTCTGGCCCCGGCTACCTCACCGTACAGAAGGTCCTTGGGTATGTGACCGTCTTCCATCCTGTAGATGAGTCCGATCCACCGAAGCTGCCTCTGTTTGATTAGTGCCGACAAACTTGGGAGGCCTGAAAGGGGAGACATTGGGGAGTTTCAATCATTTTCCCAGAATTAAAACATGTTAATCTAAGGCATCCTTGATAATAGGGCAAATACATCATTGCACTGGCACTTTTGAATTGCCTAAATTAGCCAGCACCTTTAATTGGCTTCAGCAGTAATGGCAAATGATCAGTGTCCTTTGCCCATGGTAAGTGCGGGCAGTGCAATTAGTGGGAACTGTCATGAACTGATGAAAATAACCACCCAGGACAGCAGTGCTATGATAGTGAAGTTCAGGGAACATTAAGTTCAGTCTCATTTACCTGCTCAATCCCCATAGCCCTGCAAGTTTATTTCCCTCAAGTGCCCAACCAATTTTCGTTTGAAATCATTGATCATCGTGAATTTCACCACTCATTCATGCATTGAGTTCCAGATCATTACCACTCACCGTGTAAAAATGTTCACTTGCCCAAAACCTTAAATCTGTGCCATCAGCTAATGGGAACTGCTTTTCTTTGTATTCCTTATCCAAACCTATCAATCTTGTACACCTCTATAAAATCTCCCCCCAATCTCCTTTGCTCTCATTGAGTATGTTTAAAGCAAGAGATTGACAGATTTCTAAATACCAATGACATAAAGGGATATGGAGATAGTGTGGGAAAAAGGCATTGAAATGGATGATCAACCATGATCGTATTGAATGGCGGAGCAGGCTTGATGGGCTGAATCCTATGCTCTAAGAACAACCCCAGTTTCTCCAACCTACTTTGTAGCTAAAATCCCTCATCCCTGGAACCATCCTGGTGAATCTCCTCTGCACCCTCTGAAGGACCCTCACATCCTTTCTAAAGCGTGGTGATCTGAACTGAACACAATACTCTAGTTGGAGCCTGAACAGAGCTTTATAAAGGTTTAGCATAATTTTTTTTATTCGTTTCATGGGATGTGTGTCACTGATAAGGCCAGCATTTGTTGCTCATCCCTACTCGCCCTTGAAAAGGTGGTGGTGAGCTGCCTTCTTGAACCGCTGCAGTCCTACTTGTCTGGGTACGCCCACAATGCTGTTAGGAAGGGAGTTCCAGGATTTTGACGAGTGAAGGAACGGCGATATAGTTCCAAGTCAGGATGGTGTGTGGCTTGGAGGGGAATTTGCAGATGATGATGTTCCAATGCATCTGTTGCCCTCATCCTGTTAGGTGGAAGTGGTCACGGGTTTGGAGGGTGCTGTTGAAGGAACCTTGGTGAGTTGCTACAGAGCATCTTATAGACGGTACACACTGCTGCCACTGTGCGCCAGTGGTGAAGGGAGTGATTGTTGAAGGTGGTGGATGGGGTGCCAATCAAGAGGGCTGCTTTGCCCTGGATGGTGTCGAGTATCCTGAGTGTTGTTGGAGCTGCACCCATCCAGGCAAGTGGAGAGTATTCCATCACACTCCTGACTTGTGCCTTGTAGATGGTGGACGGGCGTTTGGGGAGTCAGGAGGTGAGTTACTCACCACAAAGTTATGAACATTTGACATGCTCTTGTAACCACAGTATTTATGTGGCTGATCCAGTTCAATTTCTGGTCAATGGTAACCCCCAGGATGTTGATAGTGGGGGATCCAACGATAGTGTTGTTGTTGAATGTCAAGAGGAGATGGTTGGATTCTCTCTTGTTGGAGATTGTCATTGCCTGGCACTTGTATGGCGCGAATGTTACTCGACACTTATCAGCCCAAGCCTAAATGTTGCCCAGGTCTTGCTGCATATGGACACCAATTGCTTTAGTATCTGAGAAGTTGTGAATGGTACTGAACATTGTACATTAGCAAACATCCCCACTTCTGACCTTATGATGGAGGGAAGGTCATTGATGAAGCAGCTGAAGATGGTTGGGCCTAGGACACTACCCTGAGGAACTCCTGCAATGATGTCTGGGGCTGAGATGATTGGCTTCCAACAACCACAACCATCTTCCTTTGTGCTAGGTATAACTCCAACCATCGAGTCATTTATGGCACAGAAGGCGGCATTCAGCCCATCGAGTCCATGCCGGCTCTCCACAGAGCTATCCAGTCAGTCCCACTCTCCCGCTCGATCCCCACAGTCCTATTTCTCTCAGGTGGCCATCCAACTTCCTCTTGAAATCATTGATTATCTCTGCTTCCACCACCCTTGTGGGCAGTGAGTTCCAGGTCATTACCATCCGCTGTGTAAAAAAGTGCTTCCTCCTATTCCCCCTGCACCTTTTGCTCAAAACTTTCACTCTGTGTCCCCTAGTCCCTGCACCATTTATTAATGGGAACAGTGTTTCCTTGCCTAACTGATCGAAGCCTGTCATAATTTTGTACACTTCCATTAAATCTCCCCTCAATCTCCTTTGTTCTAAGGAGAACACGCCCTGCTTTTCCAAACTAGCCTTGTAACTAAAATCCCCCATCCCTGAAACCATTCTAGTAAATCTCCCTTGCATCCTTCCTGAAGTGTGATGACCAGAACTGGATGCAGTACTCCAGTTGGGGCCTAACCAGAGCTTTATAAAGGTTCAGCATAACTTCCCTGCTTTTGTACTGAATACCTCTATTTATGAAGCCCAAGATCACATATGCTTTACTAACCACTCTCTCAATATGTCCTGCCACCTTCAAAGATCTATGCAAATGAACCCCCAAGTCCCTCTGTTCCTGCACACTCTTCAGAACTGTGTCATTAAGTATATATTTCCTCTCCCTATTCCTTCTGCCAAAATGCATCACCTCACACTTGTCAGTATTAAATTCCATCTGCCACCTGTCTGCCCATTCTGTTAGCCTGTCTGTGTCCTGTTGCAGGTGGTTCACATCATCCTCATTGTTTGCCACACCTCCAAGTCGGTGTCGTCAGCAAATATTGAGATCCTACTTTGTATTCCAAGATCCAAGTCATTTATATATATCAAAAAAAGCAGTGGTCCCAGCACTGACCCTTGGAGAACATCACTGTCAACAATCCTCCAGTCTGAAAAGCAACCATTTACTATGACTCGCTGTTTTCTGTCCCTTAAGCCAATTTTTTATCCAATTGGACACTGACCCTCCTATTCCATGAGCCTCAATTTTGTGAACCAACCTTTTATGTGGCATCTTATCAAATACTTTCTTAAAATCCATATAAACAATATCCACCGCATTCCCTTTATCAACCTTCTCTGTTACTTCATCAAAGAATTCAATAGATTAGTCAAGCATTATCTGCCTTTTACAAATCCATGCTGGCTATCCTTAATTAACTCAAACCTCTCTAAGTGTCCGTTGATATTTTCCCTGATTATTGTTTCTAAAACCTTACTCACCATTCATGTTAAACTAACTGGCCTGTAGTTGCTAGGATTCTCCTTACACCCTTTCTTGAATGCATGTCACATTTGCCACTCCCTAATTCTCTGACACCTCCCCCATATCCAGAATCACAGAATTGTTACAGCACAGAAGGAGGCCATTTGGCCCACCGTGTCTGCACTGGCTCTCCAAAAGAGCAATTCACCGAGTGCCATTCCCCAGCCTTCTCCCCATAAAGCTGCGCATTCATCCTTCTCATATAACTGCCTAGTTCCCTTTTGAATGCTTCAATGAACCTGCCTCCACCACACTCTCAGGGAGCGCATTCCGGACCTTAACCACTAGCTGTGTGAAAAAGTTTTTCCTTCCTGTCGCTTTCGCTTCTCTTACCCGTTACTTTAAATCTGAGCCCTCTCGGTCTCGATCCTTTCACGAGTGGGAACAGTTTCTCTTTATCTATTCTGTCCAGATCCCTTATGATTTTGAATATCTCTATCAAATTACCTCTTAGCTTTCTCTTCTCCAAGGAAAACAGTCCCAAATTCTCCAATCTATCTTCATAACTGAAGTTCCTCACCCATGGAATCATTCTCGTGGATCTTTTCTGTATTCTCTCCAATGCCCTCATGTCTTTCCTAAAGTGCAGTGCCCAGAACTGGGTGCAACACTTCAGCTGAGGCCAAACTAGTGTCTTATATAAGTTCAACATAACTTCCTTACTCTTGTACTCTAAGCCTCTATTAATGAAGCCCAGGATACTATATGCTTTATTAACGGCTCTCTCAATCTGTCCTTCAATGACTTATGCACATATACACCTAGATCCCTCTGCTCCTGCACCCACTTTCGAATTGTACCCTTTATTCTATATTGTGTCTCCATGTTCTGCCTACCAAAATGAATCTCTTCACATTTCTCTGCATTGAACGTCATCTGCCACCTATTCGCCCATTCCACCAACTTGCCTATATCCTTTTGCAGTTCTACACTGTCCTCCTCAGAGTTCACAATGCTTCCAAGTTTCGTATCATCTGCAATCTTTGAAATTGTGCCGTGTACACCAAGGTCTAGGACATTTATATCAAGAAAAGCAAGGGTCCCAACACTGACCCCTGGGGAACTCCACTACAAACCTTCCTTCAGCCCAAAAAACATCCATTAACCACTACTCTTTGTTTCCTGTCACTCAGCCAATTCCGTATCCATGCTGCTACCATCCTTTTTATTCCATGAGCTGTAACTTTGCTCACAATTCTGTTGTGTGGCACTGTATCAAACGCCTTTTGAAAGTCCATGTACACCACATCAACAGCATTGCCCTCATCAAATTTCTGTTACCTCCTCAAATAACTCCAGCAGGTTAGTTAAACATGATTTTCCCTTAAGAAATCCATGCTGGCTTGCTTTAATTAACCTGAATTTGTCCATGTGACTATTAATTTTGTCCTGAATTATTCTTTCTAGGAGTTTGCCCACCACCGAAGTTAAACTGACTGGCCTGTAGTTGCTAGGCTTATCTTTACACCCTTTTTTGAACAAGGGTGTAATGTTTGCAATTCTCCAATCCTCTGGCACCACCCCCACATCTAAGGAAGACCGAAAAATTGCGGCCAGTGCCTCCGCGATTTCCACCCTCACTTCCCTCAGTATCCTGGGATGCATCTCATCCGGTCCTGGTGTTATATCCACTTTAAGTACAGACAGCCTATATAATACATCCTCCTTATCAATTTTAAACCCTTCCAGTGTCTGAATTACCTCCTTTTTCACCATTGCATCTTCTTCCTTGGTAAAGACAGATGCAAAGTATTAATTTAATACCTTAGCTATGCCCTCTGCCTCCATGTGTAAATCCCCTTTATGGTCCCTAATTGGCCCCACTCCTCCTTTTACCAGCCTTTTACTATTTACATGCCTATAGAAAACTTTGGGATTCCCTTTAATGTTAGCCGCCAGTCTCTTTTCATGCTCTCTCTTTGTTTCTCTTATTTGCTTTTTAACTTCCCTCTGGACCTTCTATATTCAGCCTGGTTCTTAATAATAGTTTCTATCTGGCATCTGTCATAAGCATACTTTTTCTTCTTTATCTTAATATTTTGCCATCCAGGGGGCTCTGGATTTGTTTGTCCTACCTTTCCCCTGCGAAGGAACATACCTTGACTGTGCCAGAACTATCTCTTCTTTGAAGGTAGTCCATTGTTCAGCTACCGTTTTTCCTGCCAACCTTTGACCCCAACTTATTCGCCCCAGCTCCGTTCTTACCCCATTGAAGTTGGCTTTCCCCCAGTTAATTATTCTTCTGCTGGATTGTTCTTTGTCCTTTTCGATTGTAAGCCTAAACCTTATGATACTGATACCTTATGATAATGATCATTGTCCCCACTGTCCAGGGAAGATTATGGCAAGCTTTTATGCTATCTCCATCCCCATTTCCTTTAGCAACCTGGGATGCAAGTCATCTGGACCAGGTGACTTATCAACCCTAAGCATAGCCAGCCTACTTGGTACCTCCCCCTCTCAACCTTTTTCCAATCATTGCCTCTACTCTCTCTGCTTCTATCGATATTTTTTCAGCCTCCGTTTCCTCAGTGAACACTCATACAAAGTACTCATTAAGTCTATTAGCCTTGCCTTGCACCTCTAAGCATGTATTACCCTCTGCCCCTAATAGGCCCTACTCCTCCTCTTACTACTCACTTACTATTTACATGCCAGTAGGAGATCTTTGAATTCAATGTTATACTGACTGCCATTCTATTTTCATATTCTCCATTTGCCAGTCTTAGTTTCCTCTTCACCTTGCCGCTCAACGTATTGTATATGGCCTGGTTCTCACTTAAGAGTTCACCTGACATGCATCATATACCATGTTCCATCATAAATTCTATCCCCCTCGTCAACCAAGGAGCCCTGTTCTTGGTGCCCCTACCCTTCACCCTTGTTGGAATGTTCCTAGCCTGTACCTGAAGCATCTCTTCCTTAAAGATAACCCATCGTTCTGATACAGCTCTTCCTGCCAGTCTTCGGTTCCATTTTACCCTGGCTAGATCCCTTCTCATCGCGTTGAAATTAGCCTCTTCCAATCTAGACATTCTACCTTATTTTGTTCCTTGCTTTTCTGCATTGCTAGTCTGAACCTTACGAAACAATGATCACTTTTGCCCAAGTGCTCCCCCACAGACACTTAGCCCACTTGACCCACCTCATTTCCCAGCACCAGATCCAGCAATGCCTCTTTTCTGGTTGGACTGAGACCATACTAATTAAGGAGGTTCTCCTGAACACATTTGAGGAATTCCTCCCCCTCCTTACCCTTTAGTCTAAAATTATCCAATCGATACTTGGGTAATTAAAATCCCCCAAGTGGAGAGCTCTCCGCCATCCATACCCCACCCCCTGATTCCCATTGACTTCACTTTGGCTAAAGCTGCTTGATGTTACACTCAGTGAAATGCTGCCTTGATATCAAGGGCAATCATTCTCACCTCGAGTTCAGTTCTTTTGTCCATGCACAAATCTTCAGTACTACAGTCGAAATATTGTCAGGACCCATAGCCTTTGCTGTATCCAGTGCCTTCACCCATTTCTTGATATCGCGCAGAGTGAATCAAATTGGCTGAAAACTGGCATTTGTGATGGTGGGGACCTCAGCAGGCTGAGATGGATCATTCACTCAGCCCTTCTGGTTGATGATCACAAAGCTTCAGCCTTTTCTTTTGCACTGATGAGTGGGGGTCCTCCATCATTGTGGGTGGGGAGGTTTGTGGAGCCTCCTCCTCTGGTTAGTTATTTAATTTTCCACCACCATTCATGACTGTATGTGGCAGGACTTTGATCTGATCCGTTGGTTGTGCTATCACTTAGCTCTAATGCATGTTGCTTCCACTGTTTAACCAGAAACTGAAGCAGCCATATAAATACCATGGCTACAAAAGGTCAGAGGTTATGAATCCTGCGGCGAGTAACTCACCTCCTGACTCCCCAAATCCTGCCCACTATCTACAAAGCACAAGTCAGGAGTGCGATGGAATATTCTCCACTTTCCTGGACTCAAGAAGCTCAATACCATCCAGGACAAAAGCAGCCCACTTAACTGGCACTCCATCTACAAACATTCTCTCCCTCCACCACCGACGCACAGTGGCAGCAGTGTGTACCATCTACAAGATGCACTGCAGCAATGCATCAAGGCTCCTTAGACAGTGCCTTCCAAACCCATGACCTCTATCAATTTGGACAAGGGTAGCAGATGTATGGGAACACGACCATCTGCACGTTTCCCTCCAAGCCACACACTATTCTGACTTAGAACTACACTGCCATTGTTTCACTGTCACTGGGTCAAACTCCTGGAACTCCCTTCCTAATAGCACTGTGGGTGTAACTACCTCAATTGGTCTGCAGCAGTTCAAGAAGGTGGCTCACCACCACCTTCTCAAGGGCAATTAGGGATGGGCAATAAATGCTGGCCTAGCCAGTGACATCCACATCCCATGAACAAAAAAAAAAAACATGCAAGTAGTCTTATGTTGTAGCTTCACCAAGTTGACACCCTTTTTTAGATGTCTGGTGCTGCTCCTGGCATGTTCTCCTACACTCTATTTAACCAGGGTTAATCCTCTGGCCTGATGGCAATCGTACAGCGAGGGATATGCCAGGTCATGAGGTTAGATGGTAATTGAATACAATTCTGCTGCTGATGGCCCACAACACCTCATGGATGTGTTTTGAGCTGCCAGATCTGTTCTGAATCTACCCCAGCACAGTGGTAGCGCCACACATGACTTTATCACAAGGATTGATCAGCAGTCACTGCTACCTTTGTACACAATACTTATGAAGCCGAAGATCCACATGCTTTGTTAGTTGTGAGCACTGGGTGTTAATTTTAGGGACCAGAGAGTGCTTGTGCTTGGTTTTGTACATTATGCAATGCTTCAAAGGGTAACGACATTACTACCAATAGATATTTTATGCTGTAGATTAAATGGCCATTATATTTATCGAAAACCAAGCAGAACCTACTGAGATTTCACCTATACCACCACAAAGTTCTCTTGCCAGTCTTTAAAAACAATAATACATCACAGCAAAAAGCAACGATGTATATTTCCAATAGCACTCTGATCTAACTCTTGCTTCAACCGATAAGATCTTGCTGAAGTGGGTACTATTAGGATGTTCTGCACACCCTTCAGCTCGAAATGTTTTTGCAGCCTAACAACCTGAAAGTGCGAGTGGATAGCAGCATGACAAGATAAAACAGAGTGGCATAAATCAACTAGCAAGCTCTGGAGCTTTGCACCTAATACCATATCTCAATCCCCTGAACTCCATTGCTTAA
Organism: Heterodontus francisci; assembly: GCF_036365525.1. Taxonomy (NCBI): domain Eukaryota; kingdom Metazoa; phylum Chordata; class Chondrichthyes; order Heterodontiformes; family Heterodontidae; genus Heterodontus; species Heterodontus francisci. The sequence goes on from NC_090375.1 coordinate 194,259,994, forward strand.
TTGCACATCAACAGCAGGCATCACTATCATGCTGTTATTTTTACAGCAACATCCAGCCCAATGAGCCACAATTTGATAAACTCATTTTATAACCAAGTTTTCCTTGTAATCTTTTCGACATAAATGAATAGTCGACCTTTTTCCCCCCCCCTAAACAGCTGTCTTCTGCAACCTGTTTACCAAAAAGGAATAGGCCACTTAAACATCCTTTCACTTGTATGAAAGAAAAGGGAATTGGGATCAAAAATAGAACTGCTATAACTGGGGAAAGCTAAGACTGCCAAGTTGCCTAATCCTGTTTTGATAAAACACCAAGGGTAATTTATCCTGCAAAAATATTTGTACTACATTCCAACACCATACCAAGGCAATACATTTTGGGAGGACTAACAAGGCAAGAAATGATGCATTTTGTGAGGACTAACAAGGCAAGGGAATACACAATGGATGGTAGGACCCTAGGAAGTACAGAAGGTCAGAGGGACCTTGGTGTACTTGTCCATATATCACTGAAGACAGCATCACAGGTAGATAAGGTGGTTAGGAAGGCATATGGGATACTTGCCTTTATTAGCCGAGGCACAGAATATAAGAGCAGAGAGGTTATGATGGAGCAGTATAAAATGCTAGTTAGGCCACAGCTGGAGTACTGTGTACAGTTCTGATCACCACACTATGGGAAGGATGCGATCGCACTGGAGAGGGTGCAGAGGAGATTCACCAGAATGTTGCCTGGGCTGGAGCATTTCAGCTATGAAGAGAGACTAGGGTTGTTTTCCTTAGAGCAAAGGCGGCCTGATTGAAGTATACAAAATTATGAGGGGCATTGATAGAATAGAAAGGAAGAAACTTTTTCCCTTAGCGGAGGTGTCAGTAACCAGAGGGCATAGATTTAAGATAAGGGGCAGGAGGGGATTTGAGGAAAACTTTTTTCATCCAGAGGGTGGTTGAAAGCTGGAACACACTGCCTGGAGGGGTGGTAGAGGCAGCAACCCTCAAAGTTTAAGAAGTGTTTAGATGTGTACTTGAAACGGCATAGCATACAAGGCTACGGGCCAAGTGCTGGAAAATGGGATTAGAATAGATAGGTGCTTAGTAACTGGCACAGACACGGTGGGCCAAAGGGCCTGTTTCTGTGCTGTACAACTCTATGACCATTACTGCAATGTTAAAATGTAATTCCACACCTTTGTTTTAAACAACTGAGTGCTGGAAAACTGCTGTGTAGTAAGTTAGGTTTCGCAGCCAAGATGAAAGGCAAACACTTCTGCCTTGGCATGCTACTTTACTGTGTTTGGGTAATCAACTCAAAACTATGAACATATGCAATCAAGGCACACATCAGTTTAAATTTTTGGTATAAAGTTTAATTATTTGCTTGAACGGTGGACATTTATGCTTTCTTGCTGGCTTCCTTCTTCAGTTTTGACAACTCATGCTTGATGATTTTATTTCTCTGAAGGAAAAAAGAATCAAGTTATTGCAATCCACCCTTATTCATTAATCATTACAATTGCTTTGTCAGGGCCACATGCTGCTGTTCAGCCAGATGGGAGCTGTCTGACAGCATCTGGTATTGACTCTAATTTCTTTGGCATACAGATCCCCCCTTTATGACTATGGTTCAAATCAGAAAGGGTCTACTAGTATGCATGACGTTACAAAATCTTTAGCTGAATTTAGTCCACATTTTACTTACTACAAGCCAATAAATGACATTTTAGAAGTCAGTTTCTGAACAAGAACTGGATTCCCTCAGTTTGACCATTACAGACAGATCACAGAACAGGAATAGACCATTTAGCTGCTCAAGCCTGTCCCACCATTCAATGAGATCAAGGCTGATTTGCAACCTAACTTCATATACCCAGCTTTGCCCCATGTTCCTTAATACCTTTGGCTAACAAATATCTAGATCATTCTCAGACTTTAAAAAATTGAGAATTGAGCTGGTATCAACTGCTGTTTGCAGAACAGAGTTTCAGACTTCTATCAACCTTTGCGTGTAGAAGTTTTCCTAATTTGACTCCTGGAAGGTCTGGCTCTAATTCTTAGAACAAGCCCTTTAGGCCTAGGCTATGAACCAGCAGAAATAGTTTCACTATCTACCCTATTTGTTCCTATTAATATCTTAAACTTCAATCAAGTTACGCCTTAACCTTCTAAATTCCAGGGAACACAACCCTAGTGTGTGCAACCTCTCCTCGTAACTTAACCTTTTGAGTCCGGAAAATTACTTCTCTTGGACAAATGTTAAATACTATTGTCTTATTTACCACACATTAGTGTATTGAAACCTAATGATTTGTCCTGGTAAACCAAATCCCTTCAGTCATAACTAATAACTTGTGCCCCAAATTTCATTTTTCCGAAGGTTTTTGACCCATAATTGAATGGTAACAAATTGTTTTGCACTAACAAGCATTTAATTTAAATAAGCAGTTGAGAGGACTCTGACCACATACACACCCCACTTAATCTAGCCAACCAAACACTCAGCACAGTACAGGCATGCTGTAAAATAAGCTAAGTGAATAGAATATTTAAAAGCTGCAAAGCTGATCCAATCAACCCTAAGAGAATTAAAAATATACACACTAGTGAAATACCAGACAATATAAACAGTTACTATTATGAAAGGAATCTCACCATTTTCTTGGCCTTCATGACCTTGTAGCGGTCAAAGTCAGTCATCTTGGCCCTCTGAGAGAGACAAATAGGTAATTATATTCAAATAAAAGCACCTGCTGAGTGATTCCAGCATTTCTTCTTGTTGAGGTAATTATATTCAGTGTTCTTTTGGGAAGAAACCTTAATTAGACAAGACATTGACATCCATCTAAGGATGCTAAACTGCAGCTTTTTAAATCACTATCTGCAGTTAAATTAAACAAGACAAACACTTCAACTTGATATTTCCATCAAGCATAAAGCTGTTGATAAAGCACCCACCTTTGCACGTGCATCAATTTTCTTTGCCCAGCGGGTAGCTTCCCATTTCTCACCGATTTTCTCCTTTTCCCAAGCAGCTTTCACAGACTTGTGGCGGACACTAGGAGAAAATTTAAAAAGGTACTTGCTTGTTAAGTGATCCAGTTACACAAAGTGCGTAATTTTGCTCAGTGATTGGCTTGACTCTGACCTCAATGCTTTTTGTGATACACGGCATTTTTTAATTTGCATTTTTAGTGTGAAAAATAACAAGAAGCTCACAGTAATTTCTGTGATGGGATACAAGGCAGATAATAAAAATAGTTTGAAACAAGAATCCAAAGTAAACAGCACTGGCACTCCATAATTGGAAAAATGTCCTAACGGACACTGCAAAGGCTGCGGGTCCTGACAACGGTCCAGCAATAGTACTGAAGGCTTGCGCTCCAGAACTGACTGCATCCCTAGCCAAAGCTGTTCCAGTACAGGTACAACACTAGCATCTACCCGACAATGTGGAAAATTTCCCAGGTATGTCCTGTACATAAAAAACAGGCAAATCCAACCCGGCCAATTATCACCCATCAGTCTACTCTCGATCGTCAGCAAAGTGATGGAAAGTGTCATCAACAATGCTATCAAATGGCACTTGCTCAGCAACAAACTGCGCAGTGACACTCAGTTTGGGTTCTGCCAGGGCCACTCGGCTCCTGACCTCGTTACAGCCTTGGTCCAAATGTGGACAAAAGAGCTGAGGAGATAGTGACTGCCCTTGACTTCAACGCAGCACAAGAACACAAGAAATATAAGTAGATCATATGGCCCATCGAGCCTGCTCCACTATTCAATATGATCTTGGGCTTCAATTCGACTTTCCTGCCCCCTCCCCATAGTCCTTGATTCCCTGAGACACCAAAAATCTATCTATCCCAGCCTTAAATGTATTCAACTATGGAGCATCCACAGCCCTCTGGGGTAGAGAATTCCAAAGATTCACAACCCTTTGTGTGAAGTAATTTCTCCTCATCTCAGTCCTGAATGACTGGCCCATTATCCTGAGACTGTGTCCCATGTTCTAGATTCCCTGATCAGTGAGAACAATCTCTCAGCTTCTACCCTATCCATCCCTTTCAGAATCTTGTATGTCTCAATTAGATCACCTCTCATTCTTCTAAATTCCAGAGAATATAGGCCCAATTTACTCAGCCTCCCATCATAGGACAACCCCCTCAGCCAGGGACCAACGTAGTAAATCTTCGCTGCTCCACCTCCAGTGCAAGTATATCCTTTTTGAAATGTGGAGACCAAAACTCCACACAGCATTCCAGGTGTGGTTTCACCAAAGCCCCACAGAGTTTTAGTAAGGCTTCTTTATTCCTGTACTCCAATCCCCTAGCAATAAAGGCTAACATGCCATTTGCCTTCCTAACAGCTTGCTGCGCCTGCATGTTAACTTTGGTGTTCCTTGTACAAGTACCCCCCAAGTCTCTCTGAACATCAACACTTACCAGTTTCACACCTTTTAAAAAATATTCTGCTTTTCTATTCTATGACAAAAGTGAACACTTCCCTACATTATACTCCATTTGCCATCTTGTTGCCCACTCACTTAGCCTGTCTATACCTCTTTACAGCCTCTCTATGTCCTCCTATATCAGCAAACTTAGATACATTACTTTGTCTCTTCATCCAAGTCACTAATGAGTGTAAACAGGCGAGGCTCCAGCACTGATCCTTGTGGCACCCCACTATTTACTGCCTGCCAACTTGAAAATGCCCCATTTCTGCCCACTGTTTCCTGTTTGGTAACCAATCCTCTATCCACGCAAATATATTACCCCTAACACCATGAGCCCTTATCTTGCCTATTAATCTTTTATATGGCTCCTTTTGGAAATCCAGTTATACTACATCTACTGATTCCCCTTTAACTACCCTGCTAGCTACATCCTCAAAAAACTCAATTTGTCAAACAGGATCGCCCTTTAGTAAAACTCTGCTGACTTGTTCTACTCATACTATGCTTTTTCATGTGGAACGTTAAGATTTCTTTAATAGTTTCCAGCATCTTCCCAACGACCGATGTTCGGCTAACTGGCCTGTAGTTTCCGGTTTTCTCTCTACCTCCTTTCTTGAAAAGCTGTGTTACATTTGCCAACTTGAAATCTGACTGGACCATTGCTGAATCTAAGGAATTCTGGAAATCATAGCCAGTGCATCCACGATCTCTTTTAGAACCCTAGGAAGTAGGGCATCTGGTCCCAGGGATTTGTCAGATTTTAGTCCAAGTTTCTCCAATATTTTTTCTCGGCTGCTATCAATATCCTTAATTTCCTCACTCTTTTTAGCCCCTAGGTTACTGCCTATTCGAACTTGTCTCTTCTATTGTGAAGACCGACAAAATATTTGTTCAATGCCAGTGCCATTTCCCATAATGATTTCTCCTGTCTCTCTGCCTCTAAGGGACCAACATCTACTTTAGCTACTCTCTTCCTTTTTATGTACTTATAAAAGCTCTAACAATCTGTTTTTATATTGCTGGCTAGTTTACTCTCATTGTTTTTTCCCTCAACTTTTTGATGACCCTTTGCTGGTTTCTATAACACTCCTCAGACTTGCCACTATTTTTTGCAACATTGTAAGCCTCTTCTTTTAGTCTAATACTCTCCTTAACTTACTGAGCGAGCCACAGATGGATTTTCTTGACGAGCAGCAGTTGACCGAGTGTGACATCAAGGAGCCCTAGCAAAACTGGAGTCAACAGGAATTGGGGGAAAACTCAACACTGGCTGGAGTCATATCTGGCACAAAGGAAGATGGCTGTTGGCTGTCAATCATCTCAGCTCCAGAACATCACTGCATGAGTTCCTCAGGGTAGTGTCCTAGGCCCAACCATCTTCAACTGCTTCATCAGTGGCCTTCCCTCCAACATAAGTTCAGAGGTGGGGATATTTGCTGATGATTGCACAATGTTCAGCACCATTTGCAACTCCTCAGGTACTGAGGCAGTCAGTGTCCATATGCAGCAAGACCTGGCCAACATCCAGGCTTTGGCTGATAAGTGGCAAATTACATTCGTACCACACAAATGGTGGACAATGACCATCTCCAACAAGAGAGAACCCAACCATCTCCCCTTGACATTCAATGGCATTACTATCACTGAATTCCCCATCATCAACATCCTGGGAGTTATCATTGACCAAAAACTGAACTGGACCAGCCATATAAGTACTGTGGCTACAAGAGCAGGTCAGAGGCTGAGCAGTCTGCAGTGAGTAACCCAGCTGCTGACTCCCCAAATCCTGTCCATCTACAAGGCACAAGGAAGGAGTGCAATGGAATACTCTTCACTTGCCTGGATGAGTGAAGCTCCAACACTCAAGAAACTCGACACCATCCAGGACAAAGCAGCCCGCTGGACTGGCATCTCATCCACCACCTTCAATATTCACCCCCTCCACCACCAATGCAGAGTGGCAGCAGTGTGTGTCATCTACAAGATGCCACCGCAGCAACTCACCATGCCTCCTTTGACAGCACCTTCCAAACCCATGACCGCTACCACCTAGAAGGAGAAGGGCAGCAGATACATGGGAACATTGCCACATTGCAAATTCCCATCCAAGTCACACACAATCCTGACTTGGAACTATATCGCCGTTCTTTCACTGTTGCTGGGTCATAATCCTGGAACTCCCTTCCTAACAGCACTGTGGGTGTACCTACCCCACATGGACTGCAGCTGTTCAAGAAGGCAGCTCACCACCACCTTCTCAAGGGCAATTAGGGATGGGCAATAAATGCTGGCCCAGCCTGTGAAAGAATAAAAAGAATTGTTCTACATATTTCCAAACTAAAGCTCCTTTGTTAGGTGGATTATCCAACCAAAGCCAACATCCTTAAGACAACAGGTAGATGCAAATTAATGTGGGCAACACATAGAAATAAATTTTGGGAGGACAAACAAGGAATTAAGACATACTCAACAGAAAAGTGCTGACAGCTGCGAATGAAGAGAAACCTAGAGGTTCAAATGCATAATTTCCTGAAAATGGAAGTCCAGGTAGATAAAGCCAAATGGAGTCCATTAGTATTTGTTGGTTTATAACAGGATGATGAGTAAAGATCTTCTATATGGCAATAGTTAGGCCATAATTAATGACTTGTGCAGTTTTAGCACCCCATTATACAAAGGATATTAAAGCAAGTATACAGAATACATGCCAGGGAAACTACAATTACACAGAATGTACTGCACAGTACCAGACTGTTCAGCCCAAATTGACCATGATGGTGTTTATGCTCCACATGAACCTCCTCCCTATGTTCTTCATCTAACCCCACCAGCAGAACCTTCAATTTGTTTCACCGTCGTATACTTATTTAGACTCCCCTTAAACGCATCTATGCCAGTCACCTTCATTACTCTATGTGGTAGCAAGTTCCACTTTCTAACCACTCTCTGGGCAATGCAATCCCCAAAACGTTCAGAAATTCATGTCTCCTGAATCCCTCATTAGATTTATTTTCTTTTTCAGGATGACCTGAAGGAGTTATTACAATGCATGCATGGACGCAAAAGACTTGACATCGAGATCATCAGCCATAATATCCTGGTAACTTGGCTGACATTTGTCAGAACATAGGAGTAGGCCATTCAGCCCATCGAGCCTGCCTGCCATCCAATAACATGGCTGATCATCCACTTCAATGCCCTTTTCCCACACTATCCTCATATCCCATTATGTTATTTGTACTTAGAAATCTTTCAATCTCTGCTTTAAACAAGATTACATCATTGCAAAGAACGCCCTCAGCAAGCTGTGCTAAAAATAAACAGCTAGCCATTGAGCACAACCAGCTTAATGGTTTGCCCCTCAGAGCGGGGAAACCAGTCATTCAAATCCACATCCTGCCACGCTGCAGTGCAAGTTACTGCACAGACCTGCAAAGCAACTGGGCTGACAACGACAACACCCCCCCCCACCCCACATTTCTTCAAAGAACTCTATGAAATTTAGAGCAGCACAGTGGCGCAGTGGTTAGCACTGCAGCCTCACAGCTCCAGCGACCCGGGTTCGGCTCTGGGTACTGCCTGTGCGGAGTTTGCAAGTTCTCCCTGTAACCGTGTGGGTTTCCGCCAGGTGCCCCGGTTTCCTCCCACAGCCAAAGACTTGCAGGTTGATAGGTAAATTGCCCCTAGTGTAGGTAGGTGGTAGGAGAATTGAGGGAATGTAGTAGGGGACATGGGATTAACATAGGATTAGTATAAATGGGTGGTTGATGGTCGGCACAGACTCAGTGGGCCGAAGGGCCTGTTTCAGTGCTGTATTTCTCCATGACTTCAACGGAATTGTTTTCAGCCCACCTGGAAGCTAACCTGACCTTCAAAATCAATTAAAAAAAATGGTGAATTGGCCCATCGAGAAACTCAGTTTAAATCTAGTCTAAACTTGAGAGACTTGAGATTCTAAGACTAAAAAAATGTACAATATTTAATTAATCTGATCAAATCATATGCATTTATATAAAAAGGAGCATTTCCTTTTAGCTGAATAAATAAAACCTCACCTATGTGGTATTTGAATCTTGAAGTCAGTGAGCTGCATACATTTAAATGGCATCGCCTGCCTCCTCACTCCACTGCAAGGGCCATCCACCAATGCCTAGGAGAGGGGTTCAAAGGAGTGGCCTAAATTAATGCAGTTCATGGTTGAAGTTTGCAAGCAACAATCTTACTAACAAAGACCTGCAAAAGTATGCAAGCCTACACAGCTAAGGATCAATTCACCCAAATAATAGTTAGATTCAATAATTATTTCTAATGATCCTGACGTATAGAAAGCCATTTCAAAGCACTTCATAAGAGTAACAATGTGCAGGAGGGTAAATGGATGGAAGAAAATAGCTGCAATTAATGGACAGACTGAAGAGGAACATTAAAGATTCTTTCACCTTAGTGGAAAGTGAGTTCAGAAAAGAGCTGTAGAGGGGAAGGACCAGTGGCTGGAAGCACACCTACTGATGGTAAAGAGGAGATTTTGTGTTTGGTGGGAAGAGGGTAGCTGCAGGGCTAAGACGGAGGCCAGGGAAGGACCTGAAAGCAGCACGCAAGTCAATTCACTAAGACAAGGGCAATATGGGACAGATAGAAGAATTCAGACGTGAGACTACAAAGCTGCACAGTGTCTTTAAAAAATGATTTAGACAAACTATTTTCCAGAGGGAAAAGTTTAATTCTCAGCTGAATAGATAAATTGAAAACAGCATTTTATTTAGTCCTGTAAGCCTAAAGTTTCTAAAAGCACCATTCAGGCAAATCTTCTCAGGGATTAAGAAGGGAAAAATAGAGTACGAGAGCAAGCTTGTAGGGAACATAAAAACTGACAAAGTTTCTATAGGTATGTGAAGAGAAAAAGATTGGTGAAGACAAATGTAGGTCCCTTACAGTCAAAAACAGGGGAATTTATTATGGGGAAGAAAGAAATGGCTGACCAACTAAATGCATACCTTGGTTCTGTCTTCACAAAGGAGGACACAAATATCATACCAGAAATGTTGGGGAACACAGGGCTTAGTGACAGAGAGGAACTGAAAGAAATCAGTATTTGTAGAGAAATGGTGTTGGGGAAATTGATGGGATTGAAGGCCGATAAATCCCCAGGGCCTGATGGTATGCATCCGAGTACTTAAGGAAGTGGCCCTAGAAATAGTGGATGCATTGGTGGTCATCTTCCAAGACCCTGGAACAATTCCTACAGATTGGAGGGTAGCTAATGTAACCCCACTAATTAAAAAGGGAGGTAGAGAGAAAGCAGGGAATTATAGACCAGTCAGCCTGACGTCAGTAGTGGGGAAAATTCTAGAGTCCATTATCAAAGATTTTATAGCAGAGCACTCGGAGAACAGTGGTAGAATCGGACAGAGTCAGCATGGGTTTACGAAAGGGACATCATGCTTGATAAATCTACTCGAATTCTTCGAGGATGTAACTAGTAGAGTTGATGAGGGTGAACCAGTGCAAGTGGTTTATTTGGACTTTCAGAAGGCTTTCGACAAAGTCCCACATAAGAGATTAGCATGTAAAATTAAAGTGCATGGGATTGGGGGTAGCGCATGGCCATGGATAGAAAATTGGTTGGCGGACAGGAAATAAAGATTAGGGATAAATGGGTCTTTTTCTGAATGGCAGGCAGTGACTAGTGGGGTACCGCAGGGATCGGTGCTAGGACCCCAGCTAGTCACAATATACATTAATGATTTAGATGAAGGAACTAAATGTAATAGCTCCACATTTGCAGATAACACAAAACTGGGTGGGAGGGCGAGTTGTGAGGAAAATGCAGAGGCTTCAGGGTGATTTGGGCAAGTTGAGTGAGTGGGCTAATGCATGGCAGATGCAGTATAACGTGGATAAATGTGAGGTTATCCACTTTAGTAGCAAAAACAGGAAGGCAGATTATCTGAATGGTTATAAACAAAGAGGGGAATATGCAGCGAGACCTGGGTGTTCCCACAAGTGCAGGTGCAACAGGCAGTAAAAAAGGCAAATGGTATGTTGGCCTTCATAGCGACAGGATTAGAGTACAGAAGCAGGGACGTCTTGCTGCAATTATACAGGGCCTTGGTGAGGCCTTATTTCTTCCTTATTTGAGGAAGGATGTTCTTGCTATAGAGGGAGTGCAGCGAAGGTTTACCAGACTGATTCCTGGGATGACAGGACTGACATGAGGAGAGATTGAGTCGGATAGGATTATATTTGCCGGAGTTCAGAAGAGTGAAAGGAGATCTCATAGAAACCTATAAAATTCTAACAGGACTTGATGGGTAGATGCAGGAAGGATGTCCCCAATGGTGGGGGAGTCCAGAACCAGGGGTCATAGTCTAAGGATACAGGGTAAACCTTTCAGGACTGATGTGAGGAGAAATTTCTTCACCCAGAGAGTGGTGAGCCTGTGGAATTCACACCACAGAAAGCAGTTGAGGCCAAAACATTAAACGTCTTCAAAAAGGAGTTAGATATAGCTCTTGGGTCTAAAGGGATCAAAGGGTATGGGGTGAAAGCCAGAAGAGGCTACTGAGTTGGATGATCAGCCATGATCATAATGAATGGCAGAGGCTCGAAGGGCCAAATGGCCCTACTCCTGCTCCTATTTTTTATGTTTCTCCTGAAGGTGCTGACTCGTTGTAAAAGGACAAAACTTTATCTCAGGAGCTAAGTGGCATCAAAAATCACAACTGGATGAGCCCGAGCCACTACAGAGCACGTGAAAGCTGCAAACTTGACTAGTTACCCCAAGGACTGAGTACGAAACAGGGATAAACCCAAAAATATAGCACATAAGACCTTGCAGTCCAACTCAGCACCGCAAGTGTCAGGCTTGATTTTTGCACTCAAGCCTCTAGAATAGAGCTTGACCCACAACCTCTGGCTCTAGAGTAGCAGTTCTCAAACGCAAGACTTTCTAGGGGGTCCATGATGCAGGGGTGGGGGACGATCCAGATAGTCAAGAGTGAGTGAGCGGGAGCCAGGGAGGTCTGGGCCCATGCTCCTATTCTTCCCAGGCTCCTGCCAAGGATACAGACTTTGCCATGAGAAGCAGGCATATGCACCTCCCTTTATGGAAATACCTGTTTTCTTAAAAGCAATATTGTAACATTTTACATCCAGCACTTTTATATCGATATAGTACAGTATTATAATTCAAACAGAGGGTAGTAGTGGATTAATAATCCATTGGAGAAGGGGTTCTTCAACCAAAAGGTTTTGAGAACTAAAGGATGCACTACCAACTGGCAGTAGACAAAATATAATCCTGTCACAATGAGATCAATCTCAAGCAACTATTGACCAGGTACCCAATTTAGAGTTACTGCTGAGCCTGTTCAGAGTAGACACCCAGTATAAGTTCTATCTGCAAAAATTGAGAAGTTTAATATGAAATACATGGAATCAGTGTGAGCTCACCTACCCTGTTCTGGTCAATAACATCGACAATCGCCACCAGTTTGCCAGCGTGTGGGCCAAAGGCGATATAGGCCACGCGGCCAATCTCCACGTATCGCTTGTACACCTGGAAATAGAAGAAAGCAGAATCAAGAGAGAACCAGACTGAAGGAGCGCGGAGCCCAGACCCATTCCGGCCGGAGGAGGGGGGGGGGGGAGCCAGGGGACTCGCCTCCCAGGCCGGGCCCGGATGTGGCCCACCAGGCTCACTATTCATCCACCCCCGGGCCACTGAGCAGCGAATCCGGCTGCCCACGGACCACCGGGGGCCCGGGAGCCACTCGACATGAACACGCGGCTCCCCCCTCAGACAGGGCCGATTCACGCTGCCTGGGGGAGCCGGGCACATTTTAACTTTATTCTGCCGATATTAAAATCCCAACCTCGGGACTGAGTCTGAGTCCCCGAGCCAGGCAGCTCAGGGTGACAGTCCGGCCTAGGCCGGGGGGGGCCCGGGACCGTTAAAGTTTAAACGTCGGCCCGCTGCAAACCGCGCAGCACACTCACCATGGCGGCTGTCCGCGAGCAAAAAGAGAGAGAGGCAGTTTCCGGTTCCGCTCTAACACCCTCGGAGGGGCAGAGCAGAATGCTTGCGCAACGCACAGTATGGCCAAATACGCATGCGCCACGCAGGGCATGTCCCACACGCATGCGCCGTTGAGGATGTCCCACACGCATGCGTTGTTCTGGGGTTGCCGCACACGCATGCGTTGTTCTGGGGTTGCCGCACACGCATGCGCCGTTCTGAAGCTGGCCGACACGCAGGCGCACCCATTTCCCGCCACCTGCCATTGTAATCACATTGTGCCTGCCCCGAGCTGGTAGAACTGCTGCTAGTGTTAGCCACACAAATTTCGTCCCACCTGTCTTCATCTAACCCCATCACCATAACCTCATGTGCTTAAGCAGCTTCATACATTACAACAGTGACTATACTTCAAAAATATTTCATTGGTTGCAAAGTGCTTTCTTGTGGTTGTCAAAGGTGCTATATAAACCTGTCTTTTTTCTCCTTAAACGCATTCATGTTATTCATCTCAACCACTCCCTGTAGTAGTGAGCTCCACATTCTCATTACTCTCTTTGAGATGTCCGGTGGTCGTGAAAAGTGCAATATAAATGCAGGTCTTTTCACTGAGTAAACTTTCCCTTGAATTCCCTTTTGGAGAGGTTCTCAACCTTTTTACTTCTGAGCACCACCACCCCCCCCCCCCCAACCCATTACAAAAACAACCCCTGTAATGCAGCACAAGTATTTTTTCTCTATAAAATTTATACAATTAAACATATATGTTCATTATTATTTTTGTTTCGCTTACTTAATGTGAAACTTGTTGCTGGTGCTGAGCAACAATTTGGTCAAAACATGGAGGTCTGAACGCCTAGCTATTCATTAGAAGGACACCCTCTGCTCCATTTACCAGATCTACAACCCAGGTTATGAGTTAGATTTCACACAAAAAAAGGGAAGTTGTTTCACAGTGGAAAGATTCTGGGTAAAATCAAACTGTGATCAAGTAATTGGAAGGGAGAATTAATCCTAAGGTGAGGATACCTCTGCTAAACTCCCCGCACGGGCTGTGTATTTCCCATGTCGTAGTGTATGGCGAGTGACCCTGTTACATGGCATTGGATTTAAATATTGACAACATTAAGGTAGCTGACACCCCGCCACCCTCCGTGCTGAAGCAGTTTCTAGGTAGTGTCCTAGGCCCAACCATCTTCAGCAGCTTCATCAATGACCATCCCTCCATCATAAGGTCAAAGTGGGGATGTTCGCTGATGATTGCACAATGTTCAGCACCATTCGCAACTCCTCAGATACTGAAACAGTTGCTGTCCATATGCAGCAAGACCTGGATAACAGTCAGACCCGGGCTGATAAGTGGCAAGTGACATTCGCACCACACAATTGCCAGGCAATGGCCATCTCCAGAAGAGAGAATCTAACCATCTCCCCTTGAAATTCAATGGCATTACCATCACTGAATCCTCCACCATCAACATCCTGAGGTTTTCCATTGATCAGAAACTGAACTAGACCAGCCATATAAATACTGTGGCTACCACAGCAGGTCAGAGGCTGGGAATTCTGCAGCGAGTAACTCATTTCCTGTTTCCCCAAAGCCTGTCCACCATCTACAAGGTAAAAGTCAGGAGTGTGATTGAATACTCTCCACTTGCCTGGATGAGTGCAGCTCCAACAACACTCAAGAAGTTTGACACCATCCAGAACAAAGCATCCCGCTTGATCAGCACCCCATCACCTTAAACATTCATTCCCTTCACCACCACGCACACTGGCAGCAGTGTGTACCATCTACAAGATGCACTGCACCAACTCACCAAGGCTTCTTCGACATCACCTTCCAAACCCACAACCTCTACCAATTAGAAGGGTAAGGGCAGCAGTACCAATACTGTCATAGACAGATGAGTCTGCGACAGGTAAATTGGTAAGGACGAGGTCAAGTAGGTGTTTCCCTCTTGTTGGTTCCCTCACCCCCTGCTGAAGACCCAGTCTAGCAGCTATGTCCTTTAGGACTCGTCCAGCTCAATCTGTAGTGGTGCTACTCTTGGTGATGGAACCGTAGGAAGTTGTGTTTTTAACTATTATCCCATCAATAATTCACATGGGGCTGGAAAAGATGATGACATTATTGGCTCCTACGTCTCATGACAATTGACAGCACCCGTGATATACCTTGATATCAACTCTTCGATCTCTTTTGTTATACCAGCCCACCAAACTGACTGTCATGCCCTGGCTCTGCACTTTGTTATTCCTAAATGTCCTAGGTGTAATCTTTCCAAGATCGCTAATCTTGGTATTCTGGGGATGACTAATCTCTCATCAAATATCAGCAAATCATCGACAGTACTCAAATGACCTCTTTGCTCATAATATTGCCTTAACACTGGGTTATGTGGCAATGTGTGCCGGCCATCCCTGCAAATGATATTCTCAAATTGCTGCACATACTTCATCTTTTTGAGCCTTCCTGATTTCGCTCAACTTCTGATTTGTAGCAGGTACTCTGTAGATAGAGCAAACACTTCTACTTTCTCAAAAAATAGAATGTCACCTTCTTCAGGTCCTGCTGATGTAATCCATGATAATGCATCCCCTGTTAATTGCTAATATAAAAGCAAAGTACTGCAGATGCTGGAAATCTGAAATAAAAACAAGAAATGCTGGAAATACTCAGCAGGTCTGGCAGCATCTGTGGAGAGAGAAGCAGAGTTAACGTTTCAGTCAGTGACCCTTCTGCAGATCCTGTTAATTGCTATTTCCCAGGAACATATTTGGTTTCAGCACCGAATTTCATTAATCTCAATCGAAACCTCTGCACTCTCGAAGGTAACTTTGCTAGTTCTTTTGTATATAGCAGAGTAACTAATGGTTTGTGATCCATTTCAATCTTAAATTGAAGATTTAGCACATAGAGGATTTCTCACATACCCAAGTTGCTACCAGTGCTTCCTTCTCGATGACTGCTTAACTTTGCTCTGTTTCTGTCAAAGAATGAGATGCAAAATACACAGGCCTATAATTCCCATCGCTTTGTGCCTAAAACAAGACTGCACCTATCCCTGTTGCTGATGCGTCCACTGCTTTAATGGTTAGTAATTTTAGGTCATAATGTGCTAGTACTTCTGAAGAAAGAAGTTTCTGCTTGAATTTTGCAAAAGCTTCCTGTTGGACCTCATTCCAACACCAGGCCTTGTCACTCTTTATTAACTGTCGCAGTGGTTTGTTTATCATCACCATATTTGGCAAAAAAAATTCCCACCTGATTCCCATTAAACTTTTGCAATTCTATGATGTTTTTAGGCTCAGGATAGCCTTTGATGGCTTTTGTCTTTTGAGGGTCTGCTCTGAAGCCTGATCCATCAATAATATGACCTAGAAATCTCACCGTTTGTCGTGAAAAGACCAGCTTCCCGCAGTCTCTGCAACACTGCTCTCAAGTCGTGTTCTTGGTGACTTGCAATGTGGATCAACATACCATCCATGTGACAGATGTTCCCTCCCAATCCCACCAGGATTCTGGACATCATTCTTTGGAAAATTTCCGGTGCTGATTTAATTCCAAAAGACAATCTGTTAAAACAGAATCTTCCAAATGGTGTTATAAAAGTCATCAATACTTTAGATTCTTCACCTAAAGGTACTTGCCAAAATCCACAGTTGGCATTTGATTTAGTGAAAATCGTGCCTTTCCCTTGCTCTGCCAGACTCTCATCCACTGATGCTATTGCATGCCTTTCCCACTCTACAGCCATGTTTAATTGCATAAGGTCTACAGAAATTCGAATGGACCCATTTGGTTTCCTCCCTGAAACCATACCTGAGCATCATCCAGTAGGCTTAGTAAGTGGTGTTTGGTCATTAGCTCTATTTCTTTCTTAACTTTCTTAAGAGTGAATGTGAAACTTTTCTTGGTGTATATAAACACAATGGTTCTGCATCTTTTCTTAACATATTGTAGTAGGCCGTTTTTAGTTTTCCCAATCCTTAGACTAATTTAGGAAATTCAGCCCTAAAATTCATTGGTTGTTCCTCTATGCCTTTCAGCTATTCAACTCTGCACAATAACTGTAAATCTAGCCAAGCTTTAACAGCGAGAAATTCTGTTACTTAATAATATATAATATCTCAGGAATTTCTTTTCCCCGGTAACTCAGAATTGTTTTCAACTCTCCTATTACCTTGAGCTTGATGCCTCCAGGTTCATGCAGTTTTTTTACCTGTAGGTCTGATGCTCATTTCCTTCAGCCACGGTTCCGTATCTGCCTGCTGCTCCAGTGTTCAGTTTGAATCTTGTCTGATAGCCTCCTACAAGAATCTCTGCTATCCAGGAATCTTCACTTGCTCCATGAATTTCTCCTAGAAACAGTAATTCAACACATTGTACATCTTGTACTTCATTAATTTTCTTATTTACTTTGGGTTTGCATTTTATATTTTGCAGCCCTGGTTTATTGCAATGGCATACCAGTTGGAAGTGCCCCCTCTTTTTACATATGAAATACTCCACTTCTCTGGCTGTGCAATTTTCCTGCCGATGCTTCACTTGGCCACACCGACTGCACTGCTGCCTCGAGATGCTCTTCCTGCCTTTCCTGTTTTTAACCACCATTTTTCACCTTCACTTTCTTTAAGCATTCAATGGACTCTGTTACTTTAGAGATTGGACTCTCCCTGTCCCTTCAAACTATGACACTGTTACATTTTCTAACCTGTGCTTGCCTGCTTAATTGAATCACCTTGGTTAATATAAGATCATCTCTCGTCTGCAGTTGATCCGAGAGCCTGTCGTCTGCTAGCCCGACCACAATCTTACCTCTAATTAACTCTCCCTGCAAACTGCTGTTTTCACAATCTTCAGCAAGCTTATATAAGTCATTGATAAAAAGAATAAATACTTTCTCCTCTCTGCTGAGACCATTTATTGAACTTGATGTGCTCAACAATCACACTTTTTCTGACATTAATGACTCCAGAGCCTTAACAACCTCCTTGCATGCAGCTTTTTCTTCATCAATGACCTGTGTTATGATCATCCTCACACTCCCCCATGGCATATAATAATGTACTGACCTGCTCCTTGTCTGGCTTCTGTACAAGACCCAATGCAGTACAATACCTAATAAATCTTTGGACCCATTTCAGCCACTCCTCTGCTTGGTTCTGTCCAGCTATTTTCTTGAAGTTCTCCAGTAAGGGCAATGATTTTTCCATCAGCCTGTGCCTGTAAATTCTGATGCTCTATTGTGGACATTTTGCAGCAGTATCAGGTATAACATCAAAAGCACAAAATAAATAGGCGACGAACCAGAACGACAGTTTAATCTGCTTCTCCTGGGTCACCAGACACAATCATAAAGGTCACCATCTGAAGGGGAGTTGTCCATGGATTTCTTCTCCACTGCTGTATGGTTCAGGGTGAGGAACACGCGGAGACTCTGTTAAAGTGATTAAATCAGAGACTGAAACTATGCTCAATGTGAGATCATTATAGCTGCAGTTCCTACCGGAGCCACTGGATGACAGCATCATTCTGAGTCTGAACGTTGATATTAAGCATCAGTTTTAGTTCGCCTAAACCACTTTTTGGCAGACGTTTGAAAGTTCTCGCAGACACCATAAATCCATGTCCTGTTGGATTTATTAGTGACTATCATACTTATGGCCCCTAGTTCTGGTTTCCCCCACAAATGTAAGCATCTTCTCTACATCTACCCTATCAAACCCCTTCCTAATCATAAAGGTGACCCAACAACCTTCTCTAGAGCAAAGAGTCCCAGCTTATTCAGTCGTTCCTGAAAGTTAGAAATGTAACAGGGAAGACCTTCCCTTTTGTTCTTTCCTCCCCTCTTCCCTTTCCCTGTACTTCCTTAGAACCTGTTATATCACTAACTTTCTCCAGTTCTGATGAAAGGTCATCTACCTGAAATGTTCCTCTACAAATGCTGCCTGACCTTCTGAGTATTTCCAGCATTTTCTGTTCTTATTACAGAGCTTATAATACAGTGTTGTCTAACCAAAATTTAATTTTATTTAGAGATACAGCACTGAAACAGGCCCTTCGGCCCACTGAGTCTGTGCCAACCATCAACCACCCATTTATACTAATCCTACATTAATCCCATATTCCTACCACATCCCCACTTTTCCTCAATTCCCCTACCACCTACCTACACTAGGGGCAATTTATAATGGCCAATTTACCTATCAACCTGCAAGTCTTTGGCTGTGGGAGGAAACCAGAGCACCCGGCAAAAACCCACACGGTCACAGGAAGAACTTGCAAACTCTGCACAAGCAGTACCCAGAATTGAACCCAGGTCGCTGGAGCTGTGAGGCTAACCACTGCGCCACTGCACAAGTATAACATAACTTTCCTGCTTTTTAATTCTACCCCTCTAGAAATGGACTCCAGCGCTTGGTTTGCTTTATTAATGGCCTTATTAATCTGCATTGCTACTTTTAGTGATTTGTGTATCTGTACCCCCGATCCCTTTGCTCCCTATAGTCTCTTATTTCCTAAGCAGTATGTGGCCTCCATGTACTTCCGACCAAAATGCACCACCTCACACTTACATATATTGAAATTCATTTGCCAACTACATGCCTATGCTGCCAATTTATTAAAGTCTTTCTTGTACCCTACTCTGTATGAACTGTTTCCCTTAATTTGGGGGTCATCCACAAATTTTTAAACTGTACTTTGATTCCTAAGTCCAAATCGTTTATGTAAATGGTAAATAACAGTGGTCCCAGTACCGATCCTTGTGGAATGTCACTTGCTACCTTTTGCCAATTTGAGTAAGTACACCTAACCCCTACTCTCTGTTTTCTGTTTTGTAGCCAGCCAGCTATCCATTCTGCTACTTATCCTCTGACTCCACATGTTCTGACCTTAGTCTAGAGTCTACTATCTGGTACGTTATTGAAACTTTTTGAAAATCCAAATATATTACATCAACTATGCTACTGATGTCTACTCTTTCAGGGTGATTTCACCAATAAAATGCATAGTGGAAAATAGTTAAGTGATACAAATGAATCATTTCTACAGCAGAATGCAGTGAGTGGAGGATAGTTTCATACAGATTATGTGTGTAAAATCAATTCCAATCATTTACAGCAGAGATTGACAGAGGAAATGCCTAATCATCACCATTCTGGCCTGGAATAGTGATGTCCCTATCGGCAGTCACAGTATTTTGGCTGAGTCAGCATGCAGTTCCACTACAAAAACACTGGGTGACACTGCAATATAAAGATGCACAGTGTGTTCAATTAAAAAATATTTCAGCATTAATACTGAAAAGTATCTCATTCACTGTCTAACTAAAGGGAGTTGTGGAAGGGGCTGTAATTCATACAATCATAGAATAATACAACATGGAACGAGGCCATTCAACCCATTGTGTCTGTGCAAGCTCTTTTGAAGAGCAATCTAATTCATCCCACTCTCCCACTCTTCCCTCACATCCCTGCATTTTTTTCTCCTTCCAGCATTTATCCAATCCCCTTTTGAAAGCTGCTATTGAATCTGTACCCACCACTCTATCAGACAGTGCCTAATTCTGTCTTTGACCCCCCTCAAGGATATTCTCTCAAGCATTGTAATGTTTTCCTTCATCAAAACTGCTCCTCCTTTTTTACCTTCTCTATCTTTCCTGAATTCCTAAATATCGAAGACCCTGTCTGATTAGAGGAAGTTGAGTAGGGGACTGTAAATATCTGAAACCATGTCTGTGAATCATTTAATCCAGGTTACTGTGTTTTAATTATAAGTTTTAATCGTTTATGCAAGACATAAATTTAATATCAAATGGAACTTCTGAGCATATCATTTACTGGGATTAACAATCAATTAGCAGTGAACTCTCAAAGAGTGAGGCTGCACCAATCTTAGCAGGTAACAGGAGCAGTTACCCTGGTGCTGGTTTATGACAGACTGACAGCTGTTGAATAGAACTAACCGTTAATCAGGTTTCTACCCAAAATGCAAGGAAAGTTTTTCATGTGACATTCTTTCAGCTGTCAAACTGTGAAAACAGCAAAGGAAACTGTACCCAGAATTTATGTCAGTGCAGAGCTACTCTGCATCTCTACAGGCATTGATGCCCAGCTGGGCTGTTTGCTGTGCATCCTTTATTGACAGCTGCTCTCTATGCTTTTATTCGAACCCACAGGCAATGAATTCCAAAATGAACCTTTACCAGATGTGTTTTTAATCCAGCCTTATCCAGTGGTTCAGCTTTGCCAGTCCACCACTGTCAACTGTTTGGAGTGCTCATGTTTCAGTCTGAAGCTCTGCTTCCCACATTGATAATTGCATGTAGACAACAATTAACCCTTTACTAGTTGATCTCCCATAGCATGGCATGGACTGGGATATTTGAAAAATGCGTCTCTTCCACCCACGGCCCTCCGATTGGCCAGCTGCTCATGCAGGCGGGATCTCCACCCTTAAAAGGACAGGAGCCCCAACGTCAGGCAGTTAATTGCCTGATGGCCACAGAATCAGGTCGCGGCTCCCAGAAATGGTTGAGGCGGGGTTGCCCCTTGCTTTCCAGCTCGCTGTCAGGAACACTGCTGCTCCGACAAAATTCAGCCCTATATCTATTTGTCTACTATTATGCTCACATTCTCTCTATCTCTACCTTCAAGTCTATCCTCGCTCTTCTGTTTGTATCTCTTTCAGTTTATGCCTCTTACAAAGGTTCCTTTACTAACTTACTGAATTTACATCTTTTTGCCTTTTTCAGAAAACCAAAGGCACACAGGAAGATGGCAGTCAACCTACGAGCATTGGGCAGGGAAAAAAGACACATGGTAGAATTGAAAGTCACAAATGACATCCTATGTGAGTGTGACAAAGGGACACTAACCCCCTCATCCTTCTCGACAAGTCTGCAGCCTTTGACACGGTTAACCACACAATGGACCGAATGGCCTCCTTCTATGCCCTAAATGACTCTATGACTCTAATCCTGCTCCAACGCCTCTCCACTGTCATCCAGCTAGGTGGCACAGCACTTGCCTAGTTTCATTCTTATCTATCCTGTCGTAGCCAGAGAATAACCTGCAATGACTTCTCTTCCTGCTCCTGCACCATCACCTCTAGTTTCCCCCAAGGATCTATCCTTGACCCACTCCTATTTCTCATCTACATGCTGCCCCTTGCCGATATCATCTGAAAACACAGCATCAGTTTCTACATGTATGCTGACAACACCCAGCTCTACCTCATCACCACCTCTTTTAATCCCTCCATTGCTTGTCCGACACCCACTACTGGATGAGCAGAAATTTCTTGAACTAAATAGTGAGAAGACCAAAGCCATTGTCTTCAGTCCCCGCCACAACTCAGTTCCTTGGCCACTGACTCTATCCCTCTCCCTGGGAACTGTCTGAGGCTGAACCAGACAGTTCGCAACCTTGATGTTATATTTGATCCCATATCCGCAACATTGCTAAGACTGCGATTTTTCCACCTAAGTAACATTGCACAACTCCATCTCTGTCTCAGCTTGTCTACTGCTCAAACCCTCTTGCTTGCCTTTGTTACCTCTTGACTTAACTATTCTGGCACAGTCATGATTGGCCTCCCACATTCCACCGTCCATCTGAGATCATCCAAAACTCTGCTGCCCATGTCCTAACTCGCACCAATTGCTGTTCATCTATCACCCGTGTTCAGGCTGACCTACATTGGCTGCTGGTCCAGTTATGCTGAGATGTTAAAATTTTCATCGTTGTTTTCAAATTCCTCCATGGCCTCGCCCCTCCCCATCTCGGTAACCTCCTTCAGCCCTACAACTCTCCAAAATATCTGCACTCCTCCAATTCCGGCGTCTTTCCTCCTTCAAGACACTCCTTAAAAAACTACCTCTTGGATGAAGCTTTTGGTCATCTGGCCTAACATCTCCTTATGTGGCTCGATATCAAATTTTATTTGATAACGCTCCTGTGAAGCACCTTGGGATGTTTTACTGTGTTAAACTGCGAGATAAATGCAAGTTGTTGTTGCAGTTGGCCGAAGGAGGAGACAGGACCAGAGGCTGTGCTGTTTGAAACAGAACAGCAGAGTTCTTCAAATGGCCTGAGCAGCATTTATCCATCGACTAGCGGTATCAAAACAGATTAACTGGTGATTATCTCACCATTGTTTGTGGGACATTGCTATGTGCAAATTAGCTGGGTCTTGGTTTAATGTTTTACTCAAATGACAGGACCTCTGACAAAGCAGCACTCCCTCAGTACTGCACTAGAGTATGTGCTTAAAAGGGGCTTGAATCCATAACTTTGACTCCGAAGTGAGAGTACTGAAGCCAACTGTCAATTATAATATTCTATGAAGTATATCATGTGGTAGTTCCTTGCTTGTCAGCACCATTTTCACTGTCATGTTGTCTAATGCTGTATTTTTAAAATGGTTTCAGTGTAGTTACCATGACAGCAGATGTGACAAATTATCCTGAGGTATTTTGTATAGATTCAATGTACTGGAAATTGTAGGTAGGAAAAAACTAACAGCATCTGAGATTAGTGCATTGGTTTTACTTCATTTTTAGTGCTTTTCCTGCATGTTCTCAGGTGTTAAAGTATTATATTGGCAGTACAGCAGCATTGTGATACTTGGTCATGTGATCAACACATGAATGGGAAAAATTTTCCAGTCTAGGTGGAGAGCTAGACTGTGGAAAAGTCTGACTTCATGTTATTTTCTGAGGCTCATAATGTTCTACTTTAGGAACAGGGGAAATAGGAGCAGGAGCAGGAGAAGGCTATTCCGCCCCTCGAGTCTGCTCCACCATTCAGCTAGATCATGGCTGATCTTCTACCTCAATGCCATTTTCCCGCACTATCCCCACATCCCTTGATATCTTTAATACCTGGAAATCTATCGATTTCTGTCTTGAACATACTCAATTGCTTGCTGCACCTGCACGTGATGGTATGAGGAGGTCAGGCCTTTGCATCAGTTAATTTCTGCATTTAAGAGGAAGCAGTAGTGTAGTGGTATTGTTACTGGACCAGTAATGCAGAGATCAGGGTATTGCTGTAGGGACATGGGTTTGAATCCCGTCATGGAAAATGGTGGCATTGGAATTCAATTAATAAATCTGGAATTAACAGCTAGTCTAATGATGGCCACAAAACCATTGTCGTAAAAACTCATCTGGTTAATCTCCTTTAGGGAAGGAAATCAGGCATCCAGATGTGCTCTGGCCAACATGGGACTCCGGATCCACAGCAATGTGGTTGAGTCTTAAATGCTCTCTGAAATGGCCAAGCAAGTTACTCAGTTGTATCAAACTGCTACAAAGTCAATAAGGAATGAAACTGGATGGACCACCGACACAACCTAGGCTCTGGAAATGCGAATGGCAAATCCAGCACTGTTGACCCTGCAAAGTCCTCCTTACTAACATGTGGAGGCTTGTGCCAAAGTTGGGAGACCTGTCCCCACAGACAAGTTAAGCAGCAGCCTGGCATAGTCACACTCACTGAATCATAGCTTACAGACAATGTCCCAGACACCACCCTGTCCCTGGGTATGGCCTGTCCCACTGGCAGGACAGACCCAGCAGAGGTGGTGGCACAGTGGTATACAGTTCAGAGGGAGTTGCCCTGGAGTCATCAACATCGACTCTGGACCCCATGAAATCTCATGGCATCAGGTCAAACATGGGCAAGGAAACCTCCTGCTGATTACCACCTACTGCACACCTCCCCCCTGCCGCCCCCACCGACCTCAGCTGATGAATCAGTACTCCTCCATGTTGAACACCACTTGGAGGAAGCACTGAGGGTGCCAAGTGCGCAGGATGTACTCTGGGTGGGGAACTTCAATATGTCCATCACAAGAGTGCCTCGATAGCACTACTACTGACTGAGCTGGCCGCGTCCTAAAGGACATAGCTGCTAGACTGGGTCTGCGGCAGGTGGTGAGGGAACCTACAAGAGGGAAAAATATACTTGACCTCGTCCTCACCAAGCTGCCTGTCACTGATGTACCTGTCCTTGACAGTATTGGTAGAAGTCATCACTGCATTAGTCCTTGTGAAGACGAATTCCTGTCTGCACATTGTGGATACCCTCCACCATGCTAAATGGGATAGATTTTGAACAGATCTAGCAACGCGAAACTGGGCATCCGAGAGGCACTGTGGGCCAACAGCAGCAGCAGAATTGTACTCAACCACAATCTGTAACCTCATAGTCCGGTATATCCCCCACTCTACCATTATCATCTAGCCGGGGGATCTACTCCGGTACAATGAAGAGTGCAGGAGGGCATGCCAGGAGCAGCACCTCAAAATGAGGTGTCAGCCTGGTGAAGGCAACCCAGGACTACTTGCATGCCAAATAGTGTAAGCAGCATGCGATAGACAGAACTAAGCGATCCCACAACCAACAGATCAGATCTAAGCTCTACAGTCCTGCCACATCCAGTCATGAATGGTGGTGGACAATTAAACAACTAACTGGAGGAGGTGGCTCCACAAATATCCCCATCCTCAATGATGGGGGAGCCCAGCACATCAGTGCGAAAGATAAGGCCGAAGCATTTCAACAATCTTCCGCCAGAGGTTCCAAGTGGATGATCCATCTCGGCCTCCTCCTGAGGTTCCCAGCATCACAGATGCCAGTCTTCAGCCAATTTGATTCACTCCACGTGATGTCAAGAAACGACTGAAGGCATTGGATACTATAAAGGCTATGGGCCCTGACAACATTCTGGCAATAGTACTGCAGACCTGTGCTCCAGAACTTGCCGTGCCCCTAGCCAAG
The DNA here is from genome assembly GCF_036365525.1 of Heterodontus francisci. NCBI lineage: Eukaryota > Metazoa > Chordata > Chondrichthyes > Heterodontiformes > Heterodontidae > Heterodontus > Heterodontus francisci. The sequence continues at coordinate 194,285,256 of NC_090375.1, forward strand.
CTGTTCCAGTACAGCTATAACACTGGCATCTATTTGGCAATGCAAAAAATTACCCAGTTCTGTCCTATACACAAAAAGCAGGAAAAATCCAACCTAGCCAATTACTGCCCCATCAGTCTACTCTTGACCATCAGCAAAGTGATGGAAGGTGTCACGACAGTGCTATCAAGTGGCACTTGCTTAGCAATAACCTGCTCAGTGACGTTCAGTTTGGGTTCCGCCAGGGCCACTCAGCTCCTGACTTCATTACAGCCTGGGTTCAAACATGGACAAAAGAGCTGAACCGAAGAGGTGAGGTGAGAGTGACTGCCCTTGACATCAAGGCAGCATTTGACCAAGTATGGCATCAAGGAGCCCTAGCAAAACTGGAGTCAATGAGAATCAGGAAGAAAACTCTCCACTGGTTGGAGTCATACCGAGCGCAAAGGAAGATGGTTGTAGTTGTTGGAGGTCAATCATCTCAGCTCCAGGACATTGCTGCAGGAGTTCCTCAGGGTAGTGTCCTAGGCCCAATCATCTTCCTCAGTGACCTTCCTTCAGTCATAAGGTCAGAAGTGGGGATGTTCGCTGATGATTGCACAATGTTTTTATTTGCGACTCCTCAGATACTGAAGCAGCCTGTGTAGAAATGCAGCAAGACCTGGACAATATCCAGGCTTGGGCTGATAAATGGCAAGTGACATTCGTGCCACACATGTGCCAGGCAATGACCATCTCAAACAAGAGAGAATCTAACCATATTCTCTTGACATTCAATAGCATTACGATCGCTGAATCCCCCACTGTCAGCATCCTGGGTGTTACCATTGACCAGAAACTGAACTGGAGTAGCCATATAAATACCGTGGCTACAAGAGCAAGTCACCGGCTAGGAATCCTGCGGCAAGTAACTCACCTCCTGACTCCCCATAGCCTGTCCACCATCTACAAGACACAAGTAAGGAGTGTGATGGAATACTCTCCACTTGCCTGCATGGGTGCAGCTCAAACAACACTCAAGAAGCTCAACACCATCCAGGACAAAGCAGCCCACTTGATTGGCACCTCATCCACAAACATTCACTCCCTTCACCACCAATGCAAAGTGGCAGCAGTGTGTACCATCTACAAGATGCACTGCAGCAATGCACCAAGGCTCCTTCAACAGCACCTTCCAAACCTGTGACCTCTACCACCTAGAAGGATAAGGGCAGCAGACGCATGGGAACACCACCACCTGCAAGTTCCCCTCCAAGGCACACACCATCCTGACTTGGAACTATAACCCCATTCCTTCACTGTCGCTGGGTCAAAATCCAGGAACTCCCTTCCTAACAGCACTCTGGGTGTACCTACCCCACATGGACTGCAGCAGTTCAAGAAGGCAGCTGACCACCACCTTCTCAAGGGCAATTAGGGATGGGTAGTAAATGGTGTCCTTGCCAGCGATGCCCACATCCATGAACAAATAAAAAAAAACTCGAGCAAGAAAGAAGTAAAAAGAATGTGTTGATAAGGTAAGATGATTTAGGTTGGGAGAAGGCTCATATGGATCATAACCACTGGCACAGTCCAGTTGGGCTGATTTGCCTGTTTCTGTACTATATGTATTATGAAATTAAACAATATACATGAACTCCCAATCTAGTTTGTAACTTCAGATGGGAGATCGCTGAAGGAGAAAGGGCATGGGTTGGGACAGAGGAAGTAATGTGAGTCTGCAGCCCCAAGATTTAAAGGGATGTGGGAGAAGTCCTGAACTAGAAGGTTCTTCAGAAATTACTACTTAGTGGAGCACTCCTTAACCTTCTTGCTGATGAGTGCCCAAAGGTGATTTTTGCACTGGTTTCTAACATTTCCAACACCTTCTTCTTTCAACTCTGGAATATTCCTCAACTCCATCCCTGTCTCAGCTCATCCGCTGCTGAAACACTCATCCATGTTTACCTCTTGACTCAACTAATCCAACACTCTCCTGGTCGGCCTTCATCTTCCACCATCCATAAACTTGAGCTCATCCAAAATTCTTCTGCCTGCATTGTCACAAAAGTTGTCTTGTGCCTTTAAGACTGAGGAAAAGGTTTTCTCTGTGAACAGCGAATGCTGAACTGGGTGGAGCAGTTGCAAGGCAATCTGTTTTTCCAAGCCACTCAGCAGAGAGAAATGACTGTCACATGACTGGCTGCTGGGGAGATTTTAGTTTCTCTTTTGCAAGAAAAAAACAGTCTTAGCTGGAACATGTATTTGGAAACCAGAGAAAGAGACCTCTCTCTGAAAGAAAATAAAAGATCAGTTGCTGCTGGAAACCTGGGTTTGCAGACCAGAAAAAGAACTCTCCCTGAGTGGAATGCTTGTCTCTTTTGTGTAAAAAAGGAATCTTACATTTAAGGTGTGGTTTTTACCTGCCTGAAGAGAGGGGAGAAGACCCCTGTAGACAGAAAAGACCCAGAATAAGAGAATCACTGCTTTGGAGAAAGGCTGACAGGGAGCCTTGTATTGTTAAGGGTGGAAAGATTCCTGTTGTCTCCAGTCTCTGGAAACTCTCTGCCTCAAAAGTGAGTCCTGTTGCCTTTTTTGTGTGCTTGAAAGATCCTGAAACCTCAGGAAAGTTTCTGCTGTTGGACTGCTACTTAGAAATCCAAGTAAACCTGTTGCTGCAACCTTTTGCTGGCAGATCTGTGTGATGCCTGCTGTAAATGAATTGCCTACCCACCGCATTAATTGCATCTGGAGACTTTGAGTGGCATTTGACTATTTGACTCTGGGACACCTCACCAAACTGGAAATAAACCAACCAGGACTTAACACCCAGCTATTTTATTATTTCTAAGAAATAGCTCTCATTTAAAACATCATTTTAAAACTGGTTAACCATTGGGTTTTGAATGTATGTGTTAGGAAGAATAAGAAGTTATAAAATCTGTTCATACATAGAGATTTATCTCATTATTGTTTAAAATTGGTTTATTAATAAATAGTTAATTTGTTGTTGTTTAAAGAAACCTGGTTTGGTGTGCTTCATTCTGGGGAATAAAAATGGTGTTTAGTTTGGCTAATTTCCGGTAGGTGGGAAATATTACTAATCTTCTGTGACCTGTGCAGTGGTGGGACTGAATTAACAGTGTATTACTCCCACCTTGGCCATAACAGCATCCTGACTTGCACAATGTCCCTTTCACCCTTCACCCATCATCGCTGTGCTCGTTGACCTACATTGGCTCCCCGAACAGCAATGCCTCTATTTTAAAATTCTCATCCTTATTTTTGAATCCCTCCAAGGCGCCATTCCCTATCTTTCTATCCTCCCCCAGCCCTACGACCCTTCGAGATCTCTGTAGTCTTCCAATTACAGCCTCTTGCACATCCCTGATTTTAATTGCTCCAACATTAGGGACTGTGTCTTCAGTTGCCGAGACCCTAAGTTCTGGAATTCCCTTCCTAAACCTCTCTGGCTCTTTACCTAACTTCCTTCAAGATGTTCCCATCTTTAGGTCACCTGTCCTAATATCTCATTTTGTGGCTTGGTGTCAAATTTTATTTGATGACACGCCTGAGCAATGCCTTGAGATACTTTACATTAAAGGTGTTAGATAAATGCAAGTTGCTATTTTAGGGATAAACTGCATCTGTTTCTGAACAGTTATACCTTTTATTCCATTTCAGGGTTTCCAGGTCAGGTTAAGAATGCTTAATGATTATTTAGAGACAGAGATGGAGGGTGGAAACAGGGTGATAGATTACTTTTTTTATTCGTTCTTGGGATATGAGCATCGCTGGCAGGACCAACATTTATTGCCCACCCTAATTGCCCTTGAGAAGGTGGTGGCGAGCTGCCGCCTTGAACTGTTGCAGTCCTTGGGGGGGGGGGGGGGGCGGGGTGGGTAGGTACACCCACAGTGCTGTTAGGAAGGCAGTTCCAAGGTTTTTGACCCAGTTATAGTTCCATGTCAGGATGGTGTGTGGCTTGGAGGGGAAGTTGCAGGTGGTGGTGTTTCCATGCATCTGCTGCCCTTGTCCTCTAGATGGTAGAGGTTGTGGGTTTGGAAGGTGCTTTCGAAGGAGCCTTGGTGAATTGCTGCAGTGCATCTTGTAGATGGTACACACTGCTGCCACTGTCCGCTGGTGGTGGATGAGACACTGATCAAGCTGGCTGCATTGTCCTGGATGGTGTCAAGCTTTCTGAGTGTTGTTGGAGCTGCACCCATTCAGACAAGTGGAGAGTATTCCATCGCACTTCTTTGTGCCTTGTAGATGGTGGACAGGCTTTCTGGAGACAGGAGGTGAGTTATTTGCTGCAGAATTCCCAGCCTCTGACCTGCTCTTGTAGCCATGGTATTTATATGGCTGGTCTAGTTAGGTTTCCAATCAATGGTAACCCCCAGGATGTTGATAGTGGGGATTCCACAATGGTAATGCCGTTGAATGTCAGGAAGAGATGGTTAGATTTTCTTGTTTGAGATAGTCATTGCCTGGCACTTGTGTGGCATAACATGGATACGTAATTGGCTGAGTGACAGGAAACGAAGAGTAGTGGTTAATGGATGTTTTTTGTGCTGTAGGAAGGTTTGTAGTGGAGCTCACCAGGGATCAGTGTTGAGACCCTTGCTTTTCCTGATATATATTAATGACTTAGACCTTTGTGTACAGGGCACAATTTCAAAGTTTGCAGATGATACGAAACTTGAAACTTGAACTGTGAGGAGGATAGTATAGAACTTTAAAAAGGACATAGACAAGTAGGTGGAATGGGCAGACAGGTGGCAGATGAAGTTCAATGCAGAGAAATGTGAAGTGATTTATTTTGGTGGGAGGAACATGGAGAGACAATAATAGAATAAAGGGTGCAATTCTAAAGGGGGTGCAGGAACAGAGGGATCTAGGTGTATATGTGCATAAGTCATTAAAGGTGGCAGGACAGGTTGAGAGAGTGGTTAATAAAGCATACAGTATCCTGGGCTTTATTAATAGGGGCACAGTACAAGAGCAAGGAAGTTATGTTGAACTTGTATAAGACACTAGTATGGCCTCAGCTGGCGTATTGCATCCAGTTCTGGGTGGCGCACTTGAGGAAACATGAGGGCATTGGAGAAAGTACAGAAAAGATTCACGAGAATGGTTCCAGGGATGAGGAACTTCAGTTATGAAGACAGAATGGAGAAGTTAGGACTGTTTTCCTTGGAGAAGAGAGGGCTGAGAGGTGATTTGATAGAGGTATTCAAAATTATGAGGGGTCTGGACAGAGTAGATAGAGAGAAACTGTTCTCACTTGTGAAAGGATTGAGAGCGAGAGGGCGCAGATTTAAAGTATTTGAAAAGAGAAGCAAAAGTGACACGAGGAAAAACTTTTCACACAGCGAGTGATTAAAGTCTGGAATGCACTGCCTGAGAGTGTGGTGGAGGTAGTTTCAATTGAAGCATTCAAAAGGGAATTAGACAGTTATATGAAAAGGAAGAATGTTCAGGGTTATGGGGAGAAGGCTGGGGAATGGAACTGAGTAAATTGCTCTTTAAGAGAGCCAGTGCGGACACGATGGGCCAAATAACCTCCTTCTGCGCTGTAACAATTCTCTGATTCTGTGAAATGTCACTTACAAATTATCAGCCCAAGTCTGCATGTTGTCCAGGACTTGCTGCATGCGAGCATGGACTGCTTCATTATCTGAGAAGTTGAGAATAACACTGAACACTCTGCAATCATCAGTGAATATCCCCACTTCAGACCTTATTTTGGAGGAAAGGTCATTGATGAAGCAGCTGAAGATGGTTGGGCCTAGGACACTACCCTGAGGAACACCTGCAGTGATGTCCTGGGGCTTAGGTGATTGGCCTCCAACAATCACAACTATCTTCCTTTGTGCTAGATATGACTCCAACCAGTGGAGAGATTTTGCTAAGGCTCCTTAATGCCACACTCAGTCAAATGCTGCCTTGATTTCAAGGGCAGTCACTCTCACCTCGCCTCCTGGAATTCAGCTCTTTCGTCCAAGTTTGGACCAAGGCTGTAATGAGGTCTGGAGCTGAATGGCCCTGGTGAAACCCAAACCAATCATTGGTGAGCACGTTGTTGCTGAGTAAGTGCCGCTTGATAGCTTTGTCAACGAGACCTTCCAACACTTTTCTGATGATTGAGAGTAGTCTGATAGGGCGGTAATTGGCTGGGTTAGATTTGTCCTGCTTTTTGTGGACAGGACATACCTGGGCAATCTTCCACATTGTTGGGTAGATGCCTGTGTTGTAGCTGTACTGGAACAGCTTGGTTAAGGGCCCAGCTAGTTCTGGAGCACAAGTCTACAGTACTACACCTGGGATGTTGTCAGAGCCCATAGCCTTTGAAGTATCCAGTGCCTTCAACCATTTCTTGCCATCACGTGGAGTGAATCAAATTGTCTGAAGACTGGCATCTGTGATGCTGGGGACCTCAGGAGGAGGCTGAGATGGATCATCCACTCAGCACTTCTGGCTCAAAATGGTTGCTAATGATTCAGCCTTGTCTTCTGCACTGACATGCTCAGCTCCGCCATCATTAAGGATGGGGATGCTTTTAGAGCCTCCTCCTCCATTTAGTTGTTTAATTGTCCACCACCATTCATGACTGGCTGCGGCAGGACTGCAGAGCTTTGATCTGATCTGTTGGTTGTGGGATCGCATGGCTCTGGCTACTGCACACTGCTTCCACTGTTTAGCATGCATGTAGTCCTATGCTGTAGCCTCACCAGGTTGCCACCTCATTTGCAGATATGCGCTGGGCCCCTGGGTGAATACCTGCGCCCCTATGCCTTCAATGCCCACCCTGCCTCCCACGTTGCCTGGGCCTTCCAGACTTGCCCTGGCGACCCCGGCACGCTCACCTTGAGTCCAGAGCTCCAGCACTGGGTCTGGTCCCAGGCCTCTTGTAGTACCAGCAGTGGCCACCGCTGCTGGTGAAGCTGCCGATACTACTGAGCTGCCAGCCCTCTGATTGGCTGGCAGCGTTTGGAGGCGGGATCCCTGTTAATTGTCCGTGCGCCGTTAAATTTCACCAGGGAAGGATCTAAAGGTCCGGGCGGGATTCCCCTCGCCTTTGCGGCCCATCAGCAGGACCCCCACCGGCTCGACTAAATTCGGCCCGGTGAGTGATTGGGTGTGAGTGGGCTACAGCCAGGCCTGAGGGAAAGGATAGCCTGGGTGTCAGCTCCCCCAATATCACTTTATGTGGCTCAGTGTCAAATTTGTTTTGTAATACTCTTGTGAAGTGCTTTGAGACGTTTTATTACATTAAAGATGCTTTATAAATACAAGTTGCTGAGGCATCGCCTCTGGGGAATGGCAGAGGCTCTGTGGAGCACAACCATGCTCAGGATGATGGCACTCGTGCCCCCACTACTGCCACTTGGCCGGTGCTCTTGCATTTGCCTGTCAACTAACCAGCTCGGTCTGCTGCCGCCCTTGCTAAGGTGGTGCCGATCGAAGCAGGGCCTTCTAGGCCCGGAGCTGCTTGAGGCTGTCCTGCAAGGCCATCTGCAGTCTCCCCCACTGAAAGTCAGCAACCTTCCACCAGCCATACTGCAGCCACTGGGGTAGTACTGCATAAGAGCACTAGGCTAGGCAAAGGAACCTGCAAGACAAGCACTAAGGGAATGCATTTGGGTGATTAGTTGAATTTTTTATGGAATATTGGATGTTTTATTGGATTACGTTGGTTTGGGACGGTTGTTTTGTGGTGGCTTTTATTTCAGGCTTGTGACCAAGAGGATGCTGCTCTGGTCCATAACTGAGAGATGGTAAGGTGTAGAACAGATGAAAATTGGGGATTAGGGGTTGTATTCACAAGAACTGACGTTGAAAGTGATGCTGATGGATAGCCCGTCCAGAATGTGGATGTGCCAGCTGCCTCCTCCTTTCTTCCTCTTTCTCCTCCTGAGATGGACACCAAATCCCTGATGGCAAAGGCTGTGCCCTCATGATGGCCAGGTTGTAGAGGATGTAACAGGCTGCTATGACTTGGCACACCTGCTCCGGCAAGTATTGGAGGGATCCTCCAGAATGGCTGAGGCAGCGGAACCATTGCTTCAGTACCCAAATTTTCTCCTCGATGATGTTTCTTATGACAGCGTGGCTCTCATTATATGCATGCTGGGACATGTGGTTGGGTTGTGGTGGGAAGTCATGAGCCAGGTGTAGAGTGGATAGCTTTTGTCACCCACCTACCACCCTCTGGTTCGACATGATGGCTAAAAGATTAATGGAATAATGGACTGGAGCAGAATGAACACATCATGACTGCTGCCAAGATAGTGGGCATTCACCAGCAGGAAGCACTGAGTGTGATTGTACACCAAGTGCACATTCGCAAGTGGAACCCTTTACAGTTGCAGTATATCTCACCATTGAGATGCGGTGCCCACAAAGCCACGTGTGTGAAGTTAATGGCACCCTACACCATGAGGAAGCCCACTATCCTAGCAAAGCCATGCACATGCTCTGCCTATTTCTCTCTGTTCAGAGAGAACACAATGAAGTGGGTATAAAGAGCCTCTGTCATCTCTCTGATACAGCACTGGACTGTCTTGGGATGTGGGCATTGCTGTCAAGACCAGCATTTATTGCCCATCTGTATTTGCCCTTGAACCGAGTGGCTTGCTAGGCCATTTCAGAGGGGAGTCAAGAGTCAACCACATTGCTGTGGGTCTGGAGTCACATGTTGGCCAGACCAGGTAAGGATGGCAGATTTCCTTCCCTAAAGGACTGGGAGATATTAGATATGTTCCCTGTTCCAGCCTGGAAGGATCTTGATGCAAAGAAATTCAGGGCCATGGTCACCTTCACAGCCACTAACAGCATCATCCTCACCCAGCTCTGAAACTACAGGCCTGGTTCCAAGAGTGGCAGAGTTTCAAAATTGCAAATGACACATAGCTTGCTTAGGTGGAGGTAAGAAAAGTGCTTCTGGAAGACCCTAGCTGGGTAAGGACTTCTGCTGAGAGCTCTTTTCCCTCTCCTTCCTCTGCAAGCATCTTGTCTTCTTCTTTGCTGCCTCTATACCATCTCCTTCTCACTCTGTAGCCCAAGGGGGGTTCTACTATAGCACCTTTGACTGGGAGCATGTGACGTGCTAGAGCCCTTGTAGCCACAACCAACACCTTCCCCACCATTCCCTTCACCAACAGTAAACAACTCCTCAAAACACCCAGCACTTCCACAAACTCAAACAAAGCCATTAAAAAGTAATCAGCAACTAACGTGCAAGTTGATGATGATCCCTTTAAATAGTGCTGGTGGGGGGATCCTTCCTGCAACTGAACATATGTTCAGCTCTGCATGTTTGCATTAACTACAGCAGCAAGGCAGCACCAGAGTCAAACCAGCACTACACGCTGGCTGATCGGCCAGCACAGGCCACACTGAAACAACACCCACAGTGCTGAAACAATGGGTGCTATGGAACCATATTATGCAGCCTTTAAATTCACATTCACTGTGCAAAAGTGAGTATTGGAATCACAGGTCCAACGTTGTTGGGCAATTTTCATCAGAAATGTAATTAGCTACATCTGGATTCCCAATTAGCCCCATGTGTCTAGTGGCTGGTGAATTAGACACTAGTGTAAAGAATTACTTGGGTACTGCATACAGAGGACAATCAGGTAGGGTTATTTTCCTTTATTCTTAAAGGCTTTCTTTTGAATCAAACACCTTCCCACGCACCAGATTGTGCACAACCCTCCCCCACCTGATTTCCTATGCCTCGGACAATCCTTTACATCTAAGTACAATGAGAAAAATTTGTCCCAATAAATTGTCATAAATGAGTTGTTGTTGCTTTTGCATCTTCGCACTCCTGCCTTAAAGTTCTCTGAAAGAGGAGGTAATCTATGGCTTCTAATATTACAAACAGATCCTAACTGCACAAACTTTTCCAAGGAAGGCAAGAAGCCAGAAAATACATATGTTATTTCTGTGACAGAAACAGTGAAGGCAAATGGCATAGTGAGACTTTCGTGGTGCAGTGATGTGTTCTTGCATGATTTCCAGAGCTGGGTTACATTTGGCCAAACTAATGAGCAAATGTTTGCTGAATGCTTTTCTAATGAAGACGGTGCAACCCTCTCAAGACTTTTATTCCAATAATAATGGCACAATCTTGGTATTTTTAGAAACATCTTTCATAGCTCATTCTGTTCCACTGAAAGGCAAAGGATTTTGCAAATTAAGAGGGGACCACAGAGTTAGACTGGGCCAACTAACGTTGATATAAATGAATAATGATTTACAGCGTAATCAGAAACTGTTTCATCATAAACCACTTGCTTCAGAATTTCATATAGCAGCTCAACCAGTTTCCTGTTGTAACTATGAGTAAGGAATTTATCTCTTAGGCTTGGCTGACTACAAGACTCTTAACAAATACTCTGATTTCTTTAAATGGTACAGAAATGATTAGAACAATGCCTTAAAGTCCCCCTAAAGTCCTATGTACCATGATAATGCTTTTATAAGTTTACAAATATCCCTGATCTCTGGTTTGTTTTCAGCTGCCGCAGAACCTGCTGTGTACGAGTTTCGAGATTCAGTGATCATAAAGTTACAGGGAGCATTCAGCTGGGTATAGGGCAGCTGCTCAGCACATTTATTTGAGAGCTGTTGGGGGTATATGATGGTTTCACTAAAGTTGTTAACCCATGGTCATTGTTTTCGATTGTTCGTATTTTGTATTTTAAAATCATGATAGCCATGGGCAGCTCAGACAATGGCCAAGAAGTTTGTTTTTATTCTTTGATGGGATGTGAGCATCACTGGCAGGGCCTGCAATTGTTGCTCATCCCGAACTGCCCTTGAGAAGGTGGTGGTGAGCCACCGCCTTGAACCATTGCAGTCCATCTGGTGCGGGTACACCCACAGTGCTGTTAGGGAGGAAGTTCCAGGATTTTGATCCAGCAACAGCGAAGGAACAGCGATATAGTTCCAAGTCAGGCTGGTGTGTGACTTGGAAGGGAACTTGCAGGTGGTGATGTTCCCATGCATTTGCTGACCTCGTTCTTCTAAGTAGTAGAGGTTGTGGGTTTGGAAGGTGCTGTCAAATGAGGCATGGTGAGTTGTTGCAGTGCATCTTGTAGGTGGTACACATTCTGCCATTTTGGTGGAGGGAGTGAATGTTGAAGGAGGTGGATGGGATGCCAATGAAGTGGGCTGCTTTGACCTGGATGGTGTTGAGCTTCTTGAGTGTTATTGGAGCTGCACCCATCCAGGCAAGTGAAGAGTATTCCATCACACCCCTGACTTATGCCTTGTAGATAGTGGACAGGCTTTGGGGAGTCAGGAGGTGAGTTACTAGCCACAGAATTCCTAACCTCTGATGTGTTCTGCTGCTGCAACATTTATGCAGCTGGTCCCGTTCAGTTTCTGGTCAATGGTAACCCCCAGGATGTTGATAGTGGGGGATTCAGCAATCGTAATGTCATTAAATGTCAGGGGAGATGGTTAGATTCTCTCTTGTTTGAGATGATCATTGCCTGGCACTCCCTGGCACAAATGTTAATTGTTGTCCAGGCCTTGCTGCATATGTACACAGACTGCTTCAGTATCTGAGGAGTCCATGAATGCTGCTGAACATCGTACAAACATCAGCGAACATCCCCACTTCTGATTTTGATGGAGGGAAGGTTATTGATGAAGCAGCTGCAAATGGTTGGGCCTAAGACACTACCCTGAGGAACTCTTATGGCAATGTTCTGGGGCTGAGATTATTGACCTCCAACAACTACAACCATCTTCATTTGTGCTAGGTATGACTCCAACCAGTGGAAAATTTTCCCCTTGTCTCCAGTTTTGCTAGGGCTCCTTGATGCCACACTCAGTCAAATGTTGCCTTGATATCCAGGCCACTCACTCTCACCTCACCTCTTGAGTTCAGCTTTTTTGTCCATGTTTAGACCAAGGCTGTAATGAGGTCAGGAGCCGAGTGGCCCTGGCAGAACCCAAACTGAGCATTGTTAAGTAGGTTATTACTGTTTAAGTGGCACTTGATAGCACTGTCCACCTTCCGTCACATTGCTGATGATTGAGATTAGACTGATGAGGCAGTATTTGGTTGGATTGGATTTGTCCTGCTTTTTGTGTACAGGATATACCTTGACAATTTTCTACATTGTCAGATAGATGCCAGTGTTGTAGCTGTACTGGAACAGCTTGGCTAGGGGCGCGGCCAGTTCTGGAGCACAGGACTTCAGTTCTATTGCCGGAATGTTGTCAGGGCCCATAGCCTTTGCAGTATCCAGTACCTGGAGACAATTATTCATATCACGTGGAATGAATCGGACTGGATGAAGACTTGCATCTGTGATGCTGGGGACCTCAGGAAGAGGCCGAGATGGATCATCCACTCGGCACTTCCACTGAAGACAGTTGCAAATGCTTCAGCCTTTTCTTTTTCATTGATATGTTGGGCTCCCCCATCATTGAGGAGGGGATATTTGTGGAGCCTCCTCCTCCAGTTAATTGTTTAATTGCCCACCACCATTCATGACTGAATGTGGCAGGACTGCAGAGTCTTGATCATATCTATTGGTTGTGGGATTGCTTAGCTCTTTCTATTGCTTGCTGCTTCCGCTGTTTGGCAAGCAAGTAGTCCTGTGTTGTAGCTTCACCAAGTTGACACCTCATTTTTAGGTATGTCTGGTGCTGCTCCTGGCATGCTC